>NC_137870.1:3512334-3772334 GCF_963924005.1 Protomyctophum bolini | reverse complement strand
AGTGTTATACAAATAGTCTACATATTTATGTACATATTGACACCCTAATAGTCTCCAACATATACCAGTTCATATAGGCTGACCAGTGCATATTCCAGTCCATATTAACAACACACCGAGCGCGAATTCTGATTAAAAAAAAAGTAGCGCCATTTCTCCATCGGTTTTCCGAAAAAACGCGGCCGGTGTGCAACCACCTTAAAGGGATAGTTCAGATTTTTTTTTTAACTTAAGCTGTATGAAATACTTGCCATTAATATAGTGGTTGCAACTTGTATATATTGATTGCCCGAGTCCTGTGGTGGGAGTTCTGCTCTGGTTTTGGTCAATATTAAGTAGTTCCGGTCATTTTTTGTGGGGGGGCACTGCAGGGGGCCACGCAGTAAAGGTTAATGAATCCATGACCAACGCCTTTTGTATTGTTGACCTATTTCTAAAATATTAGTGCAACTTTCGTTCATTTTTTACCCCTCTATCACACAGAACTATGTTCCTAACATTTTAGTCTAGTTTTTATTTGTTGACGAAATTGTCAATACATTTAGTCTTAGTTTTAGTCATCATGGCTTAACTTTTCATTTAGTTTCCATTTAGTTTTCGTCAGTGAAAAAAGGTAGTCGACGAACATTTTTCGCCTTAGTTTTAGTCGACGAAAACAACACTGGTACACATGATCCCAGTAAGTTATTAATTATTGAAAAAGGATCCGATCCTAGACCAGCAACAACACACAATCAATCAATAAGGAGTTGATCATGGATCCTACATCAGCAACATTGCAATCAACCACCAAATGAGTAACAGCTTTCTTTTGGGAAGTGAGGACGCTGGCGTCGACTGTTCGCCGATTCACCTCCCAAAGTATGAATGAATGAACCGTTGTAAAGCGCTTTGAGCACTTGGAAAAGCGCTATAAAAATGCAATTCATCATTCAACCAGTGGTCCTTGAGGAGGGGGTTCCATGTGGTCCCCAACTCCTCAGCTAAATGATGGAGAGTTAACAAACCAATTGGATCCTTATCTTTAACTCTTGAGAGAGTATAAAATGAGATTTCAATAAGTCTACACAATTAGAGAATGTATAGAATTGTTGTTTTTGATCGTCTGCCTGTTATCTCTCCTAACGGTACCAAACACAGCATGCCAAAATTGTGAACAAAATCTTATCCAACGATAAACTATTATAGGTTTTTGGGTCCGAGAGGCTAAATGTAATCAAATCGTGGTCCGTGCGGCTATAAAGTACTGAATAACTAATGGACCTTTTTCAAACCACCCTTTTCAAACCAGTGTTAAGAAGAGAAGACTTAGATAGCATTTGATACAGACTTATAGCATGTTATGTAGACAGCACTATAATTGCATTGTATGTAGTCATAGTACAGATGTATAGCATAGTAGTATAGATGTATAGTTTACATGTATAGATATTCCACTGTTACTTTCTTAGCTTACGCATGTTTCATGATAAATGTTTTTATGTGATGTATTCCCATGCTTTTGTTCTTGCTTAATGTAAGTCGCTCTGGATTAAGAGCGTCTGCTAAATGCCTAAATTGTAATTGTAAATTGATCACAAACAGTAAGGAGTATAATACAAGGACCAGATCCAAAATCAGCAAAACATTACAATAAATCAATAGTAGAAGAGTATGGAGAGTCAAAGTGGACGGCGTTCCTGTGATTGCGGAGAATCAGACATGAAGCAGAAAAAGTGAACAGAAAGTGCAGCGTATAGTTGTGGGTTTCATACTTACTGTACGCTGATAAACGGCAGTGCTGATGTGGACAGTCTGGTTAAGGAGCAGAACGAAGAAGGGAAGAGAACAGGTTGAGATATATATCTGGTCCAGAATGCCTACGCACACGCGCACGTGCACACGCACACGCACACACGCACACACACACACACACACACACACACACACACACGCACACACACACTTAGTGTATGGAAACAGGAAATACACTTATGTTTCTAAACCTCTCATTTCTATGGTTCTAAGTCCATTTCCGACAATGTCATAAAAATAAAATAAGAATAAGTTATAGTGGAAAAACTCCCTAATAGCCTTTTTTTATTTAATAAAAATCATTAGTATAGCCTATAAAATAAGGGTTAAAGCTGGGAACCCACCTGGCATCAGCTAAATGATGATTAGGAACCGAATGGACCCTTATGGGTCTGTGTAACTCAGAGAGTGTACAAAATGGAACCAAATTAACCCTTATGGGTCTGTAACTCTGAGTGTACAAATGGAACCAAATGGACCCTTATGGGTCTGTAACTCTGAGTGTACAAATGGAACCAAATGGACCCTTATGGGTCTGTAACTCTGAGAGTGTACAAAATGGAACCAAATGAACCCTTATGGGTCTGTAACTCTGAGTGTACAAATGGACCCTTATGGGTCTGTAACTCTGAGAGTGTACAAAATGGAACCAAATGAACCCTTATGGGTCTGTAACTCTGAGTGTACAAATGGAACCAAATGGGACCCTTATGGGTCTGTAACTCTGAGAGTGTACAAATGGACCCTTATGGGTCTGTAACTCTGAGAGTGTACAAAATGGAACCAAATGAACCCTTATGGGTCTGTAACTCTGAGTGTACAAATGGAACCAAATGGGACCCTTATGGGTCTGTAACTCTGAGAGTGTACAAATGGATCCTTATGGGTCTGTAACTCTGAGAGTGTACAAATGTGTACACTCTCAACGTTAAATTAACATTGATTTTACAAAAATAATCCCAGTTATTTCTATCCCAGAGATAGAAATGCCATTAAATGGGGGGTCCGTAGACAAATGCATGTCAAACTATAGGGTCCTTGAAATTAAACGGGTTGAGAATCACTCCTAGAGCCGTAAAAAATCTTCTCTTATGGGGACGTCCCTGGCATACCTTTTCCAATTGGGGGGTCCGCGGGGCTAATTAGTGTCACTGTGGGGGTCCTTGACGTGAAAAGGTTTGGGAACCACTGCTGTAAGAGAACCATGTTGTTGAATGATCCACTTCCATGTTTTTGATCTATTTTGGGACAAGTCAAATCTAAAAACAGTCAGTAACAGCAGTGGGTGTTCTGACTCACCATGGTAAAACCCAGACCAGCGAGAGACCTGCAGGGAAAAATCAGGTCATAATTTAATTTGACTGTCCTATACACAGAATGAGCCAATACACAATAATCCACCACATCTGTGGTGGCGGCCATAACCGAATGGGTTAAGTAAGAAGTGGCCTGGGAGGAGGTCCCAAGTTTGATTCCCGGCCCTGCAATGAGTCGACGGTCGGTGTCCATGAGCAAGACACTGACCTCATTAGAACTATCTGAGCAGCCTGAATAGGGACTTTTACCCATAGGAATAATGTGTGTGCGCGTGCACGAACGCACGCACACGCACGCACAGCTGACTCTCATCATCATCATAGGAATCTTAAGCAAGCAAAATGCATATACTGTACCTCAACAATACAACTGCAGGGAACAGTCACAAAGTTGTATAGAATCCTCTTTGTGTCAACCTATAATGTATAAGTTAATGTACAAATTACTACTAGAACTGATTTTTTCTTTTAACTGTTAAAAACTATTACTCAGTACTCTACTTACAATACTGTATATTTACAATTTACAATTTAGGCATTTAGCAGACGCTCTTAATCCAGAGCGACTTACATTAAGCAAGAACAAAAAGCATGGGGAATACATCACATAAAAACATTTATCATGAAACATGCGTAAGCTAAGAAAGTAACAGTGGAATATCTATAATGAAACTATACATATAAGCTATACATCTATACTACTATGCTATACATATGTACTATGACGTGCTATGACTACATACAATGCACTTATGCTGTTTACATAACATGCTATAAGTCTGTATCAAATGCTATCTAAGTCTACAGAATTGCTATCTAAGGGGGTGGGGTAAGTGCTATGGGCCAAATACACAATATAATCCACCACATCTGCAGGGCGGCCATAATCGAATGGGTTAATTAAGAAGGGCATATATATTGGGCAGTACGCAGTAGTGATACATTAAAACATTTCACTGGACAAAATACTATACACACTATATCTAAACTCGCATATAAATAAACATATCACATGACAATATCAAGCACATTTTATTTTCTACGTGTACTTTTAACTAAGAAACTGTGCAAATCCTGTCTGTCTATTTAGGTTTTCTTGTAATTTCTTGTAGTCATTGAGTCATGAGGGATTATAAATGTGCTCTAAAATGTCAAATTCATTATATTATATTTTAGATATGTTTTCAGATACATCACTGAATGCCATATTTAAAAAAAAAAACTTGAATTGCCTTTGCGTATAAACTTGCCATTTCTAGTGAATGTTCCCCTCGGTGTAGCGATGCTAATTGGTTATGCCAATTAGCTCCATTTAGACCTGATTCTTTAAAAAAAAATCTCGTCCTGTCCTGACAGTTTTCTTGAAAAACCTATGTTTCTGCAATTGGCCACCGACCCCCCCATCTGAAAATATGTAATTCCAGGGACCCCCCCACCCCAGAAGCAAAGATTTGAGTTAAAAACGTTTGCTAGTCTGTAAGAATATATTCAATGATTTGCGCCACATTTTCACGATTTTTCAAAAGTAGCAGACCTAGAGAAGCTCTGCTATTTCTCAATAGCTAAAGCATAACAAACACCAAAAGGGGTTCCCGCCCCAAAATGGTTAATGGAAACAGATATTCTTCCTCGTGACATTGTATCTCATTCTCAGGGGGGGAAACATTTACATGTTTGACATAAATGTAAGGTGCCGTTGATGAAAGATTATTTTAGGGGTGACCCGGGACAAAAATGTTTCAGAACCAGTGCATAAGAGAACAAACTAAATCCTAAACGAGTGAAAGCAGTCAGAATGAGAACGGCATGCTTTGTGTGGTTTTGGTATGACATGCAGCTCACAAGTTGTACCCAAACACTCACCTCGAGCACAATGGCACATTCCTTTACTTCTCTGTCCACGAGTGTGTCTCTGGGCGCTGTGGTTGGATGGACAGCAGACTGACATCGAACTTCCTGTGTTTATAGGGAACATCCTAAACGTCATCCAGGGCAACTTTACCTCAGCAGTATATTGGAGTGGAGAGTTACTTAACTTTACCCTTACTACTTGTGGTCTGTCGCAGGCAAGAATCTCCTCAATTGACTTCAGACAGAGCGAATGGTAAACCGTGCATGTATATATAGCGCTTTTAACCAAAGCACTTGACATATAGATTGTGCATTACATTCACCCATTTCACACGGACGGCAGAGGAAACCACACAAGGTTTCCTTACACAACCACCAACCTGTACATTGGGAGCAATTGCTCAAGGACACTTCGACATTAAAAATGGAGAAGCCCGGGACTCGAACAGGGAACCTGGCCTATCTCTACCGGCCACTCTACCAAACACAGAGAGAGAAAGAGATCAAGACACTTTGAACTGCCTTTGTATATACAGTAGGAAACCTACTTGCTTTTCAGTCTAGTATTTAGTATTAAGACTAAATACTGCAAGTTTAACGTTGCTTAATCCACTGACAATAGAACACGCTTTAAGGACTTTTGTCCCATAGTATTTGAAGTTAGCAGAAACTGGTCATATATCAGAAGAAACAAGGATGAGTGGGGTGTTGGGGGGGGGGGGGGGGGGGTGACATGCAGAAAAGGTCACAAGTTGTACTCAAACCACAACATCTGGAGCACAATAACACCTACCTCACTTCTCCACTATACAAGGAAGTACCGCATGGTTAGATGGTCCGACAGACATCACGTCATTCTCACCCTCCATCCATCCATCCATCTTCAACCGCTTATCCGTAGTCGGGTCGCGGGGGGCAACAGCTCCACCAGAGCGCTCCAGACTTCCCTCTCCACCAGAGCAACATTAGTGACTTCCTCCTGGGGGATCCCGAGACCTTATTCTCACCAGAGCAGTACATTTGGGGGAATAACATTCATACCTTCATCCAGAGTGAATCTATCGGTAGCACATTTCTTCTTCCAGTCCAATAGAAACTGAAGGGTTAGCTGCCTTGCTCAAAGGCCCCTTAACAGTCCCCAGCAGGGGTCCTCGAGGGAGTTCCGGGGGGTGCCACCCTGCACCTGAATGATAGTTAGGAACCAAAATGGACCCTTATGGGTCTGTAACTCAGTGTACAAATGGAACCTAAACGGGTCCATGGCTATTTGTTAAAAGAAGTCAAATAAGTACTTTGCCTAGAATGAGTTAAATGGGTTTCTGTAGCCTAAATCCTAAAGTCCTTGAAAATAAAATGGTTGCAGAATCACTGCTAGAACCATATAATAAAATGATTTACTTATGGGGGTCCCTGCAGGCATATCTTTTCAAATGGGGGTCCGCAGGCTAATAAATGTAGATTTAGGGGTCCTTGACATGAAAAAGTTTGAGACTCTACTGATCTAGATACAGTATCTAGAACGGGAAAGGAGTGGCATTTGTATTTCTCTCACAATGTAGTAAAAAGAGCTTTTATGCCGACTGTCAATCAACAAGACTTCTCACGTCCTCGGCATCACATGGAAGAAACTCTACTGTATATGCTTTGTGTATACATTTCATAATACATTTTTGTTTCGGTGAGTCATGCAGACATTAGTCAAATCCAAGAGAAAACTCACTTCAGATGAAAAGTCAGCTGATTGACGCTGACGTAGGCCAGTTGTTGGATTACTCACGTCCACACACGGCCCTGTGGGAATCAATGGCCCTTTACAAGATGACTCTGTGAAGTGAAGTCACCTTATGACCAAATAAGGACACGAATGATCTTAATGTGACAGAAAGGAGACTGGCTCACGTAACTACAAACATAAAAAAAGAAAGGAAAGAAAAGAAAAACGTTGGCAAGGGGAATAAATGGTAAAATTATAGTTTGTCTTTTCTTGCCTCGAAAATGAGCTGAAGGGGTTTACCCTTTCCAATAAGGTACTAATATATATATATATGCATGGTTTCCTCCACCTATATATATATATATATATATATATATATATATATATATATATATATATATATATATATATATAGGTGGAGGAAACCATGCAATGCAACAACCTGCTCAGTCTTGTTCAAGGATAAATCAGCACAAACCTCTATTCATGGGTTGGTTTTAACCCATGCATTAGACCTGAGGACGATTCTACAAATGTCTTCTAAATGCTGACAGTCGTTCTCAAACATTTTCACGTCAAGGACCCCCAAAAATATATGAAAATTGACCGCCGACCCCCATCTGATAATATGTCGTTCCAGGGACCCTCGCAGAAGCAAAGATTTGAGTTAAAAAAAAAACGTTCGCTCTGAAAGAATATATTACTCAAAGATTTGCGGCACATTTTCAAGATTTTTCTAAAATAGCGTGCCGCGCTACGAGCTTGTAGATCTGCTATTTTTCAATAGCTAACGTATAACATATTGTTTCCCAAACAGTGGGTCTGGACCCAATTGTGGGTCCCTTAATTTTTTTGTTTCCTAAAATGTTTTGGTTTTAATTATTATAATTTCAAAACATTTTCAAAAAAACGTTCCGCCCAAAGAAAATAAAACATTTTTCATGACTTAAAACCAAATGCAATGAGTTCAGTAAACGCCATGAAGAAAATGAAAAATCTATAGAAAGTCCATAAATTAGAAAAACAAAATGTTTAAAGAAGTAGCCGATCTATAAGTTCACAACGTGGTGTGAAGTGACGCGTTGTTGAGCTTGTAGATCTGCTATTTTCACTAGCGTGGGTCCCGGGGGGAGATTTCTCTTTTGGGTCCCGGGGGCTAAAAAGGTTTTGGGAACCACTGCTATAAACACAGAAAACCTCCTGTTCAACACAATCCAAAGACTTAAATCGCCATCACTGAATATCTGAGTTATTTCTGGTTTTCCTATCAATAGCTCTGCAAATCCAACAACCACACACCTTCACTTGTCTTTCAGTAACCTCCTGTATTAGGTATGACGATTACTAATACTACTATACTCCCTTTATGAAGCTAGCTTTCCCCCTCTAATAAAACAATATCAAGTTGGATTTTCAATGGTGGAATAATTTGGACCCCCCCATCGCTATCAGGGAGAGTGCAATATGTGATGATAAGACATATTTCAGTGTCTTCCCCTTGCCTGCATCTCATTCGCCCCTCAAATCTAAGATCATTCTAGGACTCAACTTTGCCATTTTAAATTCCGCTCATGAACAACTTTAGATTTATCATTAAGAGTCTCTTTGCATTAATCTACCGTAAAAAAAAAAAAAAGTTTGTCGTGTCAGAGGCCTCAGGTTGGTCTCACCAACCAGTTTTAAAACTCCTAACATTTTATTTTTTTTACAAAAAGGCCTTTTTATCCCCTAAGGCAGCACAAGTGCATCCAATACCAAATATGTATGTTATTTGTTTCATTGCTCCGTTGCTCTGTTATCACTTACAGTAACTGTATACAAGCACTTTGTACATAACTTTAAAAAGTTATAAAAACAGTGCTAAATAAGATTATTATTATACAAGATTTTGCAGACTCCGCTGCCATAGCTGAATGGGTATAGAGGCCAAAATAGGAGGTCCCACTCCGGAGTTCGCCCCACGGTTTCCCTGAGTGACGGCCAAGCTACACCAGGCAATTTTGCGCGCGTGCGTATGCGTTTACTGCGCGCGTTTACTGTGTGCGTACAGTGCGTTTGGATAGGACCAATATATGTCAATGATACCAGCTACACCAGACGCACGGATACCGCGGGCCATCCTACGCGTTCTCTAAAAATAGGATCGGTTCTAATCTTTTACGTGCGTATGCCCCCATGCGCGCGTATCTATATATCCTCCCGGAAGGTCCCGTACAGATCTGCCGCGCACCAAAGATCTGGTGTAGCCAAGGCATTTGGCTTACCCACGCACGGTCTGCGCGTTTAGAGTGAACACGCGAGAAAAGCCTGGTGTAGCTTGGCCGTAAGAAAGACACTTATCTCCCAGTTGCTCGCCGGGCTCTGTATATAAATGGCTCCCAATAGTCAGGAAGGGTAAGTTCAGATGTCATTTATCAGTTTGGGACCAAAGAAATGACCAAAGTAACGCTGAAATAAAGCTATAAATGTAAAGGAAGCAAATCACAGCAAAGCAGCGTTGCTACAGATGAAGCATCTACTTCAGAAATGTCCAGCCAGCGGCAGAACGCGCCACGGCTACAGGGCTGCAAGCACCCGGGGAATCAAATGTTAGAACTTTCATGGAATATAAGGCAGACTTGGGGTCCGTCCTCTCGCTGCGCTACCTGTGGAAGGAGCACATGTCCAAAGAGGAGTTCAATACCATGGCTTTATACAGGTTGTTGTGTTTTTTTTAGTCCCGTTTAAATTGTTATACGGGAATTATTGTGATTCCAGTCCCAAGTGACAGGACAGGTGGGAGCCCATGCTGGACAACAAACCGTGCAGAAACATTGTTCTTTGACTTTCTAAAAGGTTAAATAAAAGTTCATAAAACAAGTTTCCGATAACCAAAAAGTAAAAATGTCTTTCAACGGCTAAATATGTTTTAATACCTCTCTGGAGCTGTTCAGGGTTTGAACCTCCTGGCAGCATTTATAAATACCGTACAGAACACCTCACACACTGCCTCCAAACATAAAATTCTATCCTCAGTGTTTTCCTCGCCTGTCGAACATCTCCTTGAGCGTCGTCTGTTTCCTGGGCGTCTCTGATCGACTTCTATTGGTGCCAGCTGTGGCCCCGGTCTTACTGGCACCAGGACTGTTCCCAATGCGCCTTTTGGGACGGTCTTCACTACTGGGGCTTTCTCGAAGGCCGTAGGCATTTTCGGAACCCTTGCTGCGGTCTGTGGCTCTGTGCTTGTCCTCTCTGTCCAGGGTCTTCTGAAGGAGAAGCGCCAGCCTCCTGTCCTCTTCCTCCTGATGCCTGCGCTGTGCCATCTCCTCCTCGAGCTGCTGCTGGAGCAACTCGTGGAGCTGCAACGGGGAGGAGAGCGATGAAGAGGAGGAGGAGGAGGAGGAGGAGGAGGAGGAGGGAGGGGATGAGCACGGTCGCTTGGTACACCTCTCCAGATCCATTTCAGAAGCCTTTCTCTTTCCAGAAGAGGCCATCGCTCCGTCTCTGTCTGAGTGACTCTGGACAGACCCCACATCAGCTGGTGGATGGCGAGAGAGGAGAGGAGAGGAGAATAAGTGAGGGTCGTTTTCACATACAGTATGCTGTTAAAATCATGCTTCAGAGTACCATCGTGTCCCGTTTTCAATGAAAACAGCATGAATGGTTGTTGTTTGAACAACACTGTACCCATATTAGTCAATGTCACTGAAAATAGACGATCTAAAACAGTCATTACGACGTCATCAAGGTCCGCCAAGGTACATTTTGTTCGACTAAATCAACTGTAGATTTAGTCGACTGAAACTAGACTAACACTAAAACATTCCAGGTGACTAAAATGTGACTAAAAAACTAAGTGAAAACTATTCAAGAGACTATGGACTAAATCTAAAAATTTAATTTGCTGCCAAAAACAACACTGGAAGGAGTCAATGATGCCTCTAATTTTGCATCGGTCTGAACAAAAGTAATTCATTAATTTTTTAAGAGCCTGCTCAGGGACTACAGATGAAATGTAGCTTTGGCTTAGGGCCGATTCATACTCCTATTTTACAGCCGAATAACAGTCGGTTCGGCCTACCACCATGTGACGTCATTTGAGGTTCGGGGGGGGGGGGGCCTAAAGTCGGCTCTACGGTGCTAGCACTACAGCGCCGAAACAGCGGTAAAATAGGAGTATGAATCGGCCCTAACTCTGGCCCATTTACATTGAGGTGATGTTGATTAATGAGCTTTGTCCCTGTCAATTTTCTTTAAATAATAATAATAATAATAATAAAAATAAAATAAAAATAGGCTGAGCCTGCACGAGTGGTGTGCGTGAAATTGGAACGATACAGAGAAGAAATTGGAACGATACAGAGAAGAAATTGGAACGATACAGAGAATAAATTGGAACGATACAGAGAAGAAACTGGAACGATACAGAGAAGAAACTGGAACGATACAGAGAAGAAAGTGGAACGATACAGAGAAGAAACTGGAACGATACAGAGAAGAAACTGGAACGATACAGAGAAGAAACTGGAACGATACAGAGAAGAAACTGGAACGATACAGAGAAGAAATTGGAACGATACAGAGAAGAAATTGGAACGATACAGAGAAGAAATTGGAACGATACAGAGAAGAAACTGGAACGATACAGAGAAGAAACTGGAACGATACAGAGAAGAAATTGGAACGATACAGAGAAGAAACTGGAACGATACAGAGAAGAAAGTGGAACGATACAGAGAAGAAACTGGAACGATACAGAGAAGAAATTGGAACGATACAGAGAAGAAACTGGAACGATACAGAGAAGAAACTGGAACGATACAGAGAAGAAACTGAAACGATACAGAGAATAAATTGGAACGATACAGAGAAGAAACTGGAACGATACAGAGAAGAAATTGGAACGAACAATGCAGCTGGTAATTAATTGATTTCATCAATTTGGGCTTGTTTTATTATTATCATGTACTGTACACTGGCCTGCTGTGAACACATTGACACCACCTGTTCAACCGTTAGATAATGACAAGTTAAATGCTTTACTAATCTAATTACCGACGTCTAATAATTCTAATCTAATAATGATGTAACTTAGATAACATTTTATGTAGACATAGCACTCTATAGTACTATATACTGTACACGCATAGTTTCATTATATAGATATTCCACTGTTAGGTTCTTAGCTCACGTATGATTCATGATGACTATACATGTTTCTTTTTTCTTGCTTACTGTAAACCACTCTGGATTAAGAGCGTCTGCTAAATGCCTAAATTGTAAATCGTACTCTACTGCGTCTTTCAAAAAATATTCTATCATTTTTTTCAAAAGGTTAGTGAAAACAGGGCTTTGTTTAGAATACATTTTGCGATAAATTAACATAACGCTTTACTGTGCCTTGTTGTTGTTGCACAGTCATCCTGCCAGAAGCAGTGTTGTTTTTGGCAGCAAATTTTGATTTTAGTTTTAGTCATAGTCTCTTGAATAGTTTTAATTTAGCTTTAGTCACATTTTAGTCACCTGGAATGCTTTAGTGTTAGTCTAGTTTTAGTCGACTAAATATCATATCAAGATTTTAGTTAGACTAAATATGCCGTTGATTCAGTCGACAAAAATGTATTTTGGCGGGCCTTGATGCCGTCGTAATGGCTGATTTTACACTTGCTGAAAATAGCCGATCTACAAGCTGCGACAAGCAACGCGTCACAGATCTGCTATTTTCAGCATGCAACCAAGTGTAAAATGACTCATACTGGATCCACTAGTCCCTTCCTAACATTTTAGTCAGTGTATTTTGTCTTAGTTTTAGTCATCATAGCTTAGTTTTTATTTAGTTCCCATTAAGTTTTCGTCAGTGAAAAAAGGTTAGTCGACGAACATTTTCAGTTTTTTTTTTTCTTCGATTTAGTCGACGAAAACAACACAGAGTCCAGAACAGCTCATGCTGAACTGGGCCCGTCTAATCTTGTTTATTTTACTGATTTAAGCAATATTACACGAGAGGGTGTGGGTTAACGTGATTATTGCCACGACAGGGATGCAGTCAGGAACGAGACGGAGTCGAGTTCCGCAAGCATCACTGAAGTGGCAATAATCACGTTAACCCACACCCTCGAGTGTAATATTGCAATTCTACCACAGTTACCCTTAAAACAAAGAAAGAATATCTTTTTTTAATGACAGATGTAGTCACTACGACCACAAATGTCCCAATAAACTAGCTAGCCTAGCCACCGAGTTTGCTAGCACTCTGGGAGAACAGAGCGGCTGAATTATTTGTTTTGATTAGGTGGTGGTGTGTGGTGGTTTAACCACCGGCTAGAAGGCTGTTTCAACCAATCAAATTGCTTCCTCGAAACGACCTGTGGTAGAATATACAATAGGTTTGAAGTGTTTCCCATACCCGACTGGTGTTTATATGGTAGTGCTGGTTCCAATGTTCCTAACGAGGCTGCTGCCGTAGGCCTGGATGGAGTGGTGGAATGATCCGTCTCCTGGCCATAGTAGTCCAGCCGGGGCATGGGACACTCTGACGGGTCCCTGGGACACTCAGACGGCTCCCTGGAAAGCCACGTCGAGCCCTGGGAGTGGATGATGTTCTCCTGGAGGTGAAAACAAACATTTTAACCCATTTTAGACCTACCTGAGAACAGACAGAAGTCTTCTAAATCCTGACCTTTTCCCGAAAACCCTCATGCTTCTATGTCAGTGGTTCTCAACCCATTTCATGTCAAGGACCCCCACAATTATCTGTATCTGGTCGGAGACAATCCCTCCTACACATACAGCCCTATGCCTTTTGAACAAGGCATTGTTCAATTTGCAAATCTCTTGGTCAGCTCTCACCTTGTTAGCCCTGAAGGAGGATGTTGGACTGGAGTCGGATGAACTGGCGGAGACCCTAAGTGGAACTGGAGAAAAGAACCTGCGCACGTCACACACACACACACACACGCACGCACACACACACACACACATTAAAAGGTTAAAAAAAAACACACCAATAGTGATAGTGTACATCTCACGTGTTGCAACATGTCGCCAGTAGATCTACTATTTTTGCTAAATGTTCACCCCTTTTATGACAAGCCTAGAATAGGGACACTAGGGTTGAATTTAACAGGAGCGTTAAGCTGCAATACATACAGTACAAAAAAAAAGGCTAACAACCCACGATGCGCAAGTTGTTACAAGCAACATGCTTGTAATTTACCTTGTATTCAATTACAAGCAAAACCTGCTTGTAAATGTACAAGCAGGTTTTCTGAACGACTTGCACATCAGTTGTAATAATATTGTGGTTAGAAATCTCCGCCAACTGATTTGTCTGGGTAGTGTACATGCAAATGCAATGTATGGGCTAATAGTGGGTAAAAAAGTACCCACTAAATAAATATAAATAAAAAAATCACCCCAGGGATTTTGCCAGCTGACTTTGTGTCGTTTTGATATTGAGTTACATTTTATAATGTCTTGTTTGAGAAGAAAAACACATATATATATCTTTGGATAAATTAGTGCTTTTACACAGTCAGTTGATGCTTCATGTCCAAATAGCTGGAGTGGGTTTGTATTATTTCTGCAACACAGTTCTTATGAAAATCTAAGATTTGCCTTCAGGGATTCCACAAATCGACGGGGTGGTTTGTTTACTTAATTCTGGAACACAGTTCTTAAAATCTAAGATTTGCCTTTGGGGAGTCCTAGAGACCAAAGATTAAGTGCCAGGCTGTGACGCAGGGCGATAGTGACCTCTAGTGGCTACGGTGCTCTATTGTCAGAAGATGTATCAGATGGAGAGGTCGTCCCTGATCATCTGGGGTTACGTGAGACTATTCAATACAACACATAATTAACTATTATGTGACCAAATGACGACACATACTGTACACAGCATGTGCAACAAGAAGATATCTCTTCTTTTTTTTTTATATATATTTTTTATCCCACAATTTTGTAACCCATTTTTCACCCCTGTGCCAATCATCTACTGTGATCCTGGGCTCTACACACCCTCCGCCAATCTGGGGAGAGCAACGGACTTAACTCGTGCTCCCTTCATGCCTGAGTGTCCAAGTTGCTCCTTTACACCTGACAGGGGGGAGTTTCCCTGGTTGGACGTAGCGCGTGGAAGGAACACGTTATTCCAACCAGTTCCTTTCCCCTCCATCAGGCGCCCCGGCTGGCCAGGGGGAGGCAGTTTAGAGACCAGGATTACTGCATGTTTTTGTGAGGGTATCTACCCTAAGATATCTCTTCTTGAGTAATATTTAAGGTGCTTGTAGTTAGTGTCAGCTAAATGTGCCAATAGTATTAGTTAAGGTACTTCTGTATGTCTCCAGAGGTTTTGAGTTTCTTCTTGGCCGCTGATCCGATTGGACTGGTTCGAGCGTTGATCTGAGACTCTGAGATGGGACTGGTGTTCTGCAGGAGAGAGAGAGAGAGATATTTAATTTTACACACACACATACTACAGTATATACAGTACATGTACGTATATAAATGACATACACACACATGTCCATGTAAGGGCTGTCAAAGTTAACCCATTTAGGCCTAACGTCGAAATTAAAAAAATGTCTTAATCCTCCAGTTTTCTGAAGTACCCATGTCTCAGTGGTGCTGCTCAATATTTCATATCAAGGACCCCACAAATTATTATGTAATATGCGGCCGACCCCCATCTGAAAACATGTTGTTCCAGGGACCCCTCAGAAGCCAGTAAAGTAATGATGATCGAATCGACAATGGCTCTGCTTGGCTGGTCATTCAAATGTATTCGTGTCTTTCCATCACGCACGGTCGCACGCACACTCACACACTCTCACACTCTCACACACACCAGTTCGAGGCTGAGCAGCTTGGCCAGTCTCTCATCGTCCTCCAGTTGTCTCTCTCTGCCCTCCTGTCTCCTCCTCTCCTCTGCCAGCCTCTCCTCCTCCTGCTCGGCCAGGAGCCCTTTGATGTACTCCTCGCTGGCCGACCTCTCGGCGTCCTCTACGGCACGTTTCTCCTCGACATGCTGAGAGGAGAGGAGGAGATGAGCAAAGCAGTGTTCATTTGAAGACGAAAAATGTCCGTCGACTATCTTTTTCCACTGACCAAAAAACGAAATGGAAAACTAAAAACTAAAACTTTTGCTTTGGGCCCTCCTTTATTGACTGGGTTAAAACGTTATTATATCACAGCCCCAAGGCCAGAATTACTACTAATGGTCAAATATCAGCCAGTTTCCCTTTGAGTAGGTCGAGTAGGCAGGGCTGTCCGCTATCCCCTGGCCTCTTCGTCGCGGCCATCAAGCCTTTGGCGGAGGCCGTGAGACAAAATACAGATATAAAGGGATTCCAGGTGGGGCAATAGAGCGCCGCAGTCCCTCCGCCTTTCAGATAAACAAGTGGCCCAGGAAATGAAACCCCAATGCATTCTCCCATCGGCACTTCTAATATAATTTATTTAAAGACGGTTACGCCGCGGACAAAGCCAACTCGGATCGTGACAAATCATGACAATGAACACAATGTTTTGGGCCGATCAAATAATTTATAAGACGAAAAACAAAACAAATAGTGTTGTCTCCTGACTTTCTTTTCTTCTTTCTAATGATTTGATCGGCCCAAAACATTGTGTTCATTGTCAGGATTTGTCACGATCCGAGTTGGCTTTGTCCGCGGCGTAACCGTCTTTAAATAAATGATATTAGAAGTGCCGATGGGAGAATGCATTGGGGTTTCATTTCCTGGGCCACTCGCTTTTCTGAAAGGGGGAGGGACTGCGGCGCTCTATTAACTCATAAAATAAATCTTTTTGCCAATGATGTATGTCTGACCTTAACAGACCCAGCTAAATCCCTTCCTAAATTGCAAAGCCTGATTGAGGATTATGGCGTTATTTCAGGTTATAAACTTAATTTTGATAAATGTGAAATACTCCCTCTTACTAATTCTGATTACACAATCCATCAACAAATAACCCCTTTTAAATGGTCCCCAGACGGCTTTAAATATCTGGGCATAATGGTAGACAGGGATGTGAAGAATCTCTTTAATCTTAATTATACTGTGCTACTTAATAAAATAGAAGAGGATTTGAATAGATGGACACATCTACCTATCACTTTGATTGGCAGAATTAATGTTTTGCCCAGGCTGATGTATCTTTTTTCAATCCCTGCCAATCCCAGTACCTCAAGGTTTCTTTAAATCCTTGAATAAGGTTAGAGATTTTCTGTGGAACAATAAAAACCCACGGGTGTCTACGGAAAAACTTACATGGGATTATTGTGAGGGGGGTCTTAAATTGTCCAATTTCAAAATATATTACTTATATTACCGTTTCCTCTCTTTTTAAGGGTAATGATGCCCCCTCCTGGGTTCAAATTGAAATGCATGTCCAGTTGTCCAGTTGACTAAAATGTGACTAAAACTAAATGAAAACTATTCCAAGAGACTATGACTAAAACAAAATAATAAATAATAACTAAATAATTAAACTAATTTGCTGCCCAAAAACAACACTGGAGCAAAGGGAGGGGAGAAGGGATGAAAGTGGGGGACGAGAGAATGGAAGAAAGTAAAGTCAATATTTCAAATGAATCCATTATGGAAGGTGTTTTCACATTATTGTTCACGATATATATATGTATTACATTGTTCATGGAGTTCAATAACAATTATATGAGGCGTATTTATGCAGTTGATTGATGAACACCGTCCATTATATGAAGTGTGTTCACATACTGTAACAATGTATGGTTTTATATTGAAGATACTGGCTGGTGATGGAGTTACCTTACTGATCTGATCTTCATACTCCCTCCTCACTTCTCCTGGTTCACTGACCCTGGGAGGTCTGGAGAGACTTACTGCACACACACACACACACACACACACACACAGTGAAACACTTATCTCAACAATTAACCCATTCTGACTAGCTAAGAAATGTAAATGTATTATGTGGCTTTAGCAGTCCACAAGTATTCTGACCACCTGTATGTCTGAATACTATGTCTGAATTATTACAATAGTAGTACAAAAACAAGGAAATGTAAGTATCACAGATATGAATTGACTGTAGTAACAAGAGAAGTCCTGAAAGGAAAACCACAAAATGATACAGCCCGTACAAACAAAACCTTTATAGTTAATTCTATGACTTTCCGTTTTTTTTTTTTCGGGTGGCAGCCATATTGGATTGCGCAATATGGCAGTACCATGGGGCGCCAATCTTGGCACCCATCTTAAAATGATTAAGTACGGTGTGGACAACATCTGTGCCAAATTTGGCGAATTTGCGAGAATCTGAACCAAAAAATCCCCGGGGCCCCCCACTAAAGTGTCAATAAATTCAGATTCTTCCGACTGTTTTAGAACTGGTCCCATTTTATCATAACATATCACCATACTCGTCTGTCTGTCCCAGTGTTGTTTTTTATTTTAGTTTTAGTCATAGTCTCTTGAATAGTTTTCATTTCGTTTTAGTCACCTGTAATGTTTTAGTCTAGTTTTGGATGATTTTACACTTGCTGAAAATAGCCAATCTACGAGCTCACAATGCGTCGCGTTGTGACGCGGTGTGAGCTCGTAGATTGGCTATTTTCAGCATGCAACCAAGTGTAAAATGACTTATAGTGGATCTCTTGTCCACTAGTCCCTTCCTATAACATTTTAGTCTAGTTTTTTATTTCTTGACGAAATTGTCGATATATTTAGTCTTAGTTTTAGTCATCGTAGCTTAGTTTTTTATTTCGTTACCATTTAATTTTCGTCAGTGAAGAAAGGTAGTCGACGAACATTTTCCGTCATAGTTTTTAGTCGACGGAAACAACACTGGTCTGTCCCTCCCTACCTTGGTGTTCGTCTCCTCTGTCCTCCTGTCCTCTGACAACAACACCGGTCTGTCCCTCCCTACCTTGGTGTTCGTCTCCTCCGTCCTCCTGTCCTCTGACAACAACACCGGTCTGTCCCTCCCTACCTTGGTGTTCGTCTCCTCCTGTGTCCTCCTGTCCTCTGACAACACCACCACTGGTCTGTCCCCTCCCTACCTTGGTGCTCGTCTCCTCCTGTGTCCTCCTGTCCTCTGACAACACCACCACTGGTCTGTCCCCTCCCTACCTTGGTGTTCGTCTCCTCCATCCTCCTGTCCTCTGACAACAACACTGGTCTGTCCCTCCCTACCTTGGTGTTCGTCTCCTCTGTCCTCCTGTCCTCTGACAACACCACCACTGGTCTGTCCCTCCCTACCTTGGTGTTCATCTCCTCCGTCCTCCTGTCCTCTGACAACAACACCGGTCTGTCCCTCCCTACCTTGGTGTTCATCTCCTCCGTCCTCCTGTCCTCTGACAACAACACCGGTCTGTCCCTCCCTACCTTGGTGCTCGTCTCCTCCTCCGTCCTCCTGTCCTCTGACAACACCACCACTGGTCTGTCCCCTCCCTACCTTGGTGCTCGTCTCCTCCTGAGTCCTCCTGTCCTCTGACAACACCACCACTGGTCTGTCCCTCCCTACCTTGGTGCTCGTCTCCTCCTGTGTCCTCCTGTCCTCTGACAACAACACCGGTCTGTCCCTCCCTACCTTGGTGTTCGTCTCCTCCGTCCTCCTGTCCTCTGACAACAACACCGGTCTGTCCCTCCCTACCTTGGTGTTCGTCTCCTCCGTCCTCCTGTCCTCTGACAACAACACCGGTCTGTCCCTCCCTACCTTGGTGTTCGTCTCCTCCTGTGTCCTCCTGTCCTCTGACAACAACACCGGTCTGTCCCTCCCTACCTTGGTGTTCGTCTCCTCCGTCCTCCTGTCCTCTGACAACACCACCACTGGTCTGTCCCTCCCTACCTTGGTGTTCGTCTCCTCCTGTGTCCTCCTGTCCTCTGACAACAACACTGGTCTGTCCCCTCCCTACCTTGGTGTTCGTCTCCTCCGTCCTCCTGTCCTCTGACAACAACACTGGTCTGTCCCTCCCTACCTTGGTGTTCGTCTCCTCCTGTGTCCTCCTGTCCTCTGACAACACCACCACTGGTCTGTCCCTCCCTACCTTGGTGCTCGTCTCCTCCGTCCTCCTGTCCTCTGACAACACTGGTCTGTCCCTCCCTACCTTGGTGTTCGTCTCCTCCTCCGTCCTCCTGTCCTCTGACAACACCACCACTGGTCTGTCCCTCCCTACCTTGGTGCTCGTCTCCTCCTGTGTCCTCCTGTCCTCTGACAACAACACCGGTCTGTCCCTCCCTACCTTGGTGTTCGTCTCCTCCGTCCTCCTGTCCTCTGACAACAACACCGGTCTGTCCCTCCCTACCTTGGTGCTCGTCTCCTCCTGTGTCCTCCTGTCCTCTGACAACAACACCGGTCTGTCCCTCCCTACCTTGGTGCTCGTCTCCTCCTGTGTCCTCCTGTCCTCTGACAACAACACCGGTCTGTCCCTCCCTACCTTGGTGTTCGTCTCCTCCTGTGTCCTCCTGTCCTCTGACAACACCACCACTGGTCTGTCCCTCCCTACCTTGGTGTTCGTCTCCTCCTGTGTCCTCCTGTCCTCTGACAACACCACCACTGGTCTGTCCCTCCCTACCTTGGTGTTCGTCTCCTCCTGTGTCCTCCTGTCCTCTGACAACAACACCGGTCTGTCCCTCCCTACCTTGGTGTTCGTCTCCTCCGTCCTCCTGTCCTCTGACAACAACACCGGTCTGTCCCTCCCTACCTTGGTGTTCGTCTCCTCCTGTGTCCTCCTGTCCTCTGACAACAACACCACTGGTCTGTCCCTCCCTACCTTGGTGTTCGTCTCCTCCTGAGTCCTCCTGTCCTCGGATGCGTCTCTGACATTGCAGAGGGAAGGCGGCCTGGATCCGCGTCCACAGCTCCGTGTTCACCAGAGTGTTCTTCCGGCTGTGCAGACGAGACCACGTGGCCACTCTCTTCCTGCACAGGGGACAGCACATGGATGCCTTGTCTGCCGACTCCAGGAAACACTCCTGACAAGAAGACAAGGAAAACAGCAATGTTAGGGGCATTTTAGAATGGTTTTTAATATTTAATAATATCATGTCTATGTCCCTCTTATTTCTAATGGTTTGAAAGCAGTTTTAGCTGCATGTCCTGTCCTGAGGTGGTAGGGGTGCTGATATGCAGATTATTTAATATTTGAGTCATTATAATACTGATGCTAGATGAAACCAGGCTTGTTTCCAGTCCATGCCAGCTTGGAAAAATCAACAATGGCGGACATTGTAAACAAAGTGGAAATGCAAATTTGGAACTGAAGACTGGAAGAAGGAGGAATTATACAAACTTAAGTAGGACCGTGGCATTGATGACATCAGTGGAACAGTGGAAAAAGGTAGTCGACGAACATTTTTCGTCTTAGTTTTAGTCGACGAAAACAACACTGCACCAATGATATCAAGTCAACGCCCAATACAGAAAACTTCAATACAGACTTTCACTTTGAAAAGGTGCAACAAAATCCTGGCAAGAAATGTTGGCCAAGTAAATTGTCGAAATGATCACCACGCAGATGTAGTTCCGTATAAATTGGAAATATAATTCCCAATCCCCCCCAAGTGAAGTTCAGATAAAATGTGTTCCATCCACAGACAGACAGAAAGAACAGCCAGACACACACACACACACAGACACAGACAGACAGGTTCAGACAGATGTATAGTATACAGGGAGAGAACGTTAAAAGTGAACCTTGCAAAAGGTGTGTTCACAAGGAAGAGTCACTGGCTCCAGAAAGATGTCCAGACAGATGGGACAGAGACAGTCTTCCCGGGACAGACCCCTAGCTCCTCCACGCTCCCCTGCTCCCCCCTGGGTGGACAAGCTGGACACCTCAACCTGGGACACCGGTGGCATCGCTCTATTCGCTCCCCCTCTCAACACGGTTCACTACGGTCCTGCGAGAGCTGAAGGAAAAAGTCACAAGTTGAGATGCATTATTCAATCAATCTATTATTTGTTTTATTGAGAAAAATCGGTTTGAGGGAAAAGGAAGTTGCCGCCCCGTTGTTCCTGCCTGTCGATATCATCCGCTCCCGACAGGATCATATACCCTAAATGAAATGGTGCCCAGACTATATATCAATAGAGACGGCACCCGGAGGAAACCCTGAGGCGAAATGGCCCGAATTTGGTATTGCAGCGCCAAACTTGCATTTGCATATTATGACTGATAATACGAAAGTAAAAGTCAGACTTAATAAAAATACATATTATTGATCCAAGGCTAGTATTACCGGTGAATTGAGTACAATGAAGGCCTCCTGCCTGGGGATATGCGTTACCATAATGATAATCCCCCTTTTATCAGTACTTTGACTGTGCTACCTGCTAATAAAGTATTCAATCAATCACAACAAATACTATAAAGTGCATTGATTGATTGATTGATTGAAATATTTATTAACAGTTTGCAGAATTACAGTACATTTCAAGCACAAACTCAATACAAAGACTGTTAACTGTGAGTGGACGACCCAATTAAGCCTTACACTTGTTTACAACAGGGTCCACATTGTTCAATTCATCAAAACATTTAGAGACAAACAAATAGACACTTCTATGTAGTTAAAGAACAGAACAGGAATTCATTCATATAGGAAGCAAAAAGGGATAAAATACATATACAGTGAGGGGAAAAGGGGGGTAAAGGAAAAAGGAAGACAGAGTGTAGGGCGCCTGCACACAACACCATGCGTTGATGCCATGTGTGCACATGTGCAGGCACCCATCACCACGTCCATACAAAAACACAGTACAACAGATAAAAGAAGGACAAAGTGCAGGGCGCCTGCACACAACACCATGCGTTGATGCCATGTGTGCATATGTGCAGGCACCCAACACCACGTCCATACAAAAACATAGTACAATCCAGATAAAAATTCAGCTTTTACAGAGGCAAATACTAAACCAGTGGATAGACCTGGCGTTGTGTATGCCTGCCTGGCTGGCTGGTCAAATGTGATAATTTAAATTCGTTTTTGAGATATTTGATTGTGTACACAAACTCTTGACTCGAGTGGTACTTTAGTTCTTCACACACTTGTTTATTATGAAATGTGAAGCCAAATATGAACATGCAAAGAGAAATATATCATGCATGCATGGTGAAATATTATCGTATGTAAAAACTTCTATATAGGCAAACTGTTCTTTGGCTATATAGAAGTGTCTATTTGTACGTCTCTAAATGTTTTTGATGAATTGAACGAGGTGGACCCTGTTGTAAACAAGTGTAATGCTTTATTGGGTCGTCCACTCACAGTTAACAGTCTTTGTATTGAGTCGTGCTCGAAATGTACTGTAATTCTTGCAAACTGTTAATAAATATTTCAATCAATCAAATCAATCAATCATGTGGTGGGTTAGAACTTTGATTGATTGATTGAAGTAGAATTACAGTACAATTCAAGCTCAACTCAATATGAAACTGTTAACTGTGGACGACACCATAAACTTTACATAAAGCGTTACACTGGTTTACAATAGGGTCCACCACCACCATGTTCAATTCATCATAACAGAGACCTACAAATATACACTTCTATATAGCCAAAAACAGGAAATCATCATAGGAGGTAAAAAAAAAAAAAAAAGGAAAAACAAAACATATACAGTGAGGAGCCAAAAGCGTTTTGATTGATTGAAATAGTTATTAACAGTTTGTAGAATTACAGTACATTTCAAGCACAAACTCAATACAGAGACTGTTAACTGTGAGTGGACGACCCGGCCAATTAAGCATTACACTTGTTTACAACAGGGTCCACATTGTTCAATTCATCAAAACATTTAGAGACATACAAATAGACACTGATGAGTGGGGGATTCAGATTTGACAGGGGCCAGTTTCGAATTGGAGTCGTTCATATAGGTGCCCTTTGAGGGCGGTTTTGAAGGAGTCAAGGGATTCGCATGTCTTAATGACTGTTGATAGGGCGTTCCACATTTTGATGGCATGGGAGCGAAAATAATGTAGTCCCTTGTTTGTGCCGAATCTGTGCTATAGAGTTAAGACGACAATTAAACAGTTAACGTAATAATTAATTAGTGTGACAGCTCAAACTATTCATCTATTAAAGTCCACTGAAAACAAACAGGGAGGGTACTGATAATAAAAAATAGAGGCTACTCACCCGGACATTAGATAGACGTAAACAAAAACAAATCCGTGCTAGCCAACAGGCTAACGAAATAAGAGCTAAAGCTCTGTCTCACTGTGAGTAAAAGTACTATAAACAACCACGACGTATTAATATTGAACACAAATCGTGTTCCTATTACACGACACAACAAATGTCGGGAAAAAATAAATCAAACCAATTGTAATATAAAGCGATATTAATATACAGCTGCTTATAAACATGGAGCATGGTTGGGACAAGTTGGGACATCTTTTAGAGAAACTGAGGGCGGAACCAACATCACATTGGCCACCCCCAATATGGCGCCCTTTCAACTTTGCTCTGAACAACGCATGCGCAGTTGCCACTTGCCAGGCCCCACAACGCACACACACACACACACACACACAACAAAACAAGCACGCACGCACACACACACACACACACACACACACACACACACACACACACACAGTTGTTTTAATAGTATTTTAACCTTTATGATTTTAATGGTTATTATTATGATGCCTTCACATTTCAACGAATTATTTTGCGCAGAATTTTGTTTTTTGTTTGGGGTTTGTTTGGGGAGGGTGGGAGGGGGGGGGGGGGCAGCCAAACTTTGGACCTAGCGACTGTTTATGTACACTGATGAAATGAAAGAGGGGGGGGGGGGGAGAGAGAGAGAGAGAGAGAGAGAGAGAGAGAGAGAGAGAGAGAGAGAGAGAGAGAGAGAGAGCTCTCTCAGCGGACTTGAGAATATTGAGGGATGTGGGATAGAAACGTGAGAGGTCTCTCAGCTGATCTGTCTGCATGGATATTACTTTGTTTTTTTACAGTATGAGGTGAGTATAGCTGTTTATTATTTATTACAATTCCTATTGAGTGCTTGAATGTGATGCAAAATGTGTATAAGATCTGATTGATTGATTGAAGTATATTAACAGTTTGCAGAATGGCTACAGTAGTCATTTCACATGAAAGCACAACTCAATAGCCTACAAAGACTGTTGTGGACGACACACTGATAAAGCATTAGGCTACACTTGTTTACAACAGGGTCCACCATTTTCAATTCATCAGAACAATTAGAGATGAACAAATATATAGGCTACACTTCTATATAAAAAAATCACACCCGTGTGAAGTGAGGGGCGCTAATATATTAAAGTCTATAACTCATGTTGATTAGGTGATGGTAATGGTGATGTAAAACAAACGGTGACAAAACAAACATTGTCAATGGCGTTTTTAAAACATTATTGAACTAAAAACAAACAAACATTCTCTGTGTTGTTAATAGGATTTAATGTTTGTGTTAGGGACAAGAGGTACATTTTCCCTTCATTGTCAAATGTTTAAAACAAACATTGAACTAAAAACAAACATTAAACCTGTAGCGCTCCTCAAAAACAGGAAATCGGGTAAAAAGGGAAAGGAAACATACAGTAAGGGGGGAAAGGGGGATTCAGATTTTACGGAGGCCAGTTTGGAATTGCAGCCATCCATATATAGGTGCCCTTTGAGAGCAGTTTTGAAGGAGTCCAGGGATTCGCATGTCTCAATGGCTGTTGGTAGGGCATTCCACATTTTGGTGGCATAGGAGCAAAACGAATGTATAGTCCCTTGTTTGTGCCGAATCTGGGTTGCACATGGTTTGTTAATTGAACTTCCTCTGGTGTTGTGGGTGTAGACTTCACCCGTTGACATAAAGGAAATATTTAGACAGGTATACCATGGGTGTCTTGGTGGTGTGTAGCGAATCTTGTGGACCATGAGACCCATTGCAAGATGCTGTACTAGTCTGTCGTCAACCCTATAGCCTGTCAAAGTGGGCAGGGGTGAGGTGGGTTAAATGACAGTTTGAGTATAGAATCACACACTCTTGTGGGTCGGGTAATTATCTGACTGACACTATGCAGATCACAGAACCTATATGCTGAATGACTTGAACGCAGGTGCTTCCTTTACGATGCATGTCTGTATTATAATCGCCAATCAGGACTTTCTCTACACATTCCTCCCCAGCTAAGCACCCCTCAAGTATAGCATATAGAACCCATGCTGGTCAGGTGGTCTATAGACATGAGTCGACATAGGCGAAAATTGTGCTCTCATGACTCATGAGTCATGATTAGAAATGAACACTTCAAATGCACGTGATTTTGTTTCTTCTCACGAACGTAGACACCCCCCTCCCCCCCCCCCCCCACCTCTGTACACATTATATATCACCAGAAGTTTGACGTAGTTTGTTTATGTTTTCAATGTCAAAAGTCATGAAGCTTCTTGGACTTTTGTTGGAAAAAACAGATTTGCTTCTTTATTAGCCTACTTTTAAGTCCAAACAGACACTGCATGGCAACCATAATGGACTGATGGAGAGAATGTGGAGATATACAGTGGTTGATCATGCACACATACCGGTAGTCTTTTGTCCTGTAATTCAACCATTTTGGAAGGAAGTGACAACACTTGTCTCCAACATTATGGGTTTTGGAATAGATGATACATTCACATCTTTGTACAACTTTGGACAACTCCCAGATGGGCTAAATCAGGATGACTAAGATTTCACTTGTAATCAAGCAAAAAAAGCTATTACAAGAAACTGGTTACAAAATAATTGTTCTACTGCTGACCTGTTTATCAACATTGTGAAACAACTACATCTCCTATAGAACAGATTCTTATTCTTTAACCCATTTTCGGCGGGAACCCCATTTGGTGTTATAATTATTAATGTTATAATTTAGCTATTGAATGTGGGGGTCCCCCGGGGGGCCGTGTGGGGGTAGTTGCACCACTTACTTCACACGGGTGTGATTTATTTTACGTCACTCGATAAGGGCTAAAAAGCTTGACCATAATATTATGATTCTCATATTTCTTTATCCCAAGTAAATGGTTGTATAGCACAGCCACACATCCAATTAAATCTTCACAAAGATTTCTGGAAACATTCCAACAACATAAATCTGATATCCATGGCATAATACATTTTACATAATACATAATACAGATGGGGATTAGGGACAAATGAATGTGTGTGTGTGTGTGTGTGTGTGTGTGTGTGTGTGTGTGTGTGTGTGGGGGGGGGGGGGGGGGTCCATGACATGCAAATATTTGAGAACCACTGGTTTAAATAAAATAAATAAATGTGGAAGCAAGCCCGCAAATAACACTTTACAAAGAATCCCAAAGTCACTTTGGCAACACTGATCCAATCAAGTCTTCCCTTGTCCCATGGAGGGATGGACTATCATGTCCCTATAGACTCCTCCGTCCTAGGAATTGTTTCAGAATCAGCACAACCACAGTCCGTTGAACAGGGGTAACCCCCCCCCAATCAGTCAGACACATTTGTACATTCACAACAAATCATCTCACAGTATAGTGAGAACATGTACATTTGCTTACGTTTTTCTTTCAGACTGTTTCTGTTGGGGATGATGTTGTGCGCGGCGGCGGTGGTGGCCTCGGGTGGTGCCCAGACCGTGGTGTCTCTCTCGGACATCTACGGGAGCCTGCAGTCGCCCAACTTCCCAGAGCCGTACCCCCGGGAGACGGAGGTGCGCTGGAACATCAGCGTGCCGGAAGGGTACCACATAAGACTCTACTTCAGCCACTTTGACCTCGAACCGTCATACCTCTGTGAATACGATTATGTCAAGGTAAGGCCGACGCCTCTGTGCGTGCGCGTGTGTGTGTGTGTGTGTGTGTGTGTGTGTGTGTGTGCGTGCGCATGTGCAACAATCGCTGATTTAAGCCTCATCCACATCTCATTTGTATACTCAATCAATATGTAAGACAAACTACTAAAACTACTTGATGAATTGAATACATAGGACTACAATGGAAAGAAAGCCCCCTTTTTGAAATTAGAGTTATTTTTGCAACTTGTTAATAAAGTAATCAATCAATACAAAAAAAGAATAACATATTTTCCAGATAAAAATAAGTTAGTGAATACCGTATTATAATGAATGCTAATAATGACCAGTCCAAAAAAGTTCTAATAACTATTCATTTTTACATTGATGTCCCTGACTATGGCTGCGTCCGAAATCATTCCCTATGCCCCATATAGTGCACTACTTTGAGGTTCCGCCATTTTGTTATAGTGTCCGAATATGTAGTGAGCATTTTTGCACCCTAACGTAGTGGACTGAAGTATCCCACAATGCACCGGGAATTGTAGGGAGCATCCGATGGTCACTACAAAAACACAGCGAAGCAAATCTGCCCCATAATGCATTGCGCAAGCTCGCTCTTGAGCGCACATGCACGCGTTTGCGCACGTGCGCTGCTTCTGCATGCATGCGCTCATTGCGCTCCATCTCAGAAGAGGCAGAAGTTGAACCAGCGAAAGAAATCAACACAAATGTACTTTTTAAACTTTCGTTTTCCCCTCTTTTCTTCCCTGGCGGATCTCGAAGCTACAGATCTCGAGACAAATGATCTGTGCATTTATTTGAAATTGTTTTATTTTATTTATAATAAATCTACTCGTTTGCAATAGTATTACTAATCTGATTAATTGTATCACCCAGGCCCAGCGCATGACGTTAGGAGAGCAATCAGTTGCTTGCTGTAGAATATATTTGTGAGATTCTTTATCACAAACGTAGGCTAAATACATGCATGTGAGACACATATTAATTGTGTCCGAACATATGTTTTATTAATATTCATTCATTCCTGCCATGAATATGCTATCTAACATTATTTCATTGAATTGCAATAAATTGCAACTTCATTGTGTAGGCAGTCATTTATTGGACTGCTGTTTCTGTTAACACCAAACGTCCGTATTGTGAGAAGAGCTTGTAGATCGGCTACTTTTGGTAATTCTTTACCAAAAGTACCCAAGTAAAAGTATACAAGCTCACAACACGGACGTCGCGCGTTGCTTAGATCGGCTATTTTTGCCGTATCCCCCCCGCCCCAGGATTAGCGGGGGTTCATGTGGTTAAGATTAAATCATGCTGCTGATATTTTCATATATTGTCAAGGTTGTGCACTGTTTTCCCATAACAATGGGCCTATGATTATTATCAATAAATTAATATTAGACTATATCCATTATCCTAAATAACCTTTTTATCATAGATATATAGGCCTAAATGCCTGCAAACGTATTTTCATTAACCTATTTTTTCCTTTATTCATTCATGAATTTAAAAATAACTTTACAAACTGTCCTTGCAGGGAGGTGACAGCCAGACTTATTTGATACAGTCTGTTCCTAGCGGAAATTCAGCAGCAGCGTTTTGATTGGTTTCTTGTAGTCAGTTGATTCTTCATATCCAAATGAGTGAAATGGCCGGGATGATTTGTTTATTTTTCAAACAGTTCTTAACTTCTTTATGAGGCGATCTGAAAAAACCTAATGGGGATTTCATGCAAATAAAAAGTACATGAACCCGCAGAACTACAGCGCCCTCTATCGATATTGACGTCAGAGTCGGTGCTCCCCATACAGGGAGTATTGTCCGAAATCATCACTATAGAGTCCACTAGAGTCTGGATCCCCGTATGGGGGATAGGGAGTAGGGAACAACCCTAGCAATTCGGACGCAGCCTATGTCAATCCCTGGACCATGTGACGCGTTTAAAACCTAAACACCAGTGTGTGTAATACAAAAATACAAAATACAGTAGAACACGAGTTCACTCAAACACCTCACGAGAACACACTAGTGTTCAAATTCTAAACACCTATATGACTGACTTTGATTGTAAAAACTAAACACGTTTAGTTTTAAAAAGGCGTTACTGGCGATTAAACATGTTCTTCTGTTTATAATCTAAACACTGTGACACGTTAAAAAAGTGTTACAGATAAGTGTTTATAACCTAAACGCTTGGGTTTAGTGTGATATGAACTGCAAAGGTGCAACCAGGTTTCTCAGTATAAGTTAGTACTGGCAGTTAGTATCGCACAGAGATAGAATTGATAGAACGGCTGTGTCTTCTGTTTTCCGGATCGGGCCATGCACCCTTCTTTTTTTTCGGATATCTTTTTTGCTCCTTTAACCCATTCTGAACGGGAATCCATTTTGGTGTTAGCATCATGTTGTGCTTTAGCTATTGAAAAATAGCAGATCTACAAGCTCATAGCGCGCCACCGAGTGGCGCGCTACGAGCTTGTAGGTCTGCTATTTTTGAAAAATCGAAGAACGACTGCATTTTTTTAAATCTGATCTCAGGTCAGAATGGGTTAATCAGACCAGTGTGTGTCCAGTGGAAACCTCGTATGAATCTGATCTCAGGTCAGAATGGGTTAATGAGATGTATTCCAGTTAGCATCACGCCTCATGCTTCACATTTAAATGCAAATGACTTGCGCCGGGCGCCACGGCAACGGTGCGTCACACTGTAATGCACCCCCGGCAACAGTAGCACGTGCAGCAGCTGTCCTGTCGGATACTAAAGAGGAACAGCCAGCCGTTTTTCCCTACAATGCATCGCTTTCGCCCCGTCTCCCTGTCGTGCGTGCGTGCATGCGTGCGTCATTAATTCTCAATTGAACTCAAATGTCAAGGTCCCCCACGACTCTGAGAGTGTACAAATGGAACCCACTCGAGGACACTTTGAGACCCCTTTGTAGCCCTCTGTTGGAACTGAGCCTTAATTGGTGTCATCTGTAACACCTGTGAAGGAAGTAAGGCACTATATTTGAAACTAGCTCCTCACTACTCGCCCTACACACTTCCACTCGGTTTGAGCATAGATATATACATAACCGAGACGCAATGCAATGCAAGTGGATGGGAGGGGAATTCCGGTGCCGTCTATTATTTATATATCTATGCTCAAACCAAGTGGAAGTGTGTATAGGACGAGTGGCGAGGAGCTAGTTTCAAAAAGGGGGTAAGCCAAGGGAAGGGGCCCCAAGTTCTTTCCAAAACGCGACCCTGTTTTCTGCCCTTTTGGGGTGGGAGGGGCTAGGATGGAGCTTCCTGGCTTGTGATTGGGTGAGACTGCATGGCTGTCAGTGGGGTATAGGGAGGGAAAGCTCCGCTGTGTTCATTCATTGAAGGGGGACAAGGATTTATTATTCCGTTCACAACGTTTGAGACGCCAACTCGTTCGCTTTATATAGCTCGCTCGGTGGAGTCTTTTCCGTGGCTCAAGATTACTTGAGAATTGGGGTCTAAAACTATAGAGCGAACGTCTCTCCCCACCTCGGGACAAGGGAAGACTTGATTGGATCAGTGTTGCCAAAGTGACTTTGGGATTCTTTGTAAAGTGTTATTTGGGCTTGCTTCCACATTTATTTATTTATTTTATTTAAACCAGTGGTTCTCAAATATTTGCATGTCATGGACCCCCCCCCCCCCACACACACACACACACATTAATATGCATTAATTTGTCCCTAATCCCCATCTGAAAATGTATTATGCCATGGATATCAGATTTATGTTGTTAGAATGTTTCAAGAAATCTTTGTGAAGATGGATGCGTGCTATACAACCATTTACTTGGGATAAAGAAATATGAGAATTTCACACGAGTGTGACTCCCCCCCCCCCCAAGTATCAATTTTGGGGGTCCCACATAAAACATGCTGTTTTAGCACATACTAGACTAGTGTGTGTGTGTGTGTGTGTGTGTGTGTGTGTGTGTGTGTGTGTTTCTTATCTGAAGTTCCCTGACAGTTTGTTTAAATTGTGAATGTCAATGAATGGGAAGTTACTCAACCCTACGTGCACGGCTGCACGCACGCACTCACGCACGCACACACACACACACACACACACAGAGAGAGATAAGACAGCGTGTTGTTTGTGTGAGAGTCAGAGTCAGTGTTTGGTATGTTGAGGTGCGTTTGATTTGTTTCCCCGGTGCTTCAGGTGGAGGCAGACGGGGAGGTGTTAGCCGCGTTCTGTGGCCGGGAGCAGACGGACACAGAACAGGTTCCCGTGCAGGTATAGGCCGCCCGTCACAGTTATTATACTAATTACAATTAGTATACATATCTTTGCATAATCGTCAATTGTTTCCATGTTGAAAAGTGTCCATGTTTTGTTTTTTTTTAATAGCAGAAATAGCAGATCTACAAGCTTACAACACATCACTTCGTAGCATGTTGTAAGCTTGTAATGTAGACAAGAAACTAAAAAAAACTATTTGACTTTTTTCCCCCTTTTTTTTGTTGAAAGAAACACATATACCGGTAATATATATAAAGTGTCAGTGATTTCTTTGTATATTCAAGTTATTTGCCCTGCATGCACAATTTGTGAAGGCCTAAAAGGCCAGACAGAAATACAAATTGTAACATTCCAATGTTCAATACGAAAAAAAAAGAACACAATTCAATCGTTAAACTCTGACACGTTTACTCGAATTTATTTGTATTGTAACGACAACCCATTTTGGGCGGGAACCCCTTTTGGTGTTATGTGTTATGTTATGCTTTATAGCTATTGAAAAATAGCAGATCTACAAGCTCATAGTGCACCACCGAGTGGCGCGCTACGAGCTTGTAGATCTGCTATTTTTTGAAAAATCAAAGAACGACTGACATATAGAAACATAGCTTTCTCAGAAAACTGTCAGGATGTAGAAGACATTTTTTTAGAATCTGATCTCAGGTCAGAATGGAAAACTGTCAGGATGTAGAAGACATTTTTTTTAGAATCTGATCTCAGGTCAGAATGGAAAACTGTCAGGATGTAGAAGACATTTTTTTTAGAATCTGATCTCGGGTCAGAATGGAAAACTGTCAGGATGTAGAAGACATTTTTTTAGAATCTGATCTCAGGTCAGAATGGACAACTGTCAGGATGTAGAAGACATTTTTTTAGAATCTGATCTCAGGTCAGAATGGAAAACTGTCAGGATGTAGAAGACATTTTTTAGAATCTGATCTCAGGTCAGAATGGAAAACTGTCAGGATGTAGAAGACATTTTTTAGAATCTGATCTCAGGTCAGAATGGAAAACTGTCAGGATGTAGAAGACATTTTTTTTAATCTGATCTCAGGTCAGAATGGAAAACTGTCAGGATGTAGAAGACATTTTTTTTAGAATCTGATCTCAGGTCAGAATGGAAAACTGTCAGGATGTAGAAGACATTTTTTTAGAATCTGATCTCAGGTCAGAATGGAAAACTGTCAGGATGTAGAAGACATTTTTTTTAGAATCTGATCTCAGGTCAGAATGGAAAACTGTCAGGATGTAGAAGACATTATTTTTAGAATCTGATCTCAGGTCAGAATGGAAAACTGTCAGGATGTAGAAGACATTATTTTTAGAATCTGATCTCAGGTCAGAATGGAAAACTGTCAGGATGTAGAAGACATTATTTTTAGAATCTGATCTCAGGTCAGAATGGAAAACTGTCAGGATGTAGAAGACATTATTTTTAGAATCTGATCTCAGGTCAGAATGGAAAACTGTCAGGATGTAGAAGACATTTTTTTAGAATCTGATCTCAGGTCAGAATGGAAAACTGTCAGGATGTAGAAGACATTTTTTTTAGAATCTGATCTCAGGTCAGAATGGAAAACTGTCAGGATGTAGAAGACATTTTTTAGAATCTGATCTCAGGTCAGAATGGAAAACTGTCAGGATGTAGAAGACATTTTTTAGAATCTGATCTCAGGTCAGAATGGAAAACTGTCAGGATGTAGAAGACATTTTTTTTAGAATCTGATCTCAGGTCAGAATGGAAAACTGTCAGGATGTAGAAGACATTATTTTTAGAATCTGATCTCAGGTCAGAATGGAAAACTGTCAGGATGTAGAAGACATTTTTTAGAATCTGATCTCAGGTCAGAATGGAAAACTGTCAGGATGTAGAAGACATTTTTTTAGAATCTGATCTCAGGTCAGAATGGAAAACTGTCAGGATGTAGAAGACATTTTTTTTAGAATCTGATCTCAGGTCAGAATGGAAAACTGTCAGGATGTAGAAGACATTTTTTAGAATCTGATCTCAGGTCAGAATGGAAAACTGTCAGGATGTAGAAGACATTTTTTTTAGAATCTGATCTCAGGTCAGAATGGAAAACTGTCAGGATGTAGAAGACATTTTTTTAGAATCTGATCTCAGGTCAGAATGGAAAACTGTCAGGATGTAGAAGACATTTTTTTTAGAATCTGATCTCAGGTCAGAATGGAAAACTGTCAGGATGTAGAAGACATTATTTTTAGAATCTGATCTCAGGTCAGAATGGAAAACTGTCAGGATGTAGAAGACATTATTTTTAGAATCTGATCTCAGGTCAGAATGGAAAACTGTCAGGATGTAGAAGACATTATTTTTAGAATCTGATCTCAGGTCAGAATGGAAAACTGTCAGGATGTAGAAGACATTTTTTTAGAATCTGATCTCAGGTCAGAATGGAAAACTGTCAGGATGTAGAAGACATTTTTTTTAGAATCTGATCTCAGGTCAGAATGGAAAACTGTCAGGATGTAGAAGACATTTTTTAGAATCTGATCTCAGGTCAGAATGGAAAACTGTCAGGATGTAGAAGACATTTTTTTTAGAATCTGATCTCAGGTCAGAATGGAAAACTGTCAGGATGTAGAAGACATTTTTTAGAATCTGATCTCAGGTCAGAATGGAAAACTGTCAGGATGTAGAAGACATTTTTTTTAGAATCTGATCTCAGGTCAGAATGGAAAACTGTCAGGATGTAGAAGACATTTTTTTTAGAATCTGATCTCAGGTCAGAATGGAAAACTGTCAGGATGTAGAAGACATTTTTTTTAGAATCTGATCTCAGGTCAGAATGGAAAACTGTCAGGATGTAGAAGACATTTTTTTAGAATCTGATCTCAGGTCAGAATTGGGTTAAATCAAAATGTCAACTTCCATGCAGGGAGACGTGATCACCTCCCCACGCACCTCTCTGTCTGTCCTCTTCTCCTCGGACTTCTCCAACGAGGAGAGATTCACCGGCTTCCTGGCTCACTACTCGGCTGTGGGTAAGGATGGATGGATGGATGGATGGTTTATGGATGTGTAAAGGCAGTCTGTGGGACACATGCTCAAAAGACAATTCATAATAATGAATAATGAGGCAACACAAGATGTCAGAGTTATAGAGTATAAGGATTTTACTCGAGTAAGGAGACAAGACTTACAAGATCTGTTCATGTATGGAATCCCAGTCCGACTCCCCGAATAGAAAAGGGCGACAGCTTTTATAGCTCACTCCCACCATAACCAAACCAGCCAACATAGCCTCAAGACATTCAACAAAATGGGATGTAACATCGTAAAACAAACAGGACCAAACCAGCACCACAGGGGTGTGACAGATAGAGATAATCTCAGACTGTAATTTAGAGTATTATTAAATGTTCATCTCTTAATTTCCACGACAGATGGATGGATGGATCAATCAGTAATTGATGAGACAGAGTCAGAGACAAATATTCTAGGGTATTGATGGTGGTGCCTTAACTCAGTTTAGAAACCGTCTTCCAGTGACATCATCATTAGACAGATTTCAGCTCTGACACTTATTCCAGACATGCTCCAGTATGTGAGCATGTGCTATTAACTCATTTTGGACGGGGAAAAAAAGTTTTTCTCCTCTGGTGAAAAACTGGAGCTTGCGCAACAATGGCAGGCAGGCTCTCAGTCAAATCTGGTCACAAATGGATGGACTATAATATAATAATCATATGTTTGATTGACACATGGCTTATATAGACGAGGACGAGTGTGGTGAGAAGATTGACGAAGACGCCGTGTGCGACCACTTCTGTCACAACTACATCGGCGGTTACTACTGCTCCTGTCGCTTTGGATACCTGCTGCACTCCGACAACCGCACCTGCCGAGGTACAGTATACCCCGTGTGTGTGTGTGTGTGTGTGTGTGTGTGTGTGTGTGTGTGTGTGTGCATGTGTCATGTACTGTACGTGTCTCTGGCGTGTGATTGTCTCGCTCTTTTCTCTTTGTGCGGACTGAGCCCCCGGGCCAGTGTAATGACTGGATGGGGGCGTGTGTGTGTGTAAACTGAACTCTCAGTGACAGTGTGAGCTCAGTTGACTTTTCTTGGATCAGTATAGCGCCAAAGCTTCTTAACCCATTCTGACCCGAGATCAGATTCATACGAGGTTTCCACTGGACACACACACTGGTCTGATTATAACCCATTCTGACCCGAGATCAGATTCTAAAAATGTCACAGTCGTTCTTCGATTTTTCAAAAATAGCAGACCTATACAAGCTTGTAGCGCGCCACTCGGTGGCGCGCTATGAGCTTGTAGATCTGCTATTTTTCAATAGCTAAAGCATAGCATAATGCTAACACCAAAAGGGACTCCCGCCCAGAATGGCTTAACTCTTGTTTACATACGTTTGTCCTGTCCGTGTGTTGCTCCGTTCCGGACCAGCCGTTCCAGGCTTTGAGGCGCGGTGGTATATAATATATAATATAGACTCCCTTTCTTCTTTAACTCTGTTTTGGGTCATATGGTCATAATGAGATTAAAAAAAACCATTCTGAAACTAAAGTGTCACAGGCGGCTCACAGCCATGCAGGGCCGGATTAACACCTCTGAGGGCCCCTGGGTACTGAAGCTCGAAGGCCCCCCCCCCCCCTTGAAAACTGAAAAAATAATATGGCATTCTGCATAATGTGTACTAATAGTATGCAGACAAATGTGGTGCTTTAAATACATTTTGATACCAATGCTTTTGTCACTCCCTCCATGAACGAGTCAGTCGTTTCTGTTTACTGATGATTTGATCTGATGATTTGATCTGTCAAAACTGATGAACACACAATGAATAAACAACGATCAGTACATGAACAAACTTAAGCACATAAACATAACGAACATGACAATATAATGCATACATACATGATGAACACATGGATTTACCTCACTGGCTGCATAAGGGGAATGAAGGGAATGGAGTGACAGGAAACCCATATGAACGTCAAACTGTAACAAAAACAAATCGCATCAATTAAACTCATATACAAGTCAAACATACAGTACACCTTAAATGTTGACAAAGAACGTAAAACATTGGTTCAGAAACAAACAAACAAATCTTGGTTAATGACACGCTTCTCTCAAACAATTCATGTCCTTCCGTCTCTACACGGAGGCTTGACAAACAATGTTGTGAGCCGGTTCGCTGGTTCAACACCAAATAAGGACATGGCACCGTGACCGGACGTGACGTAATTCCAAATTACCTTTCCCAATATAATGTGAGATAAAACAAAATAATGACAGAAACAAATTTCTGGCAGCCAAAGCTTTTGTACTTTTACTATTTTGAATTGCGGACTTTTAGTGGTAAACATTTTTATACTTAAAAAAGAAAAACCCACCACTGGTTACAGAGACTGGTCAGCAACAAAAACGTGAGAAAAGAACATGAGAAAGGCGCCAGAGGGGCGAGAACGTTGTTGTGTATATATATATATATATAATATATATATATATATATATATATATATATATATATATATATATATATATATAGGTTGAAATAAAAAGGACAGGGAGAAGAAATATATCGTGTGCGGACATTCCACTTTTTAGTGTTAGTGTAGTTAATTAGGATAAGACCACTGGAATGCTGTGTGTGTGTGTGTGTGTGCGTGTGTGCGCGCGTGTGTGTGTGTTCACGTATAGCCCACACACGTAGCTCATTTGTACGGGGGGCTGGCTGTATTGTCAGACACTGGTCTGACAATACTTTTGTTGTGATTGGGGTCAGGGGACTATATGTACTGTGTCAATACTTTCCCGTGTGTGTGTGTGTGTGTGACTGTGTGTGTGCGTGCGTGCTATGTGTACACTCCACACGGGTTACATGTAGGCCTGTGTGTGTTATTCTGTAAGTCTATGCAACGTACGTACGTGTGTGTGTGTGTGTGTGTGTGTGTGTTATCTTTTCTGTTTCATGTCAGTGGTCACATCTCTGACAACTGACTGATTTGTGTGTGTGTGTGTGTGTGTGTGTGTGTGTGTGTGTGTGTGTGCGTGCGTGTGCGTGTGACATGTGCATGTGTGCGCACTCGAGTATGTGTGAGATAATGGATGTTCATCATAGTAAATATTTACAATAAAAATGCTTCAGACTCTGCAGGAATGTACAGACTGATATGCCCGCACGCACGCGCACGCGCACGCGCGCGCACACACACGCACCCACACGCCCACTTAGCTGTAGTCTGCCAGCGCATCCCAGAATTCTTCTGGGTTATGGCTCGTACACACTGCCCGATATTTGCTCCGATTATGCTGTCAGGGAGCATTTTTGGCGCTCGCAGACTCCTGCAGTGTGAAATACACAACGATCTGATGACTCGCCGACAAATTTAAAACTCACTGTAAATCCCTGGAACATGTGACGCGTTTAAAACCTAAACACCATGTGTGTAATAATAAAATGCCAAATGTTTAATAATGGCCATAAAATACAGTAGAACACGAGTTCATTCAAACACCTCACGAGAACACCTAGCGTTCGAATCCTAAACACCTACAGTATATGACTGACTTTGATTGTAAAAACTAAACACGTTTAAAACGTGTTACAGGCGATTAAACATGTTCTTCTGTTTATAATCTAAACACTGTGACACGTTTAAAAAGTGTTACAAATAAGTGTTTAGAATCTAAACGCTTGGGTTAGTGTGTGTGTGTGTGTAGGGGCCATTACCAACACTACCTCTGTCTATTCCTGTGTGTGTGTGTGTGTGTGTGTGTGTGCGCGGTGCAGTGGAGTGCAGTGAGGGTGTGTATGTGGAGCGCGTGGGGGCCTTCAGCAGTGCAGACTTCCCCCGGCCGTACCCCAAGAGCTCAGAGTGCGTCTACCGCATCGAGCTGGACGAGGGATTCAACGTCAGCCTGAGCTTCGACGACACCTTCGACGTGGAAGACCACCCCGATGTCACCTGTCCCTACGACTACGTCAAGGTCTCGCACACACTCACGCACCCACACGCACGCATGTCTCTATGACTACGTCAAGGTCTCGCACGCACGCATGCACGCACACGCACACGCACACACGCGCACGCATGCACGCACACACACGCACGCGGGCGCATGTGCACGCGCGCACGGGCAATGACCATGACATTTTACTTGATACACGATACTTCATGCAAATAATTAATTTCGGTTGAACTTTGTAAAGTAACAAAATAAATGCAGATCTGTTTGGGTGTAAACAAAAGCCACACAAGGCAGACTGAAATAAACAAAGAAACGACTGACGGGGATCATTCAAAAGAAAATAATGTACTATAAAATATATAAAATAGGGCTATTATTCAATCGTTTTATACTCAAAATGTGCTTACAAAAATAATTCTAAAAGCTCAGAGCTTGTCGCATCGCTCACACACAAACAAAGCAGCAGCAGTTTCAATATTTCAGTCTGCCTGGCAGAGATAATAACAACCATAATCTTCATAATAAATAATCTTACCATAAATGTGTTTTCAGATCGAGACCGGAAGTTCAGAGTTCGGCCCGTTCTGCGGCAGCATCTCTCCGGGACAGATCCACACTGGGAGCCATCAGGTGGTGGTCGTGTTCCATTCGGATAACTCTGGGGAGAACCTGGGATGGAGGCTCACATACACAGCCCAGGGTCAGTGTACACTGAATACAATAAATGTATAGGCCATTACCCATTCTGACCTGAGATCAGATTCTAAAAATGTCTGTTTTCTGAAAAAGCTATGTTTCTATGTCAGTGGTTCTTCGATTTTTCAAAAATAGCAGACCTACAAGCTCGTGAGCTTGTAGATCTGCTATTTTTCAATAGCTAAAGCACAACATAATGCTAACACCAAAAGGGGTTCCCTCCCAAAAGGGGTTAACCTATTTTGGTAGTCGGGAACCCCTTTTGGTGTTTTAAGCATTATGTTGTATACTTTAGCTGTGGGAAAAATAGCAGATCTACAAGCTCGTAGCACGGCACCGAGTAGGTCGAACTATAGTAGAACTTGTATAGGTCTGCTATTTTTTGAAAAAGTGTGAAAACGTGGTGCAAATCTTTGAATAATATATTCTTTCAGAGCGTTTTTTTAACTCATATCTTTGCTTCTGGGGGGTGCCTGGAACTACATGTTTTCAGATGGGGGGTCGGCGGCCAAATACATAATACTTTTTGGGTGGTCCTTGACATGAAATAGTTTGAGAACCATGTGACATAGAAACATGGGGTTTTCAGAAAACGGTCATGATTTTAGAAGACATTTCTGTAGAATCGTCTTCAGGTCTATAAATGGGCTAATATAATAATACTAAACTTATATATAACAGGAAGTCAGTGCCCTGTTCCAGAAGCGCCAGCCAATGGTGAATTGAACCCCGTCCAATCAGAATACACCTTTAGAGACCACATCCTGGTCACCTGTCTACCTGGATACAGACTAATGAAGGTGACGCACACACGCACACTCACGCACGCACACGCAAGTTCTGCAATTTAGCATGAGTCGTCCAGTTAATTCTTCTTCAATCCCTCTATTGAACTCATAGCGTTTTATCTAATGAGATCTGTTAAATGTGGTAAAAAAGTGACCCCTGTAAGAGATTCAAAACAGAATTAAAACAAATGATGGAAGCTGTGTGTATTGCTCTCTCTCTCTCCTGTCTTGTCTGTCTGTCTGTCTGTCTGTCTGTCTGTCTGTCTGTCTGTCTGTCTGTCTGTCTGTCTGTCTGTCTGTCTGCCTGTCTGTCTGTCTGTCTGCCTGCCTGTCTGTCTGTCTGCCTGCCTGTCTCTCTCTCAGGATGAGGAGTACATGGATCACCATCAGTTAGATTGTCAGAGAGACGGTTTGTGGAGCGACGCCGTCCCTGTGTGTCAAAGTAAGGACAACTGATCCCCTCTCTCTGCTACTGTATATATCTCTATACCGTCTCCACACGGTCTATACTGTCTCTGTACTGTCTCTCTCTACCCAGTTTATTATGGTCTCCACTGTATCTATTAGCCTGGGCACCATTTAATTTCGGTATATGATCCGGGCTGGAGCCGGATGATATGCTTACGTCATGTTGTAGGCAATGGTTTGCCTACAACAAACAGGAAGCTGTTTGTTGCTTCCTGTTTGATTAAAAGCAATAAAAGCTCTCGTAAGCGAGAGCTTTTATTGAGAGGGAAAAGGAAGTTGTCGCCGCCTGTTCATCCTGTCTGGCGACTACAAAACAATACTACAACATGACGTAACCACATCATCCGGCCCCAGCTTGGATCATATGGACTTTTGAAACAGAGACCAGGCTTTCCTCCGAGGCGGTGGAAAGCCTGGTGAGGCGAGGTTAGTATCTATTGTGTCTCTACCTCTTCGTCTATACGGTATCTCTCACTGTACTTGTCTTAGCATCATAGTAGGGGACTTTCCTTACCTCAGGTATATTATTATTATTATTGTGTATAGTTTCCGTCCAATCATTTTGATTTAAGATTGTATTGCGTTCAGAGTCATACGATGCAGAGCCTGTTGACATACAGTAGTATAGATGACAGTCTGGTTTCAGGATGTTTGCTTTGGGGGGGGGGGGGGGGGAGTTGCATGTTTGACTTTTTACAACTCTACCTCTCTTCTCTTTCTTCTCTCCTGTTCTTCCCTTTCCTCTTTTTCCTCTCCTGTGTCTTCATTCCTTAAATTGTAACTCTTGCCCTCCCTGTCGGCTGTCGCCTTTCCTCCTTCCATCCCTCGTCTATCTCTCTCTCTCTGCCCGGCCATTCTTTCCTCTCCTCTTTTTCTCCTGCCCCTCCAGAAACAGAATCGGGGAGGAGCCGGCGGTCTCTGCGCGGCATGCTAACCAATCGCGTCCTAGATAAGACTGATTGACAGCAGCTTATAGGACCAATAAGGCTCTCTCTCCTCACTGAACTCCTCCTCCGCCAACACAAGCAGAACCCACACAGCAACAAATCCACATTGTATATATACATCCAGTGACTGTATATGTATTATGTACAGTACTGCAGTCACTGGATGAAGAGCAGAGGGTGAAACATGGTTGTCGTTGATGGTAGTTCTCCAATACATGTAGGCTCTGTCTCAATACATTGACACGAAAACGCGTATTCAGGGCGGAGTCACCACCCCCAGGGTAAGTTGTGATTTGCTCTCGTTCACTGCAATGCAATTTGCGGCATTTCCAAAACAATATTGCGCAGAGTAGCGATTATCAAACGTATTTGCAATGCCATACGTTGAAAGATCTGTTGCCCCGTGGACAAGGCACGCTACCTCCGCAACTTAGATATTATCGGCATAGATGTTTGTCCGACCGTATGGGATTAAGGATTGGAAAAAGTTGCATTGGCAGCCATAGAAAATTCTGCCCAGGGTAAAAAAAACGGATGTGACGTTTTTGGGCGTTCCGGTCTTGTTTCGTGTCAGTGTATGAGAAGGATAGTACTTTACAACACCTTGGTAACTATATAGAAACTGACGGAACTTTTCTTATTACGGTATAGTATAGGCACATGTTTTCTCCCAAACATATACCAAGGTTTGCATTTATTTGCCAATAAGTCCCTATAGCTGACAAATGGAAATATTGTATGCCAATAGGCTTTCCAATGTTTTATTTTATTTTGTATTGATTTAGTTTTGTCTAGGTGTTTTTTTCTTTAACTAAAATCAAGGAACTAGGATGTATCCTATGCTTCCTACTGTAATGAGACAGTCCTATAAGCAGCCATCTTCTCTAAATATCCGACCTACCTATACGAAGCTTCCCAGCAAATGAAACAAGAGTCTTAGTTAAATGTTGCATTATATGAACCAATGACCTGCAAAACTTGTGTTTCAAAATCATATTTTTTTTTATTAATTCTTCACAATGTACCATAATTGGACTACCGGTATATAGGCCTATGTGTTGTTGATACAGTGTATTGTTCTTTTATTTTATTTTATAAAACTCTAAATATTTATTTTCCAAACCCAGATCAGTTTTTTTTTAAACAATATGACCAGAACTTGCATCATTAGCAATAAAACTTAAATCCTTTTTTACACAAATCTGAATGTTCATTTTGTGTCTCTATTCTGATCCCCAGTGACCTGCTATTATACATATATTTTATTTCTAAGGTCTCCTTGTTTGGGATTATATAAATCTCAGGGACACAGGTGTATATATAGAATCGAGCTAGTGACATGACATTCAGGTCACTATAGCCTGATTTCCGGCAGGGAAAATCGGGTTGAATAAGAAGCATTCTCCCTCCCTCCCATCAAAGTTCCTTTTAGCAAAAAAGGACTTAAACATCTGGATGTTATTGGACCTGCTCAGTATAGCAGTCAACAGTACAAGACTGTGTGGTTGTGTTGTGTTGGGGCACCCCCTAATGGCCAGACAGCAGAATCAGAATGCAACTTTGTCTGTATAGTCACATGGGTGAAATTCCGATTTGTTTTCTTGTGCATAGTTCCCTTCATGTAGCTTTTTTCCCCTCACCTAAACCATGAGATAAGCCATATAACACATGGCAGGAGCAGACATATACTGGACGTTATAGTCAAGGTGCTAGAAAAAACAGTGAAAGACAAACGTCAGTGTGCTGTACGTACATGCGATTAATGTTAAAAATGTCAGCGCGTGTCAACCACGGAATCGACATTAAAAAAAAAGACTGACATAATACCTCAAAAGGTCCCAAGAGGTAGAGTTAATGGAAGGGTCAAGTCCCTGGTATAATCCACTGGGATAGGTTCAAGGAAGTGCTAAGTTGAAGACAGTGATTGTACTATAGTGTTGTTTTTGGCAGCAAATTTTGATTTTAGTTTTAGTCTTGAATGGTTTTAATTTAGTTCGTCACATTTTAGTCACCTGGACTGTTTTCGTGTTTTAGTCTATAGTTTCAGTAGACAGAATTTCACAAGATTTTAGTCCACTAAAATCTACAGTTGTTTTTAAGTCCACTAAAATGTATTTTCTTTTAGTCAACGCGTGGTGAGCTTGTAGATCTGCTATTTTCAGCATGCAACCAAGTGTAAAATGACTTATACTGGATCTCTTGTCCACTATAGTCCCTTCCTAACATTGTAGTCGAGTTGTTATCTGTTGACGAAATTGTCAATACATTTAAGTCTTAGTTTTAGTCATCATAGCTTAGTTTATTTAGTTTTCGTCAGTGAAAAAAAGGTAGGACTCGACGGACATTTTTCGTCTTAGTTTTAGTGCGACAAAATCAACACTGCATGGACTGTATACTATACTGGGCAGTTAATCCCACTAGTAACACACAGTAGAAGACATGTGGTTGCACTGGGAAGCCTGTCAACTGATCCTGGATCAATACAAGGTAAAGGACTGCTCTGTGTAGGACACTACAAAACAAACAGCAATGACCATATTTGAACATGTCCGACCTGCCATGCTCAATCATCACCATACGGGTGCAGTACTTAGTTTAGACAGTTCTTTGGTTTAGACTAGTCATTGGTTAGACCAGTCATTAGTCCTACAACTACAACCTATCTCAAACCCTCACCCTAAACCTATAACCTAGGGGCAGCACACCTAAACCTAACCTTAACCCATGTCTAACCAATGACTAGTCTAAACTAAGTATGCACCCCTGACCATACATATACAGTGCACTCAAGTCAACATGTTTTTGCTGGTATAGAAACTATAGTGAAATACGCACGTCACTTCGTGGAGGTGCCATGGGTTCAAAAAGTGACATAGGAAAAGAGAAGGGAACCTGCACACTCATATATGCTCCAAAACGAGCCAAATGAAGGCTCTTCATCTGGTCAAACTCAGTTTCAGTTTGACCAGATGAAGAGCCTTGGTCGAAAAGCTTTGGAGCATATTATGAGTTTGTTTCCTTCTCTTTTCCTTTGCATGGTATAGATAGAAACATGCATAATTATGAATATTGTTCCCATGGTTCTGTGCTTACCATCGTGATGTCAGAACAGGCCAGCTCCATATATGGTGATCAGGTGCGATCAATTGGCTAGTTTGGGCCCTGTCCAGAGCCTGGGCAGAGAGGCTTTTGTGCTGGTTCTGGACAACCCTGCTATGCGACGGACTCCACACCCGGCACTGCACTCCCATGGGGGTGTGGAACGTGTGTGTCAATTCTGAGTCGGTGGGGTGAACGGTTCTCGAGTTAAGTGGATTACAGACGTACGTACACGTACATATACACACGTACAGTACAGACTTGGTGCATTTATAGATAGATGGTCCCCGTGTTACAAGACTTAAAAGTTCTTCCTGTCTCTTTCTCTCTCTACAGCGGTGGACTGTGGGAACCCACGGGAGGTCGCCATGGGCGAAGTGGTGTTTGGTAGTCGAGACAACGGCACACATTTTGGCGCTACGATGCGCTACATCTGTAAGGAGGCGGCGTCTCCTCTACAGGCACACGTCAACAGTAGGACTCCTAGTTCATTGTTCTATACCAGTAAGACGCGCAAACGCGGGAAGCGAACGCAGCTCGTACATATTTAGTTAAGTTTTTAATTTAGCCATAACCATATAAGGAGTCCCCCAAAGCAGCTCCATATATGGGCACAAAAGCTATAAGGAGTCCCCAAAGCAGCTCCATATATGGGCACAAAAGCGTGACACACAGACACACGGACATGAGCTGCTATAGGTCTCATAGTAAGTGCTCACTGCGTTCGCAACCATGACCACACAAACAGCTTCTTTCAGCTATACACATTCATTCATGCAATTGTTAAGTTCCCCTGCATGCACATTGTTGTGTTTATTTTTATTTTTAGCATGTGCATTCCCCCCCCCCCCCGAAAAACACGTCTAGTCTGCAAGGACCATAACTCATACCTTTACACGTGTGTGTGTGTGTGTGTGTGTGTGTGTGTGTGTGTGTGTGTGTGTGTGTGTGTGTGTGTTGTGTGTGTGTGTTCCAGGTACCTATGTCTGTGGGGAGAGGGGAGAATGGACCAACTCAGATGTGGGAACAGAACTTCCAAACTGCCTACCTGGTGAGACTCTCTTTTTGATTGATTGATATTGCTTGCTTCATTGATTGATTGATTGATTGATTACTTTATTTATACACAGAGATGGGCAGTATTTGAAATACATGTATTTGAAATACGTATTTGAAATACGTATTTGAAATACTTTTTTGTATTTTGTAATTTGTATTTCGCTGGGATGGAAGAAATGAGATGTATTTTGTATTTAGATACATTTTTTGACCCAGTATTTGTATTTTGTATCAAAATACATTTTCAACGTTTTTTGCCCATCAGAGATGGGCAGTATTTGAAATACATGTATTTGAGATACTTATTTGAAATACTTTTTTTTGTATTTTGTAATTTGTATTTCGCTGGGATGGAAGATGTATTTTGTATTTAGATACATTTTTTGACCGCAGTATTTGTATTTTGTATCAAAATAAATTTTCAATGTATTTTGCCCATCTCTGTTTATACAGTTGTGGCCCTTATGTATATTCAATTAATCAAGACACACAGTATAAAGACATACTGTAAAGACATAAAATAATACACTCACCGATATACACAGCTGGACACACAGGTGAACCTCCCTCAGGGGGGTGTGGTCAGCCGTGGCGCTCTCTGCCCCCGGTGGGCGTGCGGCGGAGGCGCATCGTGGGCGGGCTGAGCGCCGACTCGGCCGGCCTGTTCCCCTGGCAGGTTCTGCTGAGCGTGGAGGACGCGTCCCGCGTGCCCCAGTACCGCGGCTTCGGCTCCGGGGCGCTGCTGTCGGAGCGCTGGGTCCTCACAGCCGCCCACGTCCTCAGGTCCACGCGGAGGGACGCCAGCGTGGTGCCCCTGGACGCCCAGCATGTCCAGGTATATATATACGTACAGCCATGTCCGCTGGTATCAGGGTTGTTTTCCGTCGACTATAAAACTAATAGTAAGGGCATTTTATCAGGTATTTGACCAATCTGGGAACTAAATCATTACCAAGAAATTTCTTCACCAATGTGTTTCTAAAGGTGTCTAATAACATGTACTAAAAGTTTCAAATTCAACTCCTGTGGGAAATTGAGTTATTAGCATAATATGTGACCATACCCATAACATCCTATATAAAGAAAAAAAAGTCCAAATTGAATCATTCTTTCAGTAGCATGTGACATATGAAACTAGGGGGTTTTCATGATTCTGAATCCATTCCAAGCATTACTTTTGCACAAAAAACACTCCTTGGGAGGAAAACGGCCATAGCCTTCATCACAAACGTGATGAGATCAGCACATTTGGTCAAGTGGATATGGCCTAATTTAGCCCAAGGAGTGTTTTTTGTGCAAAACTAATGCTTGGAATGGATTCAGAATCATGAAAAAGTTAAAAATATGTCACATGCTGTACCCACATGTGTTGTTTTGGGTGTCGTGTCGTTGAGGTGAGCCTGGGTCTGCACGACACCAGAGACAGGCGTCTGGCCACCAACCGCACCGTGGAGACCATCGTGCTGCACCCACACTTCCAGCCCGGAAACTACGACAACGACATCGCCATGGTGAAGCTGAGCGAGGCGGTGGAGCTCAGCCAGACCATACAGCCCGTCTGCCTGCCGCCCCCTCAGAGCAAGGTATACGCACGACGCACACACTTTGCAGATGAGCATTGCAACATCGAAACCCATTATTATGTGCTACTACTACCGTATGCCTACTATGCAAAATGTGTCCCGGGCAATGCTAAAAGACAGAAGCTGTACCACAGTGACTGACTGACTGACTGACTGACTGACTGAAGTAGCCAATTATTCTGCAACCACTGACCTGGAGGCGTGGTCAATGCTCTTTGGCCACTCAGAATAACCAAATGGCATTGATCATGCCTCCAGGTCTTTAGTTTACTCAAGTTAGGTAATAAGACCTGGTACTTAAGACACGCAAAATACAGCCCCTAAATGTCATCAAACGGTGGTCCGTCCGTGGCTCAGATGTAGAATAAATAAAATGGACCTTGGATATGAAAAGGGTTGAAAACCACTGTGATTGGGGGGAATTTAATTGAACCTTCTTTGCTTCACCCAACCAACAGGAGGGCGTCCAGGCGCCCTTCCCCAACTCCCTGGGGCTGGTGGCAGGCTGGGGCATCTCCCAGTCCCACCCCAACAACAACAACTCCTCCTCCTCGCCATCACCCGCCGACCCCTTCCTGCCGACCTCCGACCTGGGCCTGACCTCCGACCTCCTGCAGTACGTGCGGCTGCCCGTGGTCTCCCAGGCCGAGTGCGAGGCCAGCTACCGCTCGCGCTCCGCCTCCTACAACATCACGGGGAACATGTTCTGCGCCGGCTTCTACGAGGGCGGCCGCGACACGTGCCTGGGCGACAGCGGCGGCGCCTTCGTGGTGCAGGACGAGGCCAGCCGGCGGTGGGCCGCGCACGGCCTGGTGTCCTGGGGCGGGCCCGAGGACTGCGGCAGCCAAAGAGTGTACGGCGTGTACACCAGGGTGGCCAACTACGTGGCGTGGATACAGAGTCACCTGGACGCTGACCCCTAGTGGTCGGGAGACTGCAGTGAGTGTGCAGCAGCAGATGATGCTATCCACACTTTTCCTGGGCTGTGTGTGCTCCAGTTCCTGTCGATTTGATCCAATGAAAGCCAATGAAACTGGTCAGATGACCAATGATATCCAATGAAATCAACAGGAACTGGAGCACACACATGCCCAGGAAAAGTGTGGATATAGGTCACACATGGGCAACTGGCGGACTTTACTTTACTTCACTTTATGTGGCCCTTAGGTTAAAGCTGCTATAAGCAATAATTATGTCAACCTTTTTTATGACCTTTTTATTTTTCTGGTATTCAGACAGCCAGCAATGGGTAGAACGCTCCCAAGAATTTTTTGAGTGGTGCAACCACTCCTACAACCAGCAATCCATTTGTATCAGTCATGTATCAGTCATGAGCATGAGTATGTTACTTAATAATACCAGTAGGGGGCGCCAGAAACAGAGAGAGGGGTAGTGCTACATGCTTGCTGCCTGCTAATGAGAGAGAGAGAGAGAGAGGAGGGGGGGAGAGAGGGGAGTTGCACCACTCGGTTCACACAGGTGTGATTTTTAGTCTCTGTGACACATCTATAGGGGCCGCAATCTGCATTCAAAGATGTTCCTAGAAGCTTTTGTCATTGGTCGGAAAAAAAAAAATCCAGTCGCAATGACTAACCAATCAGGAAGCAGACAGGCAAATCGACCAATGACATACCCCCCCCATACGGGATATATGGACATAAATTACTGGAAATAACTAATAATTCTAGTCAAATCTAACTAATAAACTCCAAAGTTTCTCTCACGCACGCACACACACACACACACACACACACACACACACACACACACACACACACACACACACACACACACAAGAAATATGACTTTGAAAACGCAAGGATTTTATATCACTGGTTTCTTTCCTATACACTCCCTATTTAAACATTATGTTTATGGTATTGCTTTGTTTAATGACAATAGATTAATTTTCTGTGTAGCATTTTTATAAAGAGTCAGACCCCTCAATGGAAAAAAAAATGACCTCAATGGAGACCAAAAAAAAGTATTTTTTATCACAATTGTATATTTTTTCACTCTATACATATAGATACATATCAAATAAACATTTTCTGAAAATAAATGTCTGTCTTTTTTCTTTCTGTCCTCACATACATAGATTTGATGGAAGTCAGTTCTACAGAGTCAAAAACACACTCCGATCCTCAGAAACCCACCAGCCGTCTCTTCTGTGTCTCCCTGTCGATACGAGGAGACAACGTATAGGGGCGGCTGAGAGGGAGACAGCGTAGAAGAGGGAGAGAGAGAAGACCCCGAATGGCACAGGAACTGATCCCAGTATAGGCTCCATAATAATATAGTCCTTAATGCTCTTCTAATGGCACAGGAACTGATCCCAGTATAGGCTCCATAATAATATAGTCCTTAATGCTCTTCTAATGGCACAGGAACTGATCCCAGTATAGGCTACATAATATAGTCATACAATGAATGAATATGTCCCCATATTAACCCATTTAGGCCATGACGTCGAAATTTAAAAAAAGAATCTTCTAAATCCTGACAGTTTTCTGAAAAAACCTTATGTTTCTGTATCAGTGGTTCTCAAACATTTTCACGTTTAAGGACCCCCAAAAATATATGTAATTGTCCCCCGACCCCCATCTGAAAATATGTTGTTTGCAGGGACCGCCCCAGAAGCAAAGATTTGAGTTAAAAAAAAACGCTCGCTCTGAAAGAATATATATTCAAAGACATTTTCACTATTTTTCAAAAATAGCAGACCTACAAGCTCGTACACACTAAACCCAAGCGTTTAGGTTATAAACTGTTTTAAACACATAATTTGTAACACTTTTTAAACGTGTCAAAGTGCTTAGATTATAAACAGAAGAACATGTTTAATCCCTGTAACACTTTTTAAACACAGTTTAGTTTAGTTTTTTACAATCAAAGTCAGTCATATAAGTGTTTAGAATTTGAACACTACAGGTAGGTGTTCTCGTGAGGCGTTTGAGTGAACTCGTGTTCTACTGTATTGTATCAATATTAATAAACACTTGGCATTTTATTATTACACACATGGTGTTTAGGTTTAAACGCGTCACATGTTCCAGGGATTTACAGTGTAGGGCTTGTAGATCTGCTGTTTTTCAACAGCTATAGCAGAAAGAAACACCAAAAGGGGTGCCCGCCCAGAATGAATGAATATGTCCCCATATTAATAATGTCTGTCCACACAACCTGTCCTCGTGTCCTTCAGCTGCGGCCGGTCGCCCGTGCTGTCCATTTAGTTTCCTCCTTCTCCTTCTCCTTCTCCTCCAGTCGCTCCCTCTCCTCCTCTCTCTCCATGGTGTCTCGGATCCAGCCCAGGTAGTTTCCCAGCCGCGTGTAGACGCCGTACTTGCCCGTGGCGGCGCACCGCTCCCCCCAGCTGACCACCCCGGTGAGGAACCACGTCCCCCGGTAGTGGACCACGAACGGGCCCCCGCTGTCCCCACTGCACGCGTCCCTCTCCGTCTGCAGGTAGCCCGCGCAGAACATGTTGTCTGTTATCACCTATATGTGTGACCGGGGACAGTGGTTTAATATATACTGTAGAACAGAACATGTTGTCTGTTATCACCTATGTGTGACCGGGGGACAGTGGTTTAATTATATAAAAAGGGGGCCATGGTCATTTTTCAGTTCTTTATACACATTATGAAACTGCACACTGTAACCTTTCATATATGATCTATTGCTCATTGAAATTGGGGGGGGGGGAATGAAGAAGATATGACCATTTGAAACTTGTTGAACTGGAAACCCCAAAGTACATAAAAAAAAAACCCCAACAAAATAAATAAATAAATGTATTTCGGTCTATTGTGAAATACTGGGAGCGGTCACATATATACGGGACACACGCATGATAAAATAAAAAAAGACAAAAAGGAAAACAAATATTAAAAGTATTATTGTTGGTACAATGTTACATGTCTCTGATGTTTTTCAGGAAATTAAAAAAACCTTTTTTCAGGAAATGAAGAAAACCTTATATTTTTTTAAAACAAAGCCAATACAGCCTCATCAAAGTTGGCGTTGTAACTTTATATATTGTCAATTACTTCCGTGAGAGAGGGAGAGGTGGTGGAGTTAGTTGCTTTAGCAAACATTTTGAGGGTCCAATGGAGTTAAGAGGTTTTGTCCAATGCACTTTTTACTACTTTCCATTGGTTCAATATTTTCGAAACAACACACTTGAAGGGTGTTCAATAGCAACGATTTATGCCATAAGAAAAATCAAAAACCTCAAAAATATAAAGGATCCCCTTTTGGTGTTTCAAGCATTATGTTATACTAAAATAGCAAATGCGGCACAAATCTTTGAATATATATTCTTTACATTTTTAACTCAAATCTTTGCTTCTGAGGGGTTCCTGGAATAACATATTTTCAGATGGGGGGTCGGCGGCCAATTACATATAATTTCTGGGGGTATTTGACATGAAATATTGAGCACCACTGATACAGAAACATGAGGTTTTTCTGAAAACTGACAGAATTTAGAAGACTTTTTATTTAATTTCGACGTCAGGTCTAGATGGGTGTAACAACAGACCTGTTCTGTGGACTGGACGCAGCTCTTCTGACTGACCACTGGGAGCGCCACCTTCCTAAGTACTGACCTGTTCTGTGGACTGGACGCAGCTCTTCTGACTGACCACTGGGAGCGCCACCTTCCTAAGTACTGACCTGTTCTGTGGACTGGACGCAGCTCTCCTGACTGACCACTGGGAGCGCCACCTTCCTAAGTACTGACCTGTTCTGTGGACTGGACGCAGCTCTTCTGACTGACCACTGGGAGCGCTACCTTCCTAAGTACTGACCTGTTCTGTGGACTGGACGCAGCTCTTCTGACTGACCACTGGGAGCGCCACCTTCCTAAGTACTGACCTGTTCTGTGGACTGGACGCAGCTCTTCTGACTGACCACTGGGAGCGCCACCTTCCTAAGTACTGACCTGTTCTGTGGACTGGACGCAGCTCTTCTGACTGACCACTGGGAGCGCCACCTTCCTAAGTACTGACCTGTTCTGTGGACTGGACGCAGCTCTTCTGACTGACCACCGGGAGCGCCACCTTCCTCAGGAAACGAGACGAGCGACCCAGGTAGTGCATCGCGCCCCAACCGGTCACCAGTCCAGTGGTGTCGTCCTACAGACAGACAGACAGACAGACAGACAGACAGACAGACAGACAGACAGACAGACAGACAGACAGACAGACAGACAGACAGGCAGACAGACAGGCAGACAGACAGACAGACAGGTGGGACAGACAGACATATGACAGGTGTCTTTCATATATATAAGATATCATCAATGATTTCAATATAAATCAAGTGTCTAGTACCTCTAGACTAGAACAAAAGTCACATGAAATATAAATGAAGTATAAATAAACTTTTAAAAAATTCTACATTTAATTTGTGTACTCTCTCCTTCAGTAGTCATTCAGTTGTGAAAACAGACACTTGGAAAAGAGTATATGCTATTGATTGATTGATTGATTGAATACTTTATTAACAGGCTTTGGGCTCGTTTCCATTGTGGTCCTCTGTATAATATCGGAATTGGGTCAGAATCGGTATGGGGCAGATACAGTATGACCCTGCAAAGTGCAAGAAATTGGAGATCGGATATCGGTCATAATTTCATAATCTTGCACCACTAGTCAGAATCGGATTGGGAGCAAAAAAAGAAAGAAAACGCTCGGGACGTCCCTAATTATAATAACTATTCTATTACCTTTTAATTTTTTTAAGATATTTATTTTGCGGCTTACGCCTTTTATTGTTTTTTTAAAGATGGGGGGGTGGAAGACATGCCGTAAAGGCCGTGTCGGGGCTCGGGAGTCGAACCCGCGGCACACTGCGACTAGGATTACCAGTCGGGTAGCCTCGATACCCAGGCTTTCATTTCGTCTGCGCGAAAAATGAAAGCCTGGCCCTGGAGGAACGCATTGGCTGCCTCGGTCTAGAAGTGGGAGTCAACGCTTCCGGGTGGGCGTCGCTCCAAATGATGTGACGTAGCGCTTCACTAGGTGGGAGAGGAGTGGCCAGGGCTGACGGACAGATCGGTGAGATCCAATCAGGGCGTGCGCGAATCTCAGCCGCGACCCACCCCTATAGACCAGAAACTTAACACGTTAGCTCAGGCTACCAGTCGGGTGCCCAGACGGTTATACGCCACCGCCTGGGCACACTATTCCCTTACCTTGACGAGGTATTTGGCCAGCTGTGCGTTGGGCAGACAGGCGGGCAGCGCGGTCGGGCCGCGGACCACCGCGCGGCTCAGGAACAGCAGAGCCACGTCACTGTCGAAGGTGAATTGGTGGAAGTGAGGATGGACCACCACGCTCTTCACCGGTATCCTCTGCTCCCCGGGGTCAGGACGCCGCTTGTCATAGTCCCCTGTACAGGGAGAACGAGAGGTTTTAGAGTTTAGACCACAGTGGTTCCCACAACTTATTCCATGTCTGTCAAGGACCGCCAAATTGACACTAATTAATTATAGCCCCACGGAGTATAACCCCCAGTTGAAAATATATGCCAGAGACCCGATCTACAAGCTCACACACGTTGTGAGGTTGTAGATCGGCTATTCAACTAATCAGCATTCGACTAATTGTAAAATGACTTATACTGGATCTCGTCCACTAGTCCCTTCCTAACATTTTAGTCTAGTTTTTATTTGTTGACAAAATTGTCAGTATATTTAGTCTTAGTTTTAGTCATCATAGCTATGTAGTTTCCATTTAGTTTTCCTCAGTGAAAAAAGGTAGTCGACGAACATCTTCTGTCTTAGTTTTAGTCGACACTGACACACACACACACACACACACACACACACAGTGCATTCTGACCAATGGTCACATGGTCCGGCGTCTCCTCAAAGCAGTGAGCGGCCGAAACGATCCAACGGTCAGAAACCAACGTCCCTCCACAGAACCCATGACCATCTGACCTGTGGACTAGAACCTGCACGCACACACACACACACACACACACACACACACACACACACACACACACACACACACACACACACACACACACACACACACACACACACACACACACACACACACACACACACACACACACACACACACACACACACACACACACACACACACACACACACACACACACACACACGTGACATGACATGAGAACAGCATGTATACAACAATACACTCAATACACAAGAGACATATCATTCATATCATAAGTTTATGATATGCTAAAGTTTGAGAGATTAGCTGCAGACAAACGCACACACATGCGCACATGCACACGGACGGACACACACACACACACAGGCCGGCCGGCTCGCAAGATTTCCGCCCGGAGACAACAATGGCCATAATATACAATTATACACACAACAAAACACTTCATAAAACTAACTTTAAAATTCCCCTCATACCTGCCAAGGACTGCCTCCTAGTTTCTCCAGCGAGCCTCCAATGATACGAGGAGTTAAGTCATCACCTCCTTCTCCTTCTCCTCCTCCTCCTCCTCCTCCTCCTTCTCCTCCTCCCACCTCCTCCTCTCCTCTCCAACTGTTCGTCTCTTCTCCTGTGGCGTTGGGCCAGCTGGCGTTGTTGGAACTAGGGTCCACCATGTTGGAACTAGGGTCCACCATGTTGGAACTAGGGTCCACCATGTTGGAACCAGGGTCCACCATGTTGGAACTAGCAGGGTCCACCATGTTGGAACTAGGGTCCAACATGGTGGCGTTGTCCACCATCAGTGACGAATCCATGGAGCCATTGGTAGACGTCTCTGATTGGTCCAGAGCACAGGGCTATTATAGTCGACTAAAACCAGAGAGCCATATGGATTAAGGCACAGTTACGACAACTCGGTTCACTTCACGGGGGGCCTGCAGTCCAATGGCGGCTCTTCTTACATAGACTTCTATCGGCGAATAAGTGACAATAAAGAAAGGCCTGAACCGGAAGTTTACGGAATGCATTGGAGCCTGTAGGCTTTTACAGTGACAATGAACCACGTGACCGACCGGGGCTGTTTTGAGTGTTTTCTGCCCCCTCGATGTCGTAACTCTGTCTTACTCTGATGGCTCCGACTAAAACTAACAAAGAATTACAGTTAAAAATAATTTTAAAAAAAACAGAGAAAAAATGTCCTTAGTTTTAGTCTTGGCCAAAAATCTTCAAAGATATAGGAAAAATAACAAGCTCACAATGTGTTGCGGTGTGACACGTTGTTTTATATTTTCCTAGCCTTGTTGAATCGAATACAAGAAGACTCGCCCGTTTCTGTTTTCCTCCCAGAATTTCCCCCAGTGAGGGGTGGGAGAGGCTGGACAGCAGACGGCTGGATTTTGAATTTCTCTAACTATAAACTTTCATGACAGCAGAACAGCCCAAGTACAAATATAATTTATGAAAAGCTACTACAGTGAAGTCTGTTCACAGAAGTTGTTGTAGGATAATGTGGGGATTATCTGACGAGGTACCATTTGAGGGGGCAAAACATTACATATACATTGTTTATAGGGTCAATATAAGTAATATAATATAGCCTTTCCACAGGAGTATCTTTTTATATTTTTCCAAAAAGAATACAAACAGCCAATAGCATATTACAAAGTTATCCCCCTCACTGGGGAACATTCCGGGAGGAAAAACGGGCACGCACCGGGGTGAGTCTTCTTGTTACCGTTGAATCTTGCCCCCGAGGCCCTGACTGATCCATATCACGAAAGAAAAACTACTCAAAACTAATACAAATGAACCGAAACTATAAGCTTTTCCACAAAACCAAACCCGCTATATATAAAAGCTAATCAAACTGAAAATGAAAACTATAATAATAATAATAACCTTCTGTTTCAGAATAGTCCAGCAGGGACCTGGCTCGGTAGAAGGCCTCGTTCAGCTTCCTCCCACAGGGAAACTCCACTAGAACCAAGCAGAGAGGAGAAGGTTACAGGAGGTTACTCTGTAGAAGGCCTCGTTCAGCTTCCGCCCACAGGGAAACTCCACTAGAACCAAGCAGAGAGGAGAAGGGTTTCCTTTACACTAATAATAATGTTGTTTATAGCATCAATAATAGCATATTAGTATTTTATTAGTATTATAGTACTACAAGTCATACACACTAAACTGTTTTAAACACGTAGTTTGTAACACTTTTTAAACGTGTCACAGTGTTTAGATTATAAACAGAAGAACATGTTTAATCGCCTGTAACACTTTTTAAACACATATAAACGTGTTTAGTTTTTACAATCAAAGTCAGTCATATAGGTGTTTAGAATTTGAACACTATGGGCTGTATTTTGCGTGTCTTAAGTACTAGGTCTTATTACCTAACTTGAGTAAACTAAAGACCTGGAGGCGTGATCAATGCTCTTTGGCCACTCAGAATAGCCAAATGGCATTGATCACGCCTCCAGGTCTTTAGTTTACTCAAGTTAGGTAATAAGACCTGGTTCTTAAGACACGCAAAATACAGCCCTAGGTGTTCTCGTGAGGTGTTTGAGTGAACTCGTGTTCTACTGTATTTTATGACCATTAATAAACATTTGGCATTTTATTATTACACACATGGTGTTTAGGTTTAAACGCGTCACATGTTCCAGGGATTTACAGTGTAGTAGTTGTTGTGGCAGCAGTAGTAAGATAAGAAGATGGGAGTGACTTTTATTGTGTGGAAAATAAAAGTAGTAGTGCTGTAGAAATAGTACACTGGCAGTATCAGTGCAGTAGTAGCAGCAGCAGTTGTTGTTATTGTAATACTATTGCCCATTCGCAGACCGTGGCCATGTTTCCATCAGAGTTTGGAAGCACTCGTTTTCAGTAAACTTTACCGAAAACGAGTGCTTCCAAACTCTTACTTACTTACTGAGTAAAGCAAATGTCTTGCTGCCTCTTGCATTAGGATATGTGCTAATTATAAACAGGTGTCGTACACAGGGCAGTTGAGTGATATCTATAACGAGCACTTCCAAACTCCAGCAAGGACACAAAGTATAGCTCATAACATGTCTATACAGTGGATTTTTATGCAACGAACACTTTGAGGATAGAAAGAGAATAATTCAAGCTTTCCGTAACAGCTGCAATGTTGGCGAGTTTGACGTTGTTTAAAGGTATATTCAGTGATTTCACTTAATTAAAATATCACTTATTTTTTTGTTTTGCTGTGATAATCCTCTCTACTATAGAGTGTGCTGACCATATAAGGAGTTCCTCCCTGTCCCCAGTTAACCCCTGGGGGTCAAAAAACCTTAGGTTTCGTTTTTGACTCTCTATCCTGATTGGACGAAGGCTTAGGTCCCACAGCCAAAAACGAAACCGAAGGTTTTTTGAGTGAAATCACTGAATATACCTTTAATACAATCAGATAGAACTTTTCTGTTTGGATGAATGGGCTGCCAATGGAAGTTGCACCTACACCTATAGGAATATAACACCTTGCCATTAACTTTTATGGTAAGATAGCCGCAGTCTGCATATATGGAGAGTGGTTTTCAACCCTTCTCATATCAAGGCCCATTATAATTTATTCAGCACTTAAGCCACGGACCACCATTGCATGAAATGTTGCCTCAATTTAGCCTCAATACTTTGTTATTGTTGTATAAAAAAATTCTGTCCACAATTCCATGCCTTATTGATGTTGGTACCATTAGGAGAGACAGCAGGCAAACAATGCTTCTACATTCTGTAATCGTGTAGACTTCTTGTAAATTAAGAGTAATGCCAGATGTTTAACAACAATAATGTAACTCCTGAGAGTGTAAAATGAAACCAAATGGACCCATAAGAGTTTTTACGGGTCCATTTGGTTTCATTTTACACTCTCAACTTAGTTAAAATCTAAAATAAGGGTCCATTTGGTTACCAACTTTCCATAATTTAACTGTGGACCACCTGGAACCCTCTCAAGGACCACTGGTGGTCCAATTAAGGACCACTGGTTGAAAACCACATAGTGATATTATAGCACTTGCATTATTATAATAGCAGTAGTAGTAGTACAGTACAGTACAGTACAGTACAGTACAGTACAGTACAGTACAGTACAGTACAGTACAGTACAGTACAGTACAGTACAGTACAGTACAGTAGTTAGTAGTGAAGTTGTAGTTATGTAGTAGTATTATATTATGGTGGTACTTATTACTGTTGTTTGTAGGACAATAATATAATGGTAGGCCTACTTGTTTTAGTACAGCCGTATCCATCAGGGTCCAGCCCGTATCCCTCTGCACAACTACACTGAACTCCTCCTCTCCTGCCCCCTGTCTGCTCTGTGCAGAACTGCAGACAGCCTCCATTCCTGTAGTGACACTCTGCTACCTCTGCGGCACACGCGCACACACACACGCACACACACACACACACACACACACACACACACACACACACACACACACACACAGTAAAGACAATATAGAGAGACAGACAGACAGGTATAGAGGCAGACAGACAGACAGACAGACAGACAGACAGACAGACAGACAGACAGACAGACAGGTTCCTACCCGTTTCACAGGTCTTGCCGTCATACTGCGGAGGACACAGACAGAGGAAAGCGTCTCGTTCTACGGTGCAGAGACCTCCGTTTAGACATGGGTTGTAGAGGCAGGGGTTCAAATCTACACCACAGACACAAAGACAAGTTAAACCCATGTTAAAACCCATGGGTTGTAGAGGCAGGGGTTCAAATCTACACCACAGACACAAAGACGTGTTAAACCCATGTTAAAACCCATGGGTTGTAGAGGCAGGGGTTCAAATCTACACCACAGACACAAAGACAAGTTAAACCCATGTTAAAACCCATGTTGTAGAGGCAGGGGTTCAAATCTACACCACAGACACAAAGACAAGTTAAACCCATGTTAAAAAACCCATGCATGCACACGTCATTACAACTGACATACATCACCAATACATTATACATTATTACTACCAGTGACATACTCTACATCCCACATTAACACTCACAGATATCACAGCAGCTGTATAGTACAATCATACAGTATTAATGTAAGGAACAGTGGTAGTGGAGCAGTAGCAGTACTTGTGGTACTATTAGTAGTAAGTAGTAGTTGTAGTTGTAATAGTAGAGTGTTTCTATATTGTACAACAAATGTATGCAAGGGCTGAGCACCTTTGGTGCATGTCACAAAAATCTAAATCTAAAACAAATCTATATCAATCAGTAGTATAGTAATGGTAGAAGTAGGAGTAGGCTAATGCTAGTAGTAGTAGTAATATAATAACAGTAGTGGTTTCTCCTGTTTTTACCTATATTTAACCAGGAGTATTAAGATATTATAAGAATCTTTTTCTCCAAGGGAGCCCTGTGGAGGGAGCCCGAGAGAGCCCTTACCCATGGACTACAATTATTACTACTATGGCCTACTACAGCTATTATTTGATTCATTTTAGTTGGGATCATTAACTTGCATTGTTCTTGCTTTAACAGTCGCTTTAACTTAAAGCAAGTTACTTGCTTTAAGTAATTAAGTAACAATACTTACTTGTATATCTGTACCAAAACTCCAGCTAGACAGGAAGACAAAAAAAACGTATTATTAAATGATCGATTCTTTTTTTAAATATAATCGATGGAATCGATTAGTTGGAAGTGTCTATCTGTACGTCTCTAAATGTTTTGATTAATTGAACATGGTGGACCCTGTGTAATGCTTAATTGGGTCGTCCACTCACAGTTAACAGTCTCTGTATTGAGTTTGTGCTTGAAATGTACTGTAATTCTGCAAACTGTTAATAAATATTTCAATCAAATCAACTGTTGCAGTCCTAATAATACTGTACCGTTTTCTCGCGGCTCTGGAAGATCTCCGCCGCCTCCTCCTGGGAACACGCCTCCTCATAACACTCCCTCTCCAGGTTGCCCGGCAACATCTCCTCCAGGAAGTAGTTGGCCCTGCGCTTCCTCTGGGGGGAGGAGGAGAGGAGCTGGGCCGCCGACGTTCCGGCAAGGAAAACTGAGGAGGAGAAAGTATACTTTGTAGGATAATATGAACAGTATCAATATCTCCCAGGGGGTCTATAGCGCATTGTAACGGGGAAAGACTCCTGCGTGTTACCAGCTGATACCGACAATAAGCCATTCCCGACCTACTTCTTGGCATTATGGCATAATGTCTGCGTGAACGTGTCTCACCTGTACATAATGTCTCACCTGTACATTCATAATGTCTCACCTGTACATTCCAGCACAGTGGAGGTGAACAGCAGCAGGCCAGACAGCAGCAGAACGACCGCTCGGATCCTCATCCTCCCCTAAACACACACACACACACACACACACACACACACACACACACAACACATTCAACACCTATAGCGTCCCACGTTGGAACAATTCATGATAACACAGAATCGAATGATCGATGAAAAACCCATGTTTCTAATACTGGTGCTCAACCTTTTTCATGTCAAGGACCCCCAACAAATATGAAATTGACCACCGACCCCCATCTGACAATATGTTTTTCCAGGTGTGTATAGTAAAAGTGCACTAACAGTTTATTAAAATAGGTATAACATGTATCACATTCATTAGTATTACAAATAAGCCTAAAAACAGATAACGTACCTGTTCAGTCAGCCTCTGTTCACCGTCTCGGTTTTTAAATGGAGGTCCGAAGTCTAGCTGTAATCTTAACTCCAAACCCCGGACCTCTCCTGAGGTCCCTATTATTGCAGACCCACGTACTGACCACCTAGATTTGATATATACTGTATATACAGTATGAAACATATACCTATATATGTGTTATGTCCTGCGTATTCCTGTTGTTCCCGCTCAAGCCAAGCCAACGTGCTGTACAAATAAAGTTGGACTTCACTATTGATCGTTAATTAAACATTGACAGAATGTCTGTGGCAGGAGGGTTGGAATTGGAAAGGGTAAAAAAATAAAGAAAAAGAGTAAACATCTCCATTCAAAACAACAGAGTCTCAATTTAACCCATTCTGACCTGAGATCAGATTCTAAAAATGTCTTCTACATCCTGACAGTTTTCTGAAAAAGCTATGTTTCTATGTCAGTCGGTCTTCGATTTTTCAAAAATAGCAGACCTACAAGCTCGTAGCGCGCCACTCGGTGGCGCGCTATGAGCTTGTAGATCTGCTATTTTTCAACAGCTAAAGCATAACATGATGCTAACACCAAAACGGGTTCCCGTTCAGAACGGGTTAATAGAAGAAAAATAATCTGTCCTTGAATTCAACAGACTTTACATTGCCCTAAACAGAATTGTCAAAACATTTTTAGATGACAGATCACAGGGTGTACATTATGTGTCTCGTAAATTTAGCTGACAGCACAGACGCAAAGCAAGCTTCAGATGTTAGGGATCAATTTAGAGTGCAAAAGGACAAAGCGTTCATATAGTTTACAAAAACGTACATCAAAAACGTACGTGTCAAATCCGAATCTTCTTGATACAGTCAACAGTAAACACCGCCCATCTGGTACTGCTGCCACAGCATATAACAAACTGTCCCAAAGGTTTGACCTCAGTGAAAATACTTGTGTTTTAGGTGTAATTAAGACACCAGTCAAATGATGTGTGATACGTTAACCGTATAGTAGCCAGGTATCATGTTATCATGTTTAAAGTAAGTTGGACTAAATGCTTTTCTGCAGTTTACAAGAAAACATTATGTTTCACCTGGACGGTTAGCTCAACCGTCTGGGCGCCACCTATAGGCCAAGGACTGTCTAAAGAGGACGAGACGAGACGCGAAGACCGTAAGGGCGCCGCCATGTTGCTCACATGGTGCTCCATGGAAGGAAAGAAACATGCGCAGTTGAGACCGAGGAAGCTGAACGAGGAAGTGTTGGCTGCATATAGCCCAAAAAAACCAAAAACAATAAGTTTCACAAAATGACGCTTTTAAACACATGAAAGACAGTGAACAGATGTCGTTATTATAACAGTCCAGACATAAACTTTATTACAGTGTGTTGCTGTCTGCGTGTACAGGACTATTGTATTTACAGCCCCACAGCGGGCTTCTGTACATAATATAAGGAGAGGTATAACGGATACAATATCACTTCTAATGTATAAATTATCTAATAAATACACAGTGAGGCCTGGCAGCTAAACCTTTTGGATAACGCCTCACTGATGACTTCTGAAAAAAGGAACAAAAAAGGGTTTTTTCCCCCCGTTTTTTCTGATCTGTGGAAATCTAGGTGAGAGACAGATGTTGTTCCCTCGAAGTGCCTTTGAGCAAGGCACTTGATACTTTCAACTGCCCCAGCAGGGGAGCCCTCTCTCTCTCTCTCTCTCCCCCCAAGCCATGTCTATAAATAAATCCCTCATGTGTTCATAGAAAGTGCTCAAATGCACCCGTAGATGGCAGTGTAGACATTCCTTCTGCGAAACAATCAGCTATAATCCTATACATTTAAAGTGGATTTATAATGAAATGTTTGGACCTTTTTTTTTTACCAAAACTTTACACAGCCCTTCAAGAAGTGACAAACACCCACCAGATAGGGTGGTGGAACACAGGGTGGTGGGACACATGGCAGGGTGGAACCGGAGAAGCAGGTTAAGTGAAGAGAATGCATTGGAAAACAAATGGGGGGCCGGTCACAGTCTCTTACTTGTGCTATAGGGGGTGTCCCCCTGGTTGCAGAGAGTTACAAAGAAGTTTGAATGAGCCTGGGCTTTGCCAGGACATCCCATTTAGACCCGAGGACAATTCTATATACAAAATATCTTCTAAATCATGACAGTTTTCAAACATATAGCTAAAGTATAACATTATGCTTAAAACACCAAAAGGAGGGGTTACCGTCCTGAAAGAACTTTATCAACGCTGAACTGACTCAAGAGGTGAAATTCCTTCTCACCACAACAACAACTAGAGGTTTCTAACTCTAACCGCGGTGCATCCGGCTTGGCCAGGTGTTCTAACGAACACAACGGGTTACGTTTGCACAATATCGCCGTCGTTGGGAGGTATGAACCTGCGCAATGTCAGTATCGCGGCAAGGCAAACGATAATCGCGATAATTACATCGTCAATATAATATATATCGATAGATCGTCCACTGCTAAAGCCAGCAACAACATCCCACTGTTTTAGCCTGTTGTGCCCCTCGGAAAAAAATAAACCACCGCTCCGTTGCATTGTCTCTCCGTTAGCCCTGGTCCAGTGCGTTATAGCGAACTCACTATAACACACATTTTTGAATGACGTTTAGTTTTCAATGTTGCAAACACTTAAAATGATAGAATATGACATTTTAACGGTATAATATCGTGTCGATATCACACAACATTTGGCATAAATTACAGAGATATTAAATTTGGTCCATATATTGTGCAGCCCTATAGCGGTGGGTGGGAAGCCAGCAGACACTGGTTACTTCCTACTGATTGGTCAATGGCTGACACACACACGCGCACACACACACACACACACACACACACACACGTGTGTGTGGGGAAATCAGGGAGCTGGTATTGGGAGAAAAACGGGGCGAAATTGACAGGTAGACAAAAGACAAGTAGACAGAATAATATACTTGGTGGAGTCCTACAGTAGGTATCAAAAACAGGGTGCATCTCTGAAGGCCGTCTCCGCTTGATGTATGAACTATGAAGAAATAGAGAGGTCTGACTGGCTGATCAATACATTGAACTGTAGGAGATTTAAGGCATCGTTTTCCTTTAGCTTGGCAGGTTCTACACGGATACATTGGTACCTTAACGGGGTGTATACGCAACAGGGGTGTATTTGTTTTGTATTGCTGTAATGTCTCTGTCTCTGTGATTATACGTATGTTTATATGTATGCAGCTGTGGTCCTGTCTCCAAGACAAATTTCTCCCAAGGGAGACGAAATAAGGACAACCTTGAACCTTGAACCGTGATACCGCTAAGACACACACACACACACACACACACACACACACACACACACAGTACAACAAAAGCCACACGGACAAATATGAACGTTATTAGAGAGCCCTATAGACTGCAGCCCCCACACACACCCTTCCACGATAAAGACATCTGTGCAGAGTTGCGTTACCACGCCCATTTTCACAAGGTAACAAGAGGAAACAGATAATTTCGGCACGATGCTCACAGTTAAAGGCAAGGGATCCAGCTATAGCTAGCAAAATGCTGCGGTAGACTTAATTTCGACAATCATAAAATGACACAAGGAGAAAGCTACTAGCTAGACAAAGTAGACATTGCAGTTCCATCTTCATTAAACAACAGGCAACACAATAAGACTTAATTTTCGACAAAACATGAAATGACACAAGGAGAAAGCTACTATAGCTAGACAAAGTATAGACATACGGAGAATTCAACCAAAACACACAGAGGAGGCTGACAGTTGGGTTTGATAGAAGTGATGTGATTGTCGTGCAAAAACTTCCCCAGACCAAGGGCTCCATTTTCGTCACTGCTAAACCCTTTATCCCCAACTTTTTTTCAAATATTTTGCAAAACATTTTTGAATAGTTTAAAATGGCCAGTCTACAAGCTCACAACGTGTCAATGTAGATTGGCTAGTTGAACTATTCGAAAATGTTTGTCAAAATAGTAAAAAAAAAAAAATCACACCCGTGTGAACTGAGTGGTGCAACTCTCACCTTAGGGATAAGGGGTTTAGCGGTGACGAAAATGGAGCCCCATGTGTCAGCAGTATATCTGTCCTGGTGTCGCATGTCCATTTAATCACTTCCTGCATCCAAACACAAACACACACACACACACACACACACACACAACAATGCTAATAATAGAAATAAATATGCATTTCAGTACAAAACTCTTCCGAGTCCTTGAGTCATCAGTGCTCCATTTCCCTGATCCAGTCAGTATTAGGAAAGGAGAGACAGAACAGAAGCATAAGCGAGTATAAAGCATCCGTTTCACTCCCCCTCTCTGCAGAAGCCTGCATTTTGGCTGGTAGCCAAAAACCTGGACCATGACGACAACAATCCTCCTGAAATAACACGGGTCTGTCCTCTATAAACACACAGAATGTCCCAAAGTGACCGTTCCGACTGGCACCATGCCAGCTCATTTCACTAAAATGACCACGACCATTAACCAGATAGAAGGGACCCAATTTAGTGAAAGAACTTGGAATGGTTTGGGTTGGTTGGAGTGAAGGCTTTGCAGTGCATACTAGTAGCCACTGAGCGCCCTCTATGGTCCATGAGTGGAACAGCAGCGCTTTGATCCATTTAGACCTGAAAACTATTCTAAAAAGAAATGTCTTCTAAATCACGACAGTTTTCTGAAAAAAAAACCCCCCTATGTTTCTATGTCAGTGCCAGTGGTGCTCAAGCAATCGATTTTCTTTTCAAAAATAGCAGATCTACAAGCTCATAGTGTGGCACCGAGTGCCGCTATTTAGCTATTTTTCCAATAGCTAAAGTATAACATAATGCTATAAACACCAAAAGGGGTTCCCGCCCAAAAATGGGGTTAAAGTGGTATCCTGCCATGAAAAGTGACTTGCGGTGTATTGCGAGAGATATCATTGGTCTTGCTTTTAGACAGACTGGGTGTTTGAATTAAGCAATTTTCAACTGAAGAAAAACGTTGTTGACGTCCCCAAGTACAAAAAAAACCCCAACATGGGACACTTGACGCTATAGTTCTCCATACAATATCACAAATATCTACAGACCAGCATTTGGCCATCACAGTCGTCACTAGCACGTCTTGCTCCACGGCCCGTTGCCGAGTAACCAAGTGATTCTATGCAAGCTGATGTTTACAAAGTAGCCCGCGTCACCATGGCGATCGCTATGGTGACGATGCTATATGGCGGGGACACGGTTACACATTTACAGCTCAATAACGTCCTACAGGACTCTGCAATGTGTCTCTGTTCTTTACAGCTCAATAACCTACAGGACTCTGCCATGTTGTGTCTCTGTTCTTTACAGCTAAATAACCTACAGGACTCTGTCTGTTGTGTCTCTGTTCTTTACAGCTCAATAACCTACAGGACTCTGCCATGCATCTCTGTTCTCTCTGACAGGTAGATAAAAAATTGGTTCTGGTTATCTCTCTCTCTCTCTCTCTCTCTCTCCCCAGATGCTAGTAGGCGGGATTTCAAAGGCACTATAGTGGATCTGATTGGACCATCATTCCCTGATCTGTCAATGTGGTTCTTGTTTGACTGTCAATCTCAGCAGACGTGGGACAAAAAGCACATTCATAAAGAGTTTGATTGCCGCACACGCGCGCACACACACACACACACACACACACACACACACACACACACACACACACACACACACACACACACACACACACACACACACACACACACACACACACACACACACACACACACACACACACACACACACACACACACACACACACACACACACACACACACACACACACACACAAGCGTTTGCTTCTCCTCACTGCGTTGTTGTGTTTTTGGTCTGAAAAAAAAAACAGTTTAGCAACACTCAAACGTCCACAGTACTAAAGTGTGAATAAAAACCCCATTGTTTTGTTTTTGTGATTGTTCATTTCTTGACCTCGATGCCAACACTAATAAAACAGTCACAGGCTGGAGGCGGGGGAGCTGTGATGAGGATGATGAAGATGCTCCTGTGGACTCTGGGAGGTCAAGAGGTCACAGGTGAGGAGGTCAGACTGGTCAGATGGTGACCACGGTAGTCTGCGGCGGCGGCAGCAGCAGCAGCAGAGGAAGGCAGACTGCAGAGCGCTGGAATCAGGATAGTTAATAATAATAATAATAATAATAAAACTGTATTTCTATATAGCACCTTTCATGACATGAAATGCAGCTCAAAGTGCTTTACAGAACAATGGAGAATAAAAGAAAAGCAAGGCAACAACATTAAAAAACAAGCAGTAATGCAATACAGTGAGGACATGAATAACAAAAAATAATAAAAGATCAATTAAAAGCAATGTTGTAGAAGTGGGTCTTGAGCTCTTGAGTTAGTATACGAACCCATTTTAAATGCAAAGTAAAATATGTCTGAAATATTCAAAATATCATTTTAAGGTTTATGATTTTTTTGGTACTGGTATTTCTAGTATTTCTAGTGAGTGCAGTACAACGTTGAGAAATATTTTCATGCCGTTTATCGAATTATGGGCGGGAACCCCCTTTTGGCGTTTATAAGAATTATGTTATACTTTATGCTATTGGAAAACAGCAGATCTACAAGCTCGCAGCGCGGCACTACCGAGTGCAGTGCTACGAGCTTGTAGTTCTGCCGTTTTGGAAAAATCGTGAAAATGTGGCGCAAATTATAGAATATATATATTCTTTCAGAGCGAACATTTTCAACTCAAATCTTTGCTTCTGGGGGGGGGGGGGGGGGGGGGTCCCTGAAACAAGATATGAGAACCACTGACATAATATAGAAACATAGGGTTTTTCAGAAAACTGTCAGGATTTAGAAGACATTTGTAGAATGGAGTGAAGCCTCTTTTAACAGTGACAGTTCTCAATATGGCCAAAGTATTTTTGTCCACCATTTGAATTTCAATGACCTCCAGTTTGACACGCATTAAGTCTACCTATCCCCCATTTAATGGCATTTCTAATCTCTGGGACCCCCAATTTATTTTGTAAGAATCACTGTTAATTTAACTCAGAGAGTGTACAAATGGTTCCATGTGTACACTCTCAGAGTTACAGACCCATAAGGGTCCATTTTGGTTCCATCAAATATCATTTAGCTGGGGAACCCCTGGAACTCCCTTAATAAGGACCCCTGGGGGTCCCAGCCCGGACCACCACTTTGGGGAACAACTGCATTAGAAAACGTCTATTTCAGAGAGTAGATTCTACATTAGTTCAGTTACCTTCTTAGGCTTCGCTGCTGTTCCTGTTCAATTCTCGGATTCCCTGAAGGATTCTCTTCATATGACCAACCTTGGTTACCCCCAGGTCCTACAAAACACGATACAAGTTAGAGCAGTTAGAAAATGCTGTGACGACCATAGATATATATATATATATAAAGGTTAGATGGCTCAAGGCGGAGTCTCTGACGTATAGTTCACCCGGGGGCCATCTTGCTGAGGGGCTATACAGTACAGTGTGTTCTATGGCAGCTCAAACTAAAATTGTCATAACTCCCTCAAATCTTGACGGATTTACAAACGGGTTGGTTTATTACAAACGTCGTCAATGTGGCTATGATTCAGGACGCTTATCTGCTTAATTTAGTTTTTTCTATGAACGTCGGACAAAAGCATACAAGTATGCGGACGTCTCTGACGTTTATAACAAACGGTTTGAAAAGTACATGCCCCCATAGACACAATGTTATGGTTATTTAAAAAGTACATGCCCCATAGACACAATGTTATGGTTATTTAAAAAGTACATGCCCCATAGACACAATGTTAGAAAAGTACATGCCCCATAGACACAATGTTATGCTGCGCCCCTCGGTAAGATGGCCGCCCCGTAGCAACGTCGCTCTCCATTGGCCAGAGAGCGAGCCATCTAGCTTTCTTATATATACGACAGCCAATACATAATATTATCTACACCAGCGGTTCTCAAAGTGGGGTCCAGGGACCCTCTGGGTACCTTGAGGGGGTTCCAAATGGACCCTTGCCGGTTCTGTAACTCCCGAGTATACACATGGAAACAAGACAAACACCACAATTTAACAGCCAGTGTTGATTTTGGTGACTATGACGAAAAATGTTTGTTGACTAAATTTCTTTTTTAAATAAAATAAAATAAATGAATAAGCAAGCAAGCTATGATTACTAAAACTAAGACCAAATATATATTGACAATTTCGTCAACAAATATAAACTAGACAGAAATGTTAGGGCAATCTCACAATCTCACAACGCGTCGCGCTGCGATTGTATATCTGCTATTTTCAGCATGCAACCCAGCATAAAACTGCATCTCTTGTCCACTAGTCCCTTCCTAACATTTTAGTCTAGTTTTTATTTGTCAACGAAATTGACAGTATATTTAGCCTTAGTTCTAGTCATCATAGATTCGTTTTTATTTCATTTTTATTTAGTTTTAGTCAGTGAAAAAAGGTAGTCGACGAACATTTTTCGTCTTAGTTTTAGTCGACGAAAACAACACTGGTCGGGTCTAAGCAGCACGGAGGACATGCAGAAATCGGTTCAGGTTCAAGATGTCCGACGTCTATACCTTCAGGTCCCGCCTCTCCAGCTGAATAAGCTCCGCCCCCCGGACGTCGTGACCAATGAAGATGTCTTTATACTCCTGGAGACAGATGAGCTCTAGCCACGCCCCCACCTCCTCCGTTCCCCATTGGTTGACTGTGACACCACAGGAAGTGATTCAGACAGAGACAGAAAAGTGCACCCCAAAGAGAAAGAGAAAAAAAAACAACCACCACAAGCCCGAGACAAAAACCTCCTCTTGGAACATAAAACATTTTTATTTAACTTAAAACACCAATAATTGGGTTTTTACGTTTCAAAATGTATATATATATAAATATAAATGTATATTTATCACACACCCAGACTTTAAAAGGTAATAAGAAAGACTGTGTTGATTGATTGGCCAGCTATAAAAGCGCAATTGATAAAAGGTCTTCGGCAATGGCGTTAAGCGTCAGTATCAGAATTAGGCTTCAATTGACAAAGGACTTCGGCAATGGCGGTATAAGTGTTGAGAACGAGTAATACTCCCGTCTGGATGTCATCTTGAATGAGATTAAAAAAACGTATCAGCTGTGTATGGAGGAACGCGCAGCGATGAGAATAACGCCAGGTGAATGAAATCAAGATTAATTGTTATTCATGCGGGACTTGACACGTCATCACGCAAGCATGTTTTCGCTCAAAGGTAAAGTAATTTTAAATTGGATTTTTATGGACGATTGATTGATTGGCATAGATTATTAGCTATGTCCATTATGATGACCTAAAAGGGTGAAAAACTTATTTTGTCACCTAATAAGCCCTGTTAAAATGCTCTTTTCTCGTCACCTTTGTGGATAATTATGGGTGTGTGATAAAACAAAAGATCACCATCAGGGCATTCATCACTGTAGTGTACAATACATGTCCTATTCCAAAGATTAATGTCTCACAGGTTTTTGACACAGACAGAAAAATAAATCACCACAATGTGTCCCCCCTCCCCCCCCCCCCCCCCATCAGTGATGAATGTGATACCCAGCAATATCACTAGAAGAAATCCTAAATTGAAGATTTTCGATCACACACAGTGATCACAGGAAAGGTGATGGAGAGAGAGAGAGAGAGAGAGAGAGAGAGAGAGAGAGAGACAAAGGCTGTGCATGCATAATGTTATACCTGGAAGAGTGAGAGAGGAGCATGTCTCTTTGTTCTTGTTGTTTTTGTCCTTCTTGAACTTCGGAACGAGACGGAACTTTCCGCTACGGCGACTTTTATCCGTCAGAGGGCCCTGTGGGACGGGGCGAGGGAGTAGAAAGAGAGAGAGAAACGCTGATGCAGTGTTGTTTTCGTCGACTAAAACTAAGACGAAAAATGTTCGTCGACTACCTTTTTTCACTGACTAAAACTAAACAAAAACTAAATAAAAACGAATCTATGATGACTAAAACTAAGACTAAATATACTGACAATTTCGTCAACAAATAATTAAAAACTAGACTAAAATGTTAGGAAGGGACTAGTGGACAAGGGATCCAGTTTTATGCTGGGTTGCATGAAGAAAATAGCAGATATACAAAGCAGATTGTATATCTGCTATTTTCATCATGCAACCAAAGTGTAAAATATGTCTTCTTTAGCTAGTTGTACTAATAGTCCCTATACCCGATATTGACGTCCCCATACAGGGAGTATTGTCCGAAATCATCACTATTAGAGTCCACCGAGTCTGGATCCCCGTATGGGGAGCAGGGAGCAGGGAACAACCCTATGAATTTCTTGGTGTTCGTTTCAGCATTCATCTGGGGGGGACTAATTCCCCCAACTAATATGCGTATGCAGCCAACACAGTCTCACTCCCGAAAAGGCACATAGCGACTTTTTGTCAGCGACCCCGGAAGGCACATATACGCCTCAACAGGCCACCCGTGAAGGCATACCCGCCTTCCAGAGTCGCTCATAGACGCTACGACGCTTGATTCAAATGCACCAGATCACACACACAACCACCCATAAAAACCTGTAATATATTCTGAGCAATTCAACACTAGTTTGTTCATTTTTCGATGAGTAAGTTACAGCCTAGACCAAGACCTCGATCACACTAGTCAGTTCGGAATGAGAACAACAAGGCTTTCCGCCATGTGGAACACAGACGTTTTACCTCGTTGTCTCCTGGTTCTATCAGATGGTATAACAAACCAGGGAACGTTTACCTCGTTGTCTCCTGGTTCTATCAGATGGTATAACCAACCAGGGAACGTTTACCTCGTTGTCTCCTGGTTCTATCAGATGGTACAGCCAGGGAACGTCAGCCAGTCTGCGGAGGTGCTGTCCCACGGGGGACAGAGCTGAACTCAACTGGTCCTGCTGGGGGGCGTCCAGCTGCTGTACAGACACAGAGAAAGAACAAGAGAGAGAGAGAGGGAAAAAAAAGTTTTTACTTGGAGAGACACGTTCTCAGAGTGGCGTCTCCATTTTTGGGATTGTGCAATTGAACGAAACAAAAAAAAGGCTAATCTACAAGCTCACATCTTGTTCCACATGTGAGCTTCACATGATTTTAAAGACGTTAAATCAATGTCATGAGAATCTGTGGTATATACAGTATATCACGAATATCAAGGTTCAATTTTTGAGTGGTGCAAACGGCAAACACTCCAAGGAACAACAATGTCTGTCCCTCCCCATGTCCATCCCTATGTTTAGGGTACCAGTAGTGGCAAAAGTGGCGCTGTTGTGCTAGAAACATCCAAGGAGCAACCATTTTATAACGTGCAATAATACGAGAGGAATGTAAACTTTTAGTTATCCGTAAAACACAACAGAAGACCAGACGGCGTACGTACCATGGACATCTTCCCTGCCAGCAGCAGTCCCGTTTCACTGTGGAGCGCTTTGACATTGCTGACCATCTGGACCACCACACTGCAGCCGAGCACCTGGAGACGCACCAGACAGATTGTTAGAGAGGCAGAAAATAGCAGATCTACAAGCTCACTCCATCAGGACAAAGCTTGCCATTCAGTTTTAGTAGGAGCGTTTGTCCCCCTCAGCTGTCCCGGCATTAAACAAACCTCACGTTTTTTTGTATCGTCTTGACGTTACGTTTTCTGTACCGTGTTGTTTTGTCGCGGGTGTTTGAACAGACCGCCTGCCTCAAAATGCATGGGTCAATAATAGGGCTATGATTCATCTTCTAAACGGGTGAGGAGTTGTTCATCTTATCAACCTGCAGCTCAAAGTATGAAAAAAATCACACACGTGTGAACTGAGTGGTGCAATTCCCCCCCCCCCCCCCCCCCCCTCTCTCTCTCTCTCTCTCTCTCTCTCTCATTACACAGCACTACCCCTCCCTCTGTTTCTGCCGCCCCCTACTGGTATAAATCAGTAACATACTCAGGCTCATACACACAGGTGTACACACAGGTAGGTACATGGACATTGCTGATTGTAGGAGTGGTTGCACCACTCAAAAAACTACCAGTACCTACCTACCAACTAACTACTCAATATGCTGCAGACAAGCCACCGTCTAGTCTAATATGATCTCTCTACACTACAGGTGTCAAGAGAGAGCTTGTAGATCAGCTATTTTCGGGGCGCAACCCAGCACTCTTTAGCTATCCACACTTTTCCTGGGCTGTGTGTGCTCCAGTTCCTGTTGATTTCATTGGATATCATTGGTCATCTGACCAGTTTCATTGGCTTTCATTGGATCAAATCGACAGGAACTGGAGCACACACAGCCCAGGAAAAGTGTGGATAGTGGACATATGCGGGTTGTACGACATGGATTTATAAACATTGGTCGAAAAAAAAAAACCCAGTCGCAATGACTAACCAATCAGGAAGCAATTGCTGGCTGTCTAAATACCAACAAAAAAATAAGGTCATTAAAATGTTGACATATTATTGCTTATAGCAGCTTTAACTCAAACATATGGACAACATAACACATTTCGAGTTCGACTAATGACAAATTGACAATTATAGTTTTTGACCACTAGAAATAATTTTGTTGCCATTAAAGACATGTTTGTATATTCCATGCAGCTTGTGATGAGACGCTTCGTACCCCAGAGTTCTTGGAGCTAGCATAAACCTATTAAAGACATGATTAAAGACTGTGATGAGACGCTTCGTACCCCAGAGTTCTTGGAGCTAGCATAAACCTATTAAAGACATGATTAAAGACTGTGATGAGACGCTTCGTACCCCAGAGTTCTTGGAGCTAGCATAAACCTATTAAAGACATGATTAAAGACTGTGATGAGACGCTTCGTACCCCAGAGTTCTTGGAGCTAGCATAAACCTATTAAAGACATGATTAAAGACTGTGATGAGACGCTTCGTACCCCAGAGTTCTTGGAGCTAGCATAAACCTATTAAAGACATGATTAAAGACTGTGATGAGACGCTTCGTACCCCAGAGTTCTTGGAGCTAGCATAAACCTATTAAAGACATGATTAAAGACTGTGATGAGACGCTTCGTACCCCAGAGTTCTTGGAGCTAGCATAAACCTATTAAAGACATGATTAAAGACTGTGATGAGACGCTTCGTACCCCAGAGTTCTTGGAGCTAGCATAAACCACGTCCATAGCTTTAGAGCTAGCGTTGACCGCGTGCGCCAACTCCTGTTCCAGAGCGGGATGAGACTGGGCCACCTCACGGATACTAACACACACACACACACGCACGCACGCACGCACGCACACACACACACACACACACACACACACACACACACACACACACACACACACACACACACACACACACACACACACACACACACACACACACACACACACACACACACACACACACACACACACACACACACACACACACACACACACACACACACACACACACACACACACACACACACACACACACACACACACACACACACACACACACACACACACACACACACACACACACACACACACACACACACACACACACACACACACACACACACACACACACACACACACACACACACACAATATAAAGTTGTTTTAATACAATGTCATCTCACACATCATAACCACAGGCTTCTTATTTTCTTCCTAACTAATGGTCGATTAGACACACACGCACGCACACACACACACACACACACACACACCTGTGTATCAGTGCTCCAGCAGCCTGTCCGAACAGAGCAATCTGATTGGCTTCTTCCTCGGACACAATCTCAGGCTGGGATTGGAGGGATGCTTGTGGGCGGGGGAACTCGCACCTCTGCTTGTCTTCCCAGGACTTAAGCGTGCTCTCAAACGCCTGTAAAAAAACACCCACAGAGCCCATGGCGTTGGTACAATACAACATATCACAACCTCAATAGCTGGGAAGGTAAATTATGTCCAAAAGAAAAAGGAAAAAATCTGGGGGTCCTTGACGTGAAAAAGGTTGAGCACCACTGACATAGAAACATGGGTTTTTCAGAAAAACAAATAGATTTTGAAGCCTTTTTTTTTATCGACCTCGACCTCAGTCCAAAATGGGTTAAAGGAACAACACCGGTCCGGCGGGTATACTGACCCGGTCTCTGGTGAGGGTCTGCGTGCGGTTCTTGTGGACGATCTTAATGAATCCTGGAGGTTGAAGCCACGCCTCCCCGTCCACCTGCACTGGAACGCCCTCATCCCCAAGGATGGTGATCTTTACCGTACGGCACTACAACACAGGAACAGAACCGTTTAGTAGAGACACACTACAACACAGGAACAGACAGTTTAGTTTAGTAATTTTTACTAGTTGACTAGTTGCCTAGTTTACAAGTCGACTAGTTGTTTAACTACCTATTATGTTAAAATATATATATATATATATATATATATATATTTATTTAATTATTTGGAAATATTTGTACATTTAAAAACTGTGTACATTGGTGACTATAACTATAATCTACCTGATCTTGAGGCCTACAAATTAATTAAAATTAAATAACCTTTTGGTTTTTTTCTTCCTACCAACAAGGTCGACTAGTGGATTTAGTAGTCGACTAGTTGCTTAATGCTAATAATGCCCTACCAGATACATACCAGACAGACAGACAGACAGACAGACAGACAGACAGACAGACAGACAGACAGACCTGTGCGATGCGATGGTGTTGGAGGTTGATGACTCTCGACACGGCCATCTGCATGCTGCCGAACACGGCGACCACCTCCAACACTTTATCATCAAACGATGGAGCAGTGAACATCTGGACAGATGTGGGAGAGAGAGAGACAGAGAGAGAGAGAGAGAGAGAGAGAGAGAGAGACACACAGAGAGAGACAGACAGACAGAGAGAGAGAGAGAGAGAGAGAGAGAGAGAGAGAGAGAGAGACAGACAGAGAGACAGACAGAGAGAGAGACATACAGAGAGAGAGAGAGAGAGACAGAGGGACAGAGAGACAGACAGAGAAGGGGTTGATATTAACCACTTGAACCCCAGCATTCTTATTCTGGGGAGGGTGTGGGCATGTTCCGTCGTGGACAGCACACGGCTAGCATTTTAAATATTATATATCACGTGACACTCATCATACCTCAAAATGCATGCATCAATAATAGGGCTACTATGATTCATCTTCTAAACAATCAAATCAAATCTATTTATATAGCACATTTAAAAACAACTCTCATTGTACTAAAGTGCTTCACAAATGCAATACAATACAATACAATACAGTGCAGAAGACGTCAATAATAAAACAACAGGCATATATAGGACAGAATAATCTAAAAGGAAAGGTGCAGGATCATGTTGGTGGTGGAAAGGCTTGTGAATATAAAAATGTTTTCAGTTGTGATTTAAAAAGACTCAACGGAGGGCGCAGACCTTTAACCGCGAGGGGAATTTTGTTCCACAGAGTGGGGGCTGAGACAGCAAAGGCGCGGTCGCCCCCTGAGCCTCTTTTTTTGAGTGCGGAACCCCTAAGAGGTATAAGGACTAGTATTATTAATCTCATCAACTGCAGCACAAAGTATGACAAAAAACTACCTACTGTACCTACCTACCTACCTACAGTACCAACTAACTACTGAATATGCTGCAGACAAGCCACCGTCTGGTCTAATATGATCTCTACAACCACAGATGTCAAGAGAGAGAGAAATAAACAAACACGTAAAGATTTTGTTCTCTTGGTATTTTTTTGTAGCTTATGTCAGCTCTTCCCCACATCATTTGATATGAGGGTTCTGTTGGTGCATTATGCACAACAAGAGAGACGGAGAATATACACGTACGTCTCTTCTCCATGACCACCCAGAGAGGTATACATACTGTACTGTAGTACAGTAACTTACATCATCCTCCTTCGTTCCTCCCCAGAAGTTGGTCCCTCCTGCGTAGCTGGGAATGTTCAACACCGCAATGCCCTGTAGACTGGGCAACGGAATGGGACGACCGTCACACTGCACACGCACACGCACACGCACACGCGTGTACACACACACACACACACACACGCACGCACGCGCACACACACACACACACACACACACACACACACACACACACACACACACACACGCACACGCACACGCACACGCACACGCACACACACAGTTATTGTACATGTCAACGGTGCTTTTACTCGATTGGCTAAAACAATGTGGCTCTGCTCCTGATATAGTTAACACTCTAAAGTATAAAGTAAAGTATGGGGGGAAAAAACGACATCAGGATGACTTCTGACGTTCAGAAATAGTCTAGTTTGAAATGCCTACAAGTTCTGGACGGGAACCCGTTTTGGTCTTTTAATGCAGACGCTCTGGATTAAGAGCGTCTGCTAAATGCCTAAATTGTAACTGAGCATTATGTTGTACTTTAGCTATTGAAGCATAGCAGATCTACAAGCTCGTAGCGCGCCACCGAGTGGCGCGCTACGAGCTTGTGGGTCTGCTATTTTTGAAAAATTGTGACAATGTGGCACAAATCTTATATATTCTTTCAGAAGACTTTTTCAACTGTAGATTTAAGTCGACTAAAATCGTATAATATTTAGTCGACTGAATCTAGACTAACACTAGAACATTCCAAGTGACAGAAATTTATGTGACTAAAACTTCATGAAAACTATTCCAAAGACTAAAACCAAATCTCTAAATGTGCTGCCAAAAACACCACTGTTTCAGCGGGACATAGCAGTGCGCGCTTGTGCAAACACAGGTAAGACAAGTACAGTACGAAGCCTTGAGGTGCACCCGAGTGAACCGTAGGTGAGCGACTTATTATTATTATTATTATTGGTCCTCGGGTTAAACACCCGTTGTCTCCTTTAGGGCATTCACTTCCAGTCATTTTTACTAGTTGACTAGTTGCCTAGTTTAGTTATTTAACTACCTATTATGTATTTTTTTTAAATATTTGTACATTTAAAAACCGTGTACATTGGTGACTATGACTAAAATCTACCTGATCTTGAGGCCTACAAAATCGGGAAAAAAAAAAAAAAGAAAACTAGTACCAACAAGGTTGACTAGTGGATTTACTAGTCGACTAGTCGCTTAACGCCCTAGTCTCCTTACCTCCAGTAGAACCCTCTGCTCCAGGTTCTTGTAGGTTCTGTGTAGCAGCTCCCTGGTACCCAGAACACCATACCACATCATGTTCTTAGTGCGACTCCTGAACCAACACACACACACACACACACACACACACACACACACACAGAAACTCTCTTCACAAGATGGAAGTGCCACATCATCGAACCCTGCACACTCAAAGACACGCTCCATATATTATGGCCAGTAACAGAATTCATTCCATTGTGTTGATCTGACCAATATTATTAATTATCATCACCTGCATTTCTCTGGGTGTTCGTCTCTCTTGTTGTTGAAATCCAGAGAGATCTTTGCGTCCAGGCCGATGCCAAAGTAGTTGTTCATCACACACTTTTCCGTGTAGCAGTCTCTGCAGTGGAACGGAGTAAATGACAGTAGAATACATGAAAAGCACATTACTAATAAATAATAACAATGGGCGGCTGTGGCTCTGGAGGTATAGAGCAGGTCGTCTAATGATCCCTGGGGTCGGCGGTTCGAATCCCGGCTCCTCCTGTTCACATGTGGAAGTGTCCTTGGGCAAGACACTGAACCCTACATTGCCTCTAATGAGTCGGTCGGTGTGAGCTCGCCACCGTCGGTGTGTGAATGTGGAGAAGTGAGGACGCTGGCGTCGACTGTTCGCCGCTTCACCTCCCAATGTATGAATGAATGAACCGTTGTGAATGTAAAGTGCTTTGAGCACTTGGAAAAGCGCTATGAAAATGCAATTCATTATTACAACAGAAATAGAACGTGTAGAATGATGTAAGTAAGGCCTGTGATGAAAGCGTGGTGGACTCACATGTTGTCAGGGTCATAGTTGAAAGGGTCTGCGTTGACCAACAGTCGGCTGATGAAGGAACTACTGGACAGAGAACCTGATATACCTGCCCTGAGACCTAGGCACGCACACACACACACACACACACACACACACACACACACACACACACACACACACACACACACACACACACACACACACACACACACACACACACACACACACACACACACACACACACACACACACACACACACACACACACACACACACACACACACACACACACACACACACACACACACGTTAATCACTGCAGATTCAGCTGGTGTAATTCAGTTATTCTGGCTGGTTTTAATCAATGAAATCGGTTGGTTTTAATCAATGAAATCAGCTCGTTTAAATCTGTGAAATCGGCTGGTTTAATCAGTGAAATCGGCTGGTTTTAATCAGTGGGATCAGCTGGTTTTTTAAAAGAATGAAATCGGCTGGTTTTAATCAATGAAATCAACTCGTTTAAATCAGTGAAATCGGCTGGTTTTAATCAGTGAAATCAGCTGGTTTTAATCACTGAAATCAAACCGTGTAATCAATGTAATCAGCTGATGTTAATCAATTAAATGAGCTGGTGATAATCAGCGAAATCAGCTGGTGATAACCAGTGAAACTACAGCTTGGTGTACTGTTGAATTAGAACGAAACTCTGAACACGATCAGAATCCAATAGAGCAGGTCTGAACGCTGGTCTAAATAACACCAGAATACATAAAGGAGGATAAAATGAGTTCTTAACGGCATAGAGAAGGAGAAGGAGGAGGTCTTACTGGGATAGAGGAGGATAAAGGATAGAGGATAAAGGATAGAGGAGGAGAAGGAGGAGGTGGTCTCACTGGGATAGAGGATCTTGGTGTTGAGCATCGGCATATTTTCCCTACTTCCCGTCTGGGCAGGAAGTGACGCAGAGCTGCCCAGGGACAGGCTTCCCTTGCTGATGAGCTTCTCACAGGGTGACTTATTGACTACAGACAGTACAGACAGTACAGACAGACAGACAGTACAGAAAGTACAGTACAGTACAGTACAGTACAGACAGACAGACAGTACAGAACAGACAGTACAGTACAGTACAGTACAGTACAGTACAGTACAGTACAGTACAGTACAGTACAGGCAGGCAGGCAGGCAGGCAGGCAGGCAGGCAGGCAGGCAGACAGACAGACAGACAGACAGACAGACAGACAGACAGACAGACAGACAGACAGACAGACAGACAGACAGACAGAGGAACATTTTAGGTTGGTTTCCTTTAATGTGGAGACAGTATCTAGGCAGATCATTCTAGCAAACTGTACATTTAACTCCCATATCATGTTATATGGTTACTTATAATGTGGTTATATTCATGTAGAAAACAGAAGAAGAAATTATTATTATACTGTAACTAAAGCTAGCAAAAATAAACTAGAATAAAAAACAAGCACCCAGAAGAAAATATGTTGACAACAGATAAAAACTAGAGTAAAATGTTAGGAAGGGACTAGTGGACAAGAGATCCCAGTATAACTCGGTTGCATGCTGACGATAGCCGATCTACAAGCTCGCAACGCGTCGCAGCAGCTTGTAGATCGGCTATCTTCAGCAAGTATAAAATCAGCCATGACGACACCAAGGCATCAAGGCTAAATCACCTGTAGATTTAGTCGACTGAAATCTTATGACATTTAGTCGACTAAAACTAATACATTCCAGGTGACTAAAATGTGACTGAAACTAAATGAAAACCATTCAAGAGAACTATGACTAAAACTAAAATAGAAATTTGCTGCCACCAACCCCAGAGCTAACCTGACGCTGCCAGATCCAAGAAGCTTGCTACACAAATTTGTTTCACAGCTTATTTGGATCTGGGATCGCGGAAGCAAATTCGATGACGGGGCTGTTCCTTTTTTTCAAGATACTTGGTAGATGATTGGATGGGAGCGTCTGTCCATCACTGTGTGGGCGTGCAAACACAACCAATCATATTGACGTGTCTAAATACCGTCACATCCGCTTTTGCACATATCCCGCCTTTAGCTCACGCTGATTGGTTCGGTACGAAGCAGATCTGACTCAGGGCTCAACTCCGTCAGAGATCCCAGATGAGTGTTGTGTTGGGGAATATGTTTCCCCAATACCGCCCTCATCTGGCAGCGTCAGGTTACCCCAGAGCACCAAAAAGGGAATAAAAACACCCATGGGCAGAGTTGTGAGTGAGTGCCTCGTTGGAGCCAGGTGTGTGTGTTGACGGGGGAGGGCGGAAGAATTTACACTGGTACGCCGGAAGAGAAGAATTCCCAGCACATCTTTTCCGGGACTGAACATGCGCTCTGTGACGCTTCCGCGTGGCTTCGCAAGGAATCTCGGGATTTTTTTTTGCCCCTCCCTTGAGCACATACGCTCCACAGCCGAAAGGGGCCTTTCTACCTTTATATGTCTAGGGCATGGGTGGGCAACTGGCGGCCCGGGGGCCACATGCTTCCCCTCACCTTCACTTAATGCGGCCCCCGCATGTTAATATCAGAGTACTGATATAGTATTGATTTCAGCTGTTTACAATTCCAAACCCGCTTTAATTACTTTTAATGACTAGTATTAAATGACTAGTACTTAATGACTGATTAAGTACTAGTACGAAATCTGGTTTTCAATTCAAATATAACAAAAATAGCTGATCTACAAGCTTGTGTGGCCTCTCTGGAGTGAGTGTGGAAATATAGTGGCCCTCTCCATCGTCAAAGTTGCCCAGCCCTGGTCTAGGGTTTGACTGACCTCTGCGTGCCGTGGGGGCGTGGCCCCGTGTGGAGCCGCTGTAGGACGAGCGGACGGACACTTTGTCCCCGTCCTCCTCCTCCTCCTCGTCCTCCACACGCTGCTCGTCCTGCTGCAGCGGACCTCCCACGGCCAACGAGAACACGTCCTGGGTCTGAGCGTTCTGCTCGTCCACCGCTGAGAGAGAGAGAGAGAGAGAGAGAGAGAGACTATCACAATCCATTCAGACAGAACACGTCCTGGGTCTGAGCGTTCTGCTCGTCCACCGCTGAGACAGAGAGAGAGAGAGAGAGAGAGAGACTATCACAATCCATTCAGACAGAACACGTCCTGGGTCTGAGTGTTCTGCTCGTCCACCGCTGAGACAGAGAGAGAGAGAGAGAGAGAGAGAGAGAGACTATCACAATCCATTCAGACAGAACACGTCCTGGGTCTGAGCATTCTGCTCGTCCACCGCTGAGACAGAGAGAGAGAGAGAGAGAGAGAGAGAGAGACAATCACAATCCATTCAGACAGAACACGTCATGGGTCTGAGCATTCTGCTCGTCCACCGCTGAGACAGAGAGAGAGAGAGAGAGAGACAGAGAGACAATCACAATCCATTCAGACAGAGTAGTAGACTAGTATACAGTAGTAGACTAGTTCTTCAGTACTGTAGTACCACCTGGTATGGATGTCTGTCTGCAGCCCTAAAGTCACAACTGCTGCAACAACTGAACATTTGTTCAAAGATTGTTGGACAACAACTTCAGAAACTTTATACATCCACATATGATAACAGCATCCTAAGGTTAGCAAGGAATATCACCTCTAATACTAAGCATGTGTTGTATGGAGCATATAGGTTGCTACCTTCAGGAAGGAGATGTGGTGTACCAGCATACAATAAGGTCAGACTAAAGAGGTCCTTTGTCTACCAGTCGACCTTGAGGCTTAATCAGTAGTTGTATTGTAGCCACGGGATAATCTAAGCGGTGGATATTGCTCATGTCTTTATGTATGTAAATTGTCTTGTTCTTTGTGTTTTGTATATGTTCTGCATACTTGGCTGCTGTGTTGCAAGACAAATTTAATTGTGAACTGACAATAAAGTACTATATCATATCGTATCAGTAGACACTTTGAGAAGCAATGCTGGTTCTCAAAGTGGCAGAGCCTTCAGAGTTAACTTAACACTTTAATTGCCCGGGGTTATTTAATCCATTACATCATAGCGCCCATTCGATTTATAAACACGGACCACTTTTACAGACGGACCAGATGTTGTTGTTAATGTGTGTGTAGCAGCTAACGATAGCCACACCACTCTAGAGTCGATCGACAACAACTGGAGGTAAGAATAAATCTATCGCGACTATAGCGACTGGACCACAGGATCTTTTTTCATAATTAGACGGGATGATTTAGATCGCGAGTTTTTTCGTTTTTTCATCGGCTAAACAGGGGAGGGAGTTTTTCGATGACGTCTCACTCTTACGCAACACCGAGGATTGCCCAACAGGCGCCACCTAGGCTGTGGAGCCACGTGATCCGTTTTCATATCGATGAACTTCGTCTTTTGGACAATACTTCGTCCTGGGCGTTACTAATAGAAAGGACAAAGAACTTCGTCCTGGGCGTTGGGGTTGTTAACATTAAAAAAAAAGCATGTCTGTGCGACTCACCTTTCTCTGTGTGCTCAATAATCTGCCTGATGGCCTTCTTCAGGCTGTTTGCTCTCAACATCAGCTGCTCTCTGGGTTTAAACATGGCCGCCGCAGAAGAAGACGAACTGCAGGCAGAGGTGCGAGGGGGCGGCGTGGGGCAGTGCGGAGGAGGACAAGAAGACAGAAGAAGGACGCTGCTCTCCCCCTCGGGCTCCTCCGCGATGGTGGGGGGAGGAGGTGCCGGGGCCAGGGGCTGCGGTGGGGGCGGAGGAGGAGGAGGAGGAGGGGGAGGTGGTGGTGGTGGTGGTGCAGGGGGGAGGACAGCGGAGGAGGCCTGGGCCTCCTCGCTCAGCGTCTTCAGGAGGGAGTCCAGTTTCTCCTTCAGGACGACACACTGCAGAGGAGGAGGAGGAGGAGATGCGGAGACATGGATACCTCCTCGCGTTCGTACACACACACACACCGAACAGACACAGTTGACGCGAACGTGTATGGTTTACTAATCTCACATATTGGCCGTTTTATTTATTCATTTTATTATGTATTATTGTTATTCGTTCGTGCCATTTTTCTTCCTGTTTTTTTGGCAAGTATCTTCTTCTACGGATTAGAGGTGTCAAACAAAGGACCAAGTGTTACTAAAGTGTCGCAACGGCACAACAGTTTACAAGCCAAGAAGAGACTATCATCACTGTTAAAATCCTGAAAAAATATGCAAAATAATACATTTATTGTTGTTTGTTGTTTTGAACATTTTCATAATCTTGCCACCACCACCTGTGTACTGCCGTTTTAACGGTGCTTTAATATTGTGTTCCATTGTGTTTATTTTAATGTGTTTAAACTGTGTTTTTATCGTGTTTTTATCGTACTGGAGATGTTTTGTTACCTTTTTGGCCATGAGGTCACATTCATCAGAGCTCTCCGTGTTCTTCTCGTACGCCTTCCCAACGCGGGCTACAAAATCCTTCACTGTCTCACACAGCACCCTGAGAACGAGCACACACACACACACACACACACACACACACACACACACACACACACACACACACACACACACACACACACACACACACACACACACACACACAGTGTCAACAGTATACAATAGTCAACAATCAATCGGTCAATTCATTAAAGTGAGACAGAAGGAATTGAGACAAGAGAGAAAAATACACACTTGGCAGAGGAGATCACCACAGAGTGCTGATCTGAGGTCAGGATCTTGGACAGATGAGCCGCTACTGAATCCTCATAGGTCAGAATGTGTTGAACCTGGAGCAAAACAAATCAGACCGGCATTAAGGTGTGGAAATATCGAACTGCCGTCATGTCCTGGTGACGTGCATGTCGTCAATTTGAACTGGAACATTGTACTGGTGGTGACTGCGTAGCCTACTATTATGTCCTGGAGACACGTATGTTGTCAAAATGGGGTCAAATGGATCCTTATGGGTCTGTAACTCAGAGAGTGTACAAACGGGTCCATTTGGTTCCATTTGTACACTCTCAGAGTTAAATTAACATTGATTTTACAATATAAATTGGGGGTCCCAGAGATATAAATGTTTTTGTATGTAGTCATAGCACTTTATAGTATATATATGTATAGTATAGTTTATATGTATAGTTTCATTATTCCACTGTTACGTTCTTAGCTTACGCATGTTTCACGATAACCACTTTTTTTATGTATGTGATGTATTGCCATGGTTTTTGTTTTGTTGCTTATTGTAAATCGCTCTGGATTAAATGCCTAAATTGTAGAAATGCCATTAAATGGGGGTAGGCAGACTAATATGCATGTCAAACTGGGGGTCCTTGAAATGAAAATGGTTGAGAGTCACTGCTAGAGAGGTAAAAATCTTCTCTTCTCTTGTGGGGGTCCCTGGCGTATATTTTCTAATAGGGGTCCACAGGGCTAAATTAGTGTCAATTTGGGGGTCCTTGACATGACAAAGTTTTGGGGAACCACTGCTGTAGAATGTACCGTACATCCCTAAAATAAAGGTTTTTTGCTCCCTTTGTTCATCCATCTACACTAGATTCACAAACAAACTAATCACACGGTATAGGTAGCTATGGGGGGGGGATGGGGAAGTGATGTCACTTCCTGCTTGTCTACCTCAGAGTCATCGCTGCAGTCCTCGGTAACCGTAGAGGACGAGTGTTGCCGTGGAAACTTGGTCTCGTAGACCATAACGCTCCACCTACAGCAGGAAGGAAAGGGAACAGGAAACAAGGTATTGAACCATAACGCTCCACCTACAGCAGGAAGGAAAGGGAACAGGAAACAAGGTATTGAAGACATGTTGTCTATAGCAAGTAACTCGTCTGTCTCTACAGCGTCTCATCTGTGGTGACCTCAATGTAGTATACCAACCAACCGGTGACGGTAATGAACGCTTGTATACTGACGCTTGTCCCACATGTCTCATGTTGTGTGAATTGCGAACAATCTAAAACCACTAAATTTAAAAATGTATAAATTAAAAAACTTTAATTAAACAAAAAAAAAATAATAATAATAATAAAATAAATAATAATAATAAAAAAAAAGATAAAAATAAAAATAAATAAATAACCCACTTTCGGACAAACACAAACTCACAAACTAGTAGTGTGAATGAGTGCCACGCCTATATATTGTTAGGTCTAGTAAATACCTTAAGAACGATTACTAAATAGTAAGTTAGTTACTATAGTAATTAACGATACATTGATAACTATTCTAACTGTACATATTGTTTTAAAAAGAAAAACTGTTCTTGGTGTGGACGACCCCTTAACACCTCACCCGTCTTAACACCTCACTCATATAAACTCTCATACTGTCTAGTCATTCACCTTTTGGACAAAAAATAGCAAATCTACAAGCTCTCAACGCGTCGCGCTGCGACGCGTTGAGAGCTTGTAGATCAGCTATTTTCGGGGCGCAACCCAGCACTCTTTAGCTAGTGGAGATGCAGGTGTGTTTGGATTACCAAACAAATTTGTTCGACACAAAATGCTGCGTTCCAAGTTCAGGAGGGAAAAAAACCAATTCTCCTGAATGCTGCCTTCCGGCATGGCATGGAAAGGAAAGGCAATTCTCCTGAATGCTGCCTTCCGGCATGGCATGGAAAGGAGTGGCATTTGCATTTCTTTAACCACAGTAAACGCTGCATTTGTTGGTCTGGAAAGGGCAGTTGTTTTACAGACGGGTAAAAGATGTCCATGTGTGCACCCACTGCCCACTAAACGAAGTGGAAACCGAGCTACACTTCCTAACCATCTGTCCATTGTACCAAGACATCAGAGACACATACTTCCCACAGATTACAACCACACACAGAGATTTTGAAAACATGACCAATGACAAAAAACTCCCATATCTGCTGGGCGAAGTACAACAATGTGCAAACACAGGAGCAAGATTTGTGAGTTGCTGTGATAGGAGAAGGATATAAAATGGAACGCAACCACCCTAAAGATTAATCATTGCAATCATTGCATCGAGTGATCTTGGTACATAGAATTTGATCTATTGAAGATTCTGAGTACATAATTTTTGTTTTGATTGTATTGCTGTATTGTTGTATTGTTCTTTCTGCTTTGGCAATGTAAACGTATGTTTTCTCATGCCAATAAAGCCCTTTGAATTGAAATTGAATTGAATTGTGTGCACTGCACGTCCCTTCTCTCACCTGTCTAACATCTTGGTGCTGGCTCTCTCCAGTTTCTCCAGTATCTGAGGTAGCTGTGTGTCATCGTCGCAGGCCGAACCCCATCCCAGAACCCTCGCCAGGTCGTTCCCCGTTCCCAGTGGCAACACGCCCAGCTGGCACTGGAGAACACCAATTAACATCGTTATAGAGGACCAACCGTTATGCTGAATGTTTCACTTTTAATAAACGCTTAATTAAAAGAAAACTGCGTGAAACACACACCTGCAAAGTATAATACTAAAAGAAAAACGGAAGCTTATTCCTAGCAATTTTAACTTGCTATGAAAGATTCGAAAGCAGTTGATGAACATGATCACGCATGCATGCATGCACGCACGCACGCACGCACGCACTATATTAAAGTCTAACTCGTGTTGATTAGGTGATGTACTGTAATGGTGATGTAAAACAAACGGTGCCAACACAAACATATCAATGCCATTAACAATAAAGAGACAATATGACGAAATGAGTTACAAAATGACCTAAGTACCCTCACAAAAACATGCAGTAATCCTGGTCTCTAAACTGCCTCCCCCTGGCCAGCCAGGGCGCCTGATGGAGGGGAAAGGAACTGGTTGGAATAACGTGTTCCTTCCACGCGCTACGTCCAACCAGGGAAACTCCCCCTTGTCAGGTGTAAAGGAGCAACTTGGACACTCAAGCATGAAGGAAGCATGAGTTAAGTCCGTTGCTCTCCCCAGGTTGGCGGAGGGTGTGTAGAGCCCAGGATCACAGTAGATGATTGACACAGGGGTGAAAAACGTGGGATAAAAAGAATATTAAAGCAAATTGACCTAAGTTTTCCCTTCATTGTCAATGGCGTTTATTAAACAAACTTAAAGACAAAACATTAAACCTAGCGCCCCTCAAAAAATACATAAATCAATTTGACCTTACACTGTACTGTATTAGACAGTGCCAATTAAGTTGACTTCCACTGCACTGTACTGTACTCGACGGTTAGCCTAGTCTCTACTAGCCTCTATTATCACTAGCCACAGCCATTAACCCATTTAGACCTGACATCGACATTTAAAAAATGTCTTCTAAATCCTGACAGTTTTCTGAAATACCTATGTTTCTATATCAGTGGTGCTCAATATGTCATGTCAAGGATCCCCAGAATTATCTGCATTTTGTAATTATTTGTTTGGTCTAAAATATTGTGTTTGTTGTCATGATTTGTCACGACTAGCGTTGTCTTCGCACGACGCTTAAGAGGGTCTTTAAATAAATACTTTTATAAATGTCTACGGGGGAAAATGCATTGGGATTTATTTCCTGGGCCTGGCGTCGTCATGAAAGGGGGCGGGACTGAGACGCTCTATAGCGTGCAGTGGATTGCTGGGTGTCAGGTTACTGGAATTAGATTTTAAGATGTCCTGTGTACCTCTGTGTGTGATTGTGTGTGTGATTGTGTGTGTGTGTGTGTGTGTGTGTGTGTGTGTGTGTGTGTGTGTGTGTGTGTGTGTGTGTGTGTGTGTGTGTGTGTGTGTGTGCGTGCATGCACCTGTTTGTGCAGTGTCAGTGTGTCTATCTCGGAGAGCACCCAACCCACACTGCCGTCACCACCACACACCAAGATACGAAATGTATCAAACTTCTGAAACAAACGCAGACTAGGGAGAGAGAGATAGAGATAGAGAGAGAGAGAGAGAGAGAGAGAGAGAAATAAGTTCCGTTAAGTTGACGCCATGATTGTCCATCTATTAACACATTTATCATTTGTGACACACGGACACACACTACTAGGGCATTAAGCAACTAGTAAACTAGTCGACTAGTAATTCCACTAGTCGACCTTGTTGGTACTAGTTGACTAGTTGATAAGAAAAAAAGAAAACAAAGTAAAAATAAATCCCCCGATTTTGTAGGCCTCAAGATCAGGTATAGAATAGATCATAGTTATAGTCACCAATGTACACCGTTTTTAAATGTACAAATATGTATTTACCCCCCCCCCCCAAAAAAAAACCCTACATAATGGGTAGTTAAACAGTAAACTAGTCAACTAGTAAAAATGACGTAGAAGTGAATGCCCTAGCACACGCACACACACACACACACACACACACACGCACACGCACACGCACACGCACACACGCACACACGCACACACACCCACCCTAGGTGTGGTCCTCCGTTCATCAGGTCGAACACCTGAGCGGGGTTCAGCAGCTGTTTGAAACGCCGGAGGAACTTCACCCCCTGGTTGTCTCCACTCTTAGAGTTGACAAACACCAGCAGAGGACTGGTACAGGACGGAGGACAGGACGCCTTCCAGAAACCTGACCAACACAAAATGAAATATTAATATTAACCCATTTTGACCCGAGATCAGATTCTAAAAAATCGACAGTTTTCTGAAAAAGCATGACAATCTTTGAGAACGGCTGACATGGGTAATATTTCAGAAAACCGTCGTGCTTTAGAAGGCATTTGAAGAATCTCTTTTCTCAGGTCTAAAATGGGTTAACACTCTCACTGGTCACATATAGCATGTTATGTAGACAGCACTATAATTGCATTGTATGTAGTCATAGCACGCCATAGTACATTATGTATAGCATAGTAGTATAGATGTATAGTTTATATGTATAGCTTCATTATATAGATATTCCACTGTTACTTTCTTAGCTTACGCATGTTTCATGATAAATGTTTTGATGTGATGTATTCCCATGCTTTTTTGTTCTTGCTTAATGTAAGTCGCTCTGGATTAAGAGCGTCTGCTAAATGCCTAAATTGTAAATTGTAAATTGTACTGGTCAGGCTAGAAATTAGTAACGACAGTTCTGAAGTGAGACAGACGGTTAGCTGACCGTCGGAGTCGATGCTGTTGAGGGCAGTCGGAGGGATGACCGAGACTTTACACTGTCCCAGAGGACACTTGGACGACAGCTGCTCCTTACAGCCGCTGTGGACCTGCGGGACAAAGAGGGACACGTCATTACACTGTCCCAGAGGACACTTGGACGACAGCTGCTCCTTACAGCCGCTGTGGACCTGCGGGACAAAGAGGGACACGTCATTACACTGTCCCAGAGGACACTTGGACGACAGCTGCTCCTTACAGCCGCTGTGGACCTGCGGGACAAAGAGGGACACGTCATTACACTGTCCCAGAGGACACTTGGACGACAGCTGCTCCTTACAGCCACTGTGGACCTGCAGGACAGAGAGGGACACGTCATTTATACATCTAGCAATTCATGTCTGAATTTGTCACACACGTTACCGCAGTGAAATTTGTTCTCCACATTTGACCCGGCCATCTCTTGGAGCGGTGAGCTGCAGCGTGCGCCGCGCTCGGGAATCATTTGATTAGTAGATTTGACCCCCCAATCCAACCCTTTGATGCCGAGTCCCAAGCAGGGACAGTCTTTGGTATGACCCGGCCGGGGATCGAACCCCGACCTCCCAGTTTCAGGGCGGACACTCTAACCACAAGGCCACTGAGCTGGTGTCAAGCCAACAATATATGAATTCCATCTACTGTGTCCCCTATAGGCCTACATTTTTGGGTTTTTTTAAGATTTTCTTTTTAAGTTACGTTTTTTTAAGTTCGTTTTTTAGTGTGTGTATGCGTGCGTGTGTGTTCATAATTGCCCGTTAACGCCTCTTTTCCACGCAGTGTCACTCTCTCCATCCACCCATTAAATGTCTCCCATCCTCACCATAGCTTTGCACCACAGACATCTCCAGTCCTGCAGTCTGAGGACGCTCCCACAGGTTTTATCACAGATGGTGCATTTAGCGCTGACGGGCAGGTTCCCCTCTAGCCACTGGTGAGGCATGGAGATCTGGAGGAGAGAGAAGAGGAGAGGAGGTTACAATTCATTTCCTTATCAGGTGTGTGTGTCTCCGCTCGTCACTGGTTGATTCGATAATCAACAACAGCCTATAGCGATGCGTTGTGCGCCGGTTGATCTTGCTGCGGCGTCGTTTTCGTCGACTGAAGCTAAAACGAAAAATGTTCGTCGACCACCTTTTTCCACTGACGAAAACTGAATGGAAACGAAATGAAAACTAAGCTGTGATGACTAAAACTGAGACTAAATATACTGAAAATTCCGTCAACAAATAAAAACTAGACTAAAATGTTAGGAAGGGACTAGTGATCCAGTATAAGTCATTTTACACTTGGTTGCATGCTGAAAATAGCTGATCTACAAGCTCACAACGCGTCACAGCGCGACACGCTGTGAGCTTGTAGATCGGCTATTTTCAGCAAGTGTTAAAACATTCATTACGACGGCATCAAGGCCCGCCAAAATACATTTTAATCGACTAAATCAACTGTAGATTTAGTCGACTAAAATCCTCTGATATTTAGTCGACTAAAACTAGACTATTCCAGGTGACTAAAACTGCCAAAAACAACACTGTCTTTCTGATCTGCTATTTTGGCTACTTTTGCATGGCATACTTGTACCATAAAGAAGGGCTTAAGGGCATTTGTTTAACGAAAATGTAGCGAAAAACATGAAACACAAAAATATGAAAAGTTGAAATAATAATGATAATATGGAGATACAAGGTGTCCTATAGGTACTTTGTGGCACTACATTATTTACAGTGTCGTTTGTTTGACTCATAAGTTTCATGTAATTTGCTCTGGATAAGATCACCTGCTAAATGCCTACATTGTAAAGTGTGTGTGTGTGTGTGTGTGTGTGTGTGTGTGTGTGTGTGTGTGTGTGTGTGTGTGTGTGTGTGTGTGTGTGTGTGTGTGTGTGTGCGTGTGTGCCTTCACTCACCCCCTCCTCGTCCTCAATGATGTCTTTGCCTATGGAAGCCAGCGTGGTCCATTTACAGTTGTTGGTCGCACGAACAGCACAGCGCTTATGAGCCTTGAACTTGCACACTAGACACACACGCGCACACACACACACACACACACAGTCACACACAACACACACAGTCACACACACACACAGTCACACACAACACACACACACATACACAGTCACACACACTTTTTCGACTTGAAAGCTACTTTCAAAATGACCAGCTCAACAAGATCTATACACACCCAAAAAGGTATTATCCCATAATTGCTGAAAACAGCAGCATTGGCCTTACTGTACATACTATAAGACAACACACTTGGAATGGGAAATAGAGAGCGGAAAATGGAATTTGTTCATGACGTTGTATAGCCCCTCTCGGAACCCTACATAAAGCTTTTATGAAATTTGATTGTCGCTTTATATAGGGTTCCTGGCCATGATAAGATTTTCTAATGCGATTGTTGGAACGCGGATATAAACAAACTCATCGTTTCGTCGATCGGCGCGTTATTACCACGTTTTGTCTTGTGTTCGCTTACGAATGTGCGAACTATAAGTACCTTACATACCTCTGATAAAATCTCCTGTGTCGCGGAAGCCGTTAAGTATTTTTAATCCATGTTTGATTAAAAATGTCGCTTTGATTTCTTCTTGTTTATTTACCGTTTATTGTACCGCCTCCCGATGTGCGGTTGGCTTTGCGGGCTACGTCCCTGCCTTTGATCTGCTCCGTCATAGCTGTAGCACCACTAGCTAGCCAGATAGGCGGTACAATGAGGTGTCAATAAACAAGGTAGGAAGAAGCGACATTTTTAATCAATCATGGATTAAAAATACTTAACGGCTTCCGCGACACAGGAGATGTGTCGGTATGGTATGTAAGGTACTTATAGTTCGCACATGCGTAAGTCAACACATGAAAAAACATCGTAAAAGCGCGCAGAAGCTTTTCTCATGGCGTGTTTACATTGTATTTGTGTGTGCGTAACTGGCGGCAGCCCAGCGTGAACCAGGACCCAATGGTAAAGTAATCAAAGTGTCAGAAACTTTACTACATTTGGGTTCTGCTTGTGGGGCTAGACGTTGTAATGCTATGTTTGTGTGCAAACTATTGAAAGCAAATTATTGCATTGTGTGTTTGAGCTGACAATGAGCTCTTTTTGATGTCAATCAATCAAGTCACCTTAATTCAAGTAGCAGATCGCAAAATATATACATATTTTTAATGATATATATATATTGGGGCTTGTCATGTGGTCTACCTGCAAAGCCTTTGTGATCTACTGGTAGATCGCCATCTACCTTCTTCTGGGCACCCCTGATTTAGGTGGTAGCATCTTGGCTGGCTGTGTGTGCCCGTGCGTGCGTGTGTGCATGCGTGCGTGCGTGCGTGCGTGCGTGCGTGCATGGCGTTGCGTGTACCTTCACAGGACAGCCCGTGTGACGTGACTCCGGACAGAGCCTCTCTGCAGACGTTGCAGTATGTGGGTCTGGCGTGAGAACATGCGTACCAGTTATGCATCCCACTGAAATGGTCCATGCTGTACTGGGTCGACTGGGAGGCAAAGAAGGACAGTTATGGGTGGAACCACAGTGGACAGGACAGTTCACAACAACACCGTTGTTTTAACCCATTTTGGTGTTAGCATTATGTTATGCTTTAGCTATTGAAAAATAGCAGATCTACAAGCTCGTAGCGCGCCACCGAGTGGCGCGCTACGAGCTTGTAGGTCTACTATTTTTGAAGAATCGAAGAGCGACTGACATAGAAGACATTTTTAGAATCTGATCTCAGGTCAGAATGGAAAACTGTCAGGATGTAGAAGACATTTTTTAGAATCTGATCTCAGTTCAGAATGGGTTAACAATATGTGTGCCCAAGACGTCCACACAGATGTCCTGGGAATTACCGCTATGTGGTGCCCAGGACGTCTGTGGACGTCTTTGAAAAAAAAGCAAAGAAAAAAAAGCAAACATTTTTTTGTGATTTTTATAAAAAAATAATAAAATGTCAAAAATCAAACATTGGGCACCCCTGGGTCACTATTTTGACCTGAGATCAGATTCTAAAAATGTCTTCCACATCCTGACAGTTTTCTGAAAAAGCTATGTTTCTATGTCAGTCGTTCTTCGATTTAGCGCGCCTAGCTCGTAGCGCGCCACTCGGTGGCGCGCTTGAGCTTGTAGATCTGCTATTTTTAAATAGCTAAAGCATAACACGATGCTAACACCAAAAGGGGTTCCCGTCCAAAATGGGTTAATAAATGTGCTCTATGACTTGATTAACCCATTTTGGCTTCTGAATCCTAAAACATTTCTGAGAAACCCCATGTTTCTGTGTCAGTGGCGCTCAACCTTTTTCATGTCAAGGACCCCCAGAATTATCTCTACTGGGCCACGGACCCCCCCCCCCCCCCCCCCATCTCAAAATATGTAGTTCCAGGGACCCCTCAGAAGCCGATATTTTAGTTAAAAATGTTCGCTCTGACATATTCAAGGATTTGCGTCACATTTTCACGACTTTTCAAAAACAGCAGACCTACAAGCTCGTAGCGCGCCACTCGGTGAGCTTGAAGATCTGCTATTTTTCGATAGTTAAATTAGAAAAGAATGTTTAAAAAAAAACACCAAAAGGGGTTCCCGCCCTGAATGGGCTATAAAGTGATTGGAACAGAATTAGAGATGTATACCGATACTGTATCGGCCCCTTATTTGGTCATATCGGGTCATATCTGTGAATATGCCAGTCTGCATGAGCACAGATCCGACACAGGGGGGTAAGGGGGTTGACAGAATGAAATGTTGGATTGGCATGTTGTAGAGTTTGCTTTGGAGTTGCCCAAAACTACCCAAAAGTGCACATTTGAGTGAGGAGTCCCATGTCCCCTAGGGTAGGTATACCCTCACAAAAACATGCAGTAATCCTGGTCTCTAAACTGCCTCCCCCTGGCCAGCCGGGGCGCCTGATGGAGGGGAAAGGAACTGGTTGGAATAACGTGTTCCCTCCACGCGCTACGTCCAACCAGGGAAACTCCCCCCCTGTCAGGTGTAAAGGAGCAACTTGGACACTTCAGGCATGAAGGAAGCATGAGTTCAAGTCCGTTGCTCTCCCCTTGTCCCCCATATATGGGGACTAGGTTGGTCTCCCCTTGTCCCCCATATATGGGGACTAGGTTGGTGGAGGGTGTGTAGAGCCCAGGATCACATTAGATGATTGACACAGGGGTGAAAAATGGGTTACAAAATCGTGGGATAATTTTTTTTTTTTTAAAGGAGTTTGCTATAAACACAACACCAGATATATAGCTAGATAGCTATGAACACTATTCCCAGGTTGGTGGACGGACTTCAAAATAAGATATTCTTTTCTTTTTGTATTATTATAAATATGATTCTCTGGTATCGGTATCGGCTAACACAGACATTGTGGCATCGGGACATCCCTAAACAGAATGAATATCTCTGGAACTACAGTATGTGACTTGCTTACAGTATATGTGACTAACTAACTATGCGTCACTAACTAACTATGTAAAGTAAGTTTAGTATGTTACTAAAAATACATACAGTACAGTATGTGACACACTGACGTACCCCAACCAACTATATGTGACTATAACATGCTGTTACTAACTTAACCCATTCTGACCTGAGATCAGATTCATATAGAGGTTTCCACTGGACACACACTGGTCTGATTAACCAATTCTGACCCGAGATCAGATTCTAATCAGATTCAGAATGGGTTAAACGTTCTAACTATGTGACTAACGGCACTTTGACCGAGCACCCGACTACCTGTGGTGGGAAAAAGTACTCAATGGTTTTACTTAAGTAAAAGTATACCAATACTGCAATTTAGAACTATACTTTGTTACAAGTAAAAAGTACGGAATTGAAAATGTACTTGAGTAAAAGTACAAAAGTATCAAAATTGTACTTAAGTAAAAGTACTTGGCTACTTTCCACCACTGCCAACTACAGCTAGTCTATAGATTATAGACCACCACAGACAGACAGACAGACAGACAGACAGAGACTTGCAGACACAGACAGACAGACAGAGACTTGTAGACACAGACACACAGAGACTTGTAGACACACAGAGACTTGTAGACACACAGACACACAGAGACTTGTAGACACACAGACAGACACAGACTTGTAGACACACAGAGACTTGTAGACACAGACAGACAGAGCGACCGACCTCAAAGTGTTGCCTGTTCTGAACACTGCGCAGAGCGGCCATCCATTCCTCCATGTCCTTCCTGTTATCTGCGCACAAGATCAAACGTCGGCAGGGAGTGATTATCTGCAAGGGGGAAGAAGAGGAGACAGAGTGCATGTGTCTAATTATAGTCTGCCGTTTATATGTATTTATGTACCACGCCAGTGTTGTTTTTGGCAGCAAATTTAAGATTTTTTTTTTGTTTTGTTTTTAGTCGTTTTTAGTCTTATTGAATTACTTTTCATTTGGTTTCAGTCACATTTTAGTTTTTGATTGATTGAAATATTTATTAACAGTTTGTAGAATTACAGTACATTTTAAGCACAAACTCAATACAGAGACTGTTAACTGTGAGTGGACGACCCAATTAAGCATTACACTTGTTTACAACAGGGTCCACCTTGTTCAATTCATCAAAACATTTAGAGACATACAAATAGACACTTCTATGTAGTTAAAGAACAGAACAGGAATTCATCATATATAAGCAAAAAGGGAAAAGAAACATATACAGTGAGGGGAAAAAGGGGGGTGGGGGGGGTGGGGGAGGATTCAGATTTTGCTTATTTCCATCAAAAGAAGTAGTAAAGTGTGCCGCTTGGGATATTATTTACATTATGAAGAGAGGATATATACAAAGAAATTATAATTTTGAGCGATGGAAATAAGCGAATTAGCACAACACCCCATAGCCCCATTTAATTCAATGCAATTCATTTAGGGCTTATGGTAGGGGAAACAGCCAATAAGGAGCTTTTGCACAAAATAACACCTGGACCTCTTTTGGTGGGGACGTAACAACTACAAATAACACCTGGACCTCTTTGGTGGGGACGTAACAACTACAAAGAAAGGTAAGAAAGCCTTTTAGTTTGGAATTCTCCTTTAAGTGTGCATGCCGGTAGACCAGTAAGGAAGGAGTTACAATAGTCAAAAGGTTTAGACCAGTAAGGAAGGAGTTACAATAGTCAAAAGGTTTAGACCAGTAAGGAAGGAGTTACAATAGTCAAAAGGTTTAGACCAGTAAGGAAGGAGTTACAATAGTCAAAAGGTTTAGACCAGTAAGGAAGGAGTTACAATAGTCAAAAGGTTTAGACCAGTAAGGAAGGAGTTACAATAGTCAAAAGGTTTAGACCAGTAAGGAAGGAGTTACAATAGTCAAAAGGTTTAGACCAGTAAGGAAGGAGTTACAATAGTCAAAAGGTTTAGACCAGTAAGGAAGGAGTTACAACAGTCAAAAGGTTTAGACCAGTAAGGAAGGAGTTACAACAGTCAAAAGGTAAATTTTGACATGACTGATGTCTGGATAAGGAGATAAGGCTGACTCCTGGGTGAAGGCTGAAGGGTCCAATTCGTCGAACGGCACACCTAGTGAAAGTACCATCCATACAGGGAAAGGCCCGGCCAGTGTTATGTTTTTTTTCTTTGTACTCTGTCTAGCATACTTTTGAGACTCGTACATGGTGTTGATCAAGCAGTAAACCATCCAAATAGGCCCCAAGAGGAAACCGCTCTCCTTGTTATCTGTAGGCACATGTACAGTACAGTGTGTCTGTATATACAGTAGCACAGCTTTAACAGTCTATATAAAACTGTACAAAATACATTCCGATTCTGAAACACGTGTTGGATGGGTCGAGAGAGCTTTAACACGGAGGTGAAGTTTGTGCTCTCTCTCTCTCTGTGTGTGTGTGTGTGTGTGTGTGTGTGTGTGTGTGTGTGTGTGTGTGTGTGACTGTGTGTGTGTGTGTGTGTGTCTTGTTTCCAGTCAAACAGCCGTAGAACTCCCATTTCCTCTCCAGCTGTTTTACAAAGAGACCCCTGTTCCCATGATGGTATAAATAGACACACTCACGCATGCACTCACTCAGGCACGCACGCAGCCACACACACACACCCTCGCATGCAGCCACACGCGTGCACACGCAGCCACGCGCAGTCAGTCAGCCAGTCACACACACACACAAATTTAGCCGTACATAAGTTTATACAAGTTAACAAAGCAACGTATCTTATAGTTAAAACCCCGTTGACGTTATTTGAATGCAGAGGCATTAACGAACACACATCTTTGTTTGAACCGGAGTTGGCACTAGACTGAGACTCAGTGTGCACAGCTGCAGCTCGGTCATATGATTAACCCAGCTATACACGCTCTAAAACAAACACTTAAAGGTTACCCTGCATGCGTGTGTGTGTGTCTGTGCTGCATACGTTTCTGTAATTATTATGACTCTGCTTATGCTTATTACAGTGTGTGTGTGTGTGTGTGTGTGTGTGTGTGTGTGTGTGTGTGCGCGTGTGTGTGTAAGGTCATGTAACTTGTTATACAGGGCTTGGCATTAAACAGGAGTCTAGAAGCAGTGATAAAGAGCAGACAAGTGACATTACAGCGAATAATCCACACATTTTGCTTTTAACCCATTTTGGGCGCGGACCCCTGTTGGTGTTTTAAGCATTAGGTTATACTTTCGCTATTGAAAAATAGCAGATCTACAAGCTCTGCCACAGAGTGGCGCGCTATGAGCTTGTAGATCTGCTGTTTTTTTTTAATCCGTGAAAATGTGCCTGAAATCTTTGAATATATATTCTTTCAGAACGAGTTTTTAACTCACATCTTTGCTTCCGAGGGGTCTCTGGAACAACGTATTTTCAGATGGGGGTCGACGGCCAAATACATCTAGTTTTAGGGGTCTTTGACATGAAAATGTTTGAAAACGACTGACATGGAAAAATGGGTTTTTCAGAAAACCGTCAGGAATCAGAAGGCATTTGTAGAACCTTCCAGAAACCCAAACGGTGTCCCTTCGCTTGCAACGAGGGCAGCTCACATGCCATGTATGTGCCTTTTACAACGTAAACCGAGAACATGTCATTTGCTCTGCTATGCCTGGCTAACCTGCTCATTTTAATCTTTCACAAGGATTATGGTTAGCCAGGCATAGTGTATAGCAACAGATACGTTCTCAGTTCAGCTTAGTGCATACATGGGAAACTACTTTTCAGGGTTCCAATTCCAAAATAAAGAAAAGAATAATTCAGGATTTCAACTCAAATATAGAATCGATAGCTGCTGTGACGCGTTTTGAGCTTGAACAAATTGGTTATGTATTGTACATTTAAAATTCACATCTCTAATTATATTCTTTCAGAGCGTTTTTAACTCAAATCTTTGCTTCTGGGAGGTCCCTGCATGGAACAACATATTTCCAGATGGGGGTTTCGTGGCCAAATACAGATAATTCTGGGGGTCCTTGACATGGAAAAGGCCGGCAGCACAAGCACCCTTAACCCATTCTGACCTGAGATCAGATTCATACGAGGTTTCCACTGGACACACACTGGGTCTGATTAACCCATTCTGACCCGAGATCAGATTCTAAAAAATGTCAGTCGTTCTTCGATTTTTCAAAAATAGCAGACCTACAAGCTCGTAGCGCGCCACTCGGTGGCGCGCTATGAGCTTGTAGATCTGCTATTTTTCAATAGCTAAAGCATAACATGATGCCTACACCAAAACGGGTTCCCGTACAGAATGGGTTAATCCTCTCATAAGATGCAATGGAGAAGTTCTAACTGCACTCGCGTGTAAAAAAGAAAAAAAAGCCCCATCAAACTTTCTGATGCTGTTTTTCTCCCAGTGTGGAGGAAGAATGATTAGGATTTTAATTGTATTCCCTCTCACTCTTGAAATATATAAATAATCCATTGGTTTCTGTGTGTGTGTGTGTGTGTGTGTGTGTGTGTGTGTGTGTGTGTGTGTGTGTGTGTGTGTGTGTGTGTGTGTGTGTGTGTGTGTGTGTGTGTGTGTGTGTGTGTGTGTGTGTGTGTGTGTGTGTGTGTGTGTGTGTGTGTGTGTGTGTGTGTGTGTGTGTGTGTGTGTGTTTTTGGCTTCAAGGTTAAAGACCAGTGCCGCCGTGGTCAGGGACAAACCAACAAAACAGGATGTTTGAGACCCTGACTTCCTGTCTCTCCTATACAGTGACAAACAACCACACAGACACACATTAGTGTCCATCCTGCACTAGTCTCGCGTTTCCAGACAACTATTCCACAATCTCTGAATGCTATATATATATACTATATAGCATTCGGAGATTGTGGAATAGTTGTCTCCATCGCGGGCGCGCAACTTTAACTGTATGTCAGCCTGCAGTGCCATGATCTCATTCTCCAAACGCAGAAGAGTTCATGTTAAAAAGTGTTGCTATTTTTTCGAGGCAATGGAATGAACATCAGCTTCTGAATGGGAAGCACATGAATGTAGCGATGGGCTCGAGTAAAGGCAAACGCATTTGGACTTGGAATGTGACATCGTGAAAAAATTATCTTCTTCCCACTTCTTCCCAATGTCTGTGTGTGCACGCCACTGGTGACATGTCAAAATAGGGTGTTTTCATGATTCTGAATCCATTCCAAGCATTAGTTTTGCACCAAAAAAAAAAACACTCCTTGGGCTAAAAACGGCCATAGCCACTTGGCCAAATTCCCCAAGAAGTGCTGACCTCGTCGCATTTGTGATGGTTGCAAATAATGGCCGTTTTTAGCTCAAGGAGTGTTTTTTGTGCAAAACTATAATGCTTGGAATGTATTCAGAATCATGACAACAACCCCCTAGTTTGACATGTAACTTAAAGGACCACTTCGCCACTATTCAACCTAATCTGTGTGTTTTTTATCATTAGCATATATGCTAAAATACCCCGGAGTATTATCATTGGTAGTCTGTAGCTCCGTGGGCGCACTTTCAAAGCTGTCGTCCACTTACGTATTTGTCCCAAAGTGACGTAAGTGGATGACCCTCGGTAGGCTCTCAGAAACTACAAGGGACTGGACAGGTAGGGTTGCCGTAGCTAGCCTAGCCGCGAAGGACACGGTCTCTCGCCTACACAACAACAACGAGTTGTGGCTACTCCACAACAACAAGTCAGTATGGCTACTCCATGGGAGTTTTTGGACGAGATAATTTTAAATACATATTGGCAGAATCTGCGTTAGGGTCGTTATATTATGAACCAGAAATATACGGAGGAAGGAATGCATTGACGGGGACAACACTGGCACTGCTAGTTGCTGTGGGTGGACTGATGCCTGCTGGAGCGACCTAGCTATAGTAGCTAGTAGCTTTCCCTGAACCAGTACGTCGCACACACAAACTTTTCTGCCCAGGAAAAGCCCAGATAGTGTTGACTGTTTTACTGAGAAGTGGGGACATGCGTTCAGGATGCCTCAAACTGGAAGTTGCAACCGAAGCCCGATGGACCAAGAGGGACATTCAGATTTAAGTAAGTGTTCAATGTATTTACAGCTTATATGTGTGTGTGTGTGTGTGTGTGTCGCCACACCGTATTGTTTACATAAGTGTCAGAGGATATAGGCACGGCTTCAGCCTACAACTTTTCGGTCCAAACATCTTCTATTCATTCATTCAATTCAAAACTGTATGTATGGCATGCCATCTGAAGCAATGTACAGTATTAGCCATGGGCTCGTATGTTTCAGGGTTAGCAATGTAAACATTCAAGTGTTATACCTGTGTCCATTCATTCACTTAGGTCAGCCCAGATGGTACTACAGAAGGCTGATGAAGCTGAAGATGTCTTTGATGGACTGATGGTGAGCCATACATACTCAACTCAAACTTCATACATAAAGCACATTACTGTATTTGCTGTATTTAGTTTGACCCCCTAGAAAACTAGAGGGAATATCATTTTCAATAAAGGTTCACATATTTATATATGCTTTTACAAAGACCAGTGGTCAACCAAAGTCCCGTAAAATGTAGTAAATAATATACTGTCATTTATACTATAGGCCTACTGTGTCTCACACACTTTTATGACATGCAATGCAGCTCAAAGTGCTTTACAGAGCAATGGAGAGAAAAACGCAAGGCATAAAACATTGAAATAGAAGGCAGTCATGTAGGTTGGAAGGTCACAGATTCCGTTGTTTTCTTTGGCAGTATTCTGCAGTCCAGAATTGCAGTAATCGAGCCCAGAAAAAACAAAGGCATGGATCAGTGTTTTTGCATCATCTACTGACTGACAGGCTCTGATTCATGCAATATTTCTAAAGGTAAAAAAAGGCAATCTTGGTAACATTGTGTGAATACTTTCTACAAGTCAGGTTGCCAAGTCTGCTTATTATTATCATTGATATTTGATATAGTTGTAGCCTACCTACTAATTTGGACGGTAATCTTAACAGTCCAATACCCAAGTGTACATCACATGAAACATACTGCACATAGCCTACACACTCAGTCGTCCATTCCAGTAATCATTTAGTGCTTTCACCATTACTGACTCTTGTCTCACCACAGCATGTGCGTCTCCTGTCCTGGCCAGAAGCTGCTCCAGCGACATGTCATCATGCAGAACCACCTGCCTCAGTGACCTCTGACTAATGCACTTGTATGATTGTACATGTAGTTTGTTAGTTTCCAGTTCAACCATAGACCCCTGTTTTTATAGATTTATGTAAATCAGTACTATTAAAAGATAGTTGATTTGATGTCAAGTTTGTTTTATTTTTTCTCATGTAGGCCTATTGTATTTATACATTTTGACCAATTCCTAATACTCTGAGGCTCAAACTGTCAATATTGCATCAAAGGCCACCGTGATACAAATCATTCACATGTCTGTTTATACAAACAAGACCACAATGGAAATAAGTGTGACTTTATGTCAGTGAATGTGTTTTATTGTACTGTAACATAAGGTTTAAAAAACAAGGCCACACAGGCAAAGTTTGTCCTCCTACTCAGATTACAAAAATCGGACAGTGTGCAAGAATCCCAGAAGAAAAAGGATCGAATCAATATTGCTATATAAAAATACTCTGTTACAAGTAAAAGTCCAGAATTAAAATTGTACTTGCACAACAATATTGGTAAAGGCTTAGGAGTAGTACATGTCTAATATTTGAAAATGAGATCACATTCTTTTATCAATCCAGATTGTGTTCAATAGCAACATACAAAGTAAATTGTATCTATATAATATACTGTATACTTGGGAGTTCCTTGAAAGCCACTTATTCATCTCTTGAGTTGAAGACAGCCACCGAGACCTCAGCTCCTGCAACAAATAAAGTATTATGCAATTATGGGCCTCTGACCAATCATGAGACAATATGGTAAACAATAAGGTTTTTTATTTTAGCAAAACATTTGAAAAGTAGCAAATGTACAAGCTCGCAGCACGGCACCAACTCCAAGTGACGCACTGAGCTTGTATATCTGCTATTTTTGAATAGCCAATGCAAATACAGATGCTTTCCCGGTTTTAAATGCTTTTATGTTTGGTTTGTAGTTTGCAGCTTGATATGGAAAAATTTAGCTCTGTTCCATAGCCTTACTCTGAGGCTATGGACCAGAGCTAGGAAAAATGGTGGCGTTTATGTGGAGGGTGTTCCAGTTACAAACAGCAACAAAATCTTTATAATGCTGTAAGCATCAGAGACACTCGGTATGTCAAATTAATTTATAGACATCACAACAACAACCACGTGTAACAACAACCATGTATTTTGAAAGGAAATGCATGTGGTCTCCTCCTGTAATGCAATCGCCATTCATTCAGTGTCTGGTGTACTGTACACAGCATTGTAGCTATAGTTTATTATGACAATAATGACATACCTCTGTTCTGCAACTTCTGCTTCGATGATGATGATGCTCCGCGTCAATTCTTCCATTAGATTGCGGTTGAACTGGAAGATATCTGCGTTGGTGAAATGTTCACTGCACACCCAAAGTGGTTCACACAGCTGGGATTGCATCTGTACTTCATAACGATTTCTAAAAACAAAGCCAGCCAGTGGAATTTCGAGTCCGACGCTGCGCACGTTCGAAATCACTACTATTACGCTACTTACTATCAGAGACTACTAACTACTATACCACCACTACTGCTGTTACTATTACAACCGCTAAATATTAGCTATTATTATTACTTCTATCGCTTTCAAGTCAACTCTAAACAACACGAGAAACTTTCAGATGACAGCTTCCTGGGGGCTGCCTCACTGCCTCTCTGTCTGTCGCGCAATGCACTGTGGGTATTGTAGGAAATTATATTACCGTGCCTCAGCTCATTACATGACTCGTTCTCCGCAGCGGTTTCGCCAAATGTAAATATTTTTATTGTTTTCATGAACGGATATCATACTAAAGCATGACAAAGGCCATATAATAGTGGCGAACCGATCCTTTAAAGCATAATAAAATGTGACTTTCTCTTTCCTTATATAGGACATCAATGGTATGGTCACATATATTATAAACGCCTATAAAAAAGAAACATTGCTCATTCATTACAGACAGCCGGTCAGCAAGTGGATTCATGAATGTATGTATATATATATATATATATATATATATATATATATATACACTGTATATATATATATAGACAATATATTAGGCCAATAAAAAATAAACTACAATATATACCAAATTTCTCACCCAACTACTGCCGGACTATGAAACCTTCCAGAACCCGTGAATTCACCCTTTCTCAGCCTTCTGATTGGTCCCTGACTGACCAACCAGAAGGCTCTTTCTGCCTTGTCACTCCATTGTTCCGCCTTGTTTATGTTGAATTTGATAAAATTGATAAAAATCATTTTTGGAAAAAGAACAAACATGATATAAATGGTAAACGGTGCATTTATATAGCGCCTTTATCCAAGGCGCTTTACATAGATTGTGCATTACATTCACCCATTCATACACACATTCACACACCGATTGCGGCGGAAGCCATGCAAGGTATACCAACCAGCACATCGGGAGCAATGTGGGGTTCAGTGTCTTTGCCCCAAGGACACTTCGACATGTAGACAGGAGGAGGCGGAGCCGGGATTCGAACCGCCGACCCATGGATCATTGGACGACCTGCTCTACCTCTTGAACCACAGTCGCCCTGCACCCGTGATGTTCCTTTTTATGGACACAACGTTTAAAATAAGAATTGAATGCACAGAATAGTCTCTTAGCCATGCAGCCCATACAGAGCCCCACTGTGAACCCGGACATGTTGAGTGCCCTGAAATTAATGTTCAGGGCAAGACCCCATTTGAAAAGGACCCCCAGTTTGACATGCAGAGGCTACTGACAGTCAGTCAGTCAGTCAATTAAAGTCAGTCAATTAATGGAACAGTCAGTCAGTCAATTAAAGTCAGTCAGTCAATTAAACCGCCAGTCAATTAATGTAACAGTCAGTCAGTCAATTAAAGTCAGTCAGTCAATTAAACCACCAGTCAATTAACGGAACAGTCAGTCAGTCAATTAAAGTCAGTCAGTCAATTAAACCGTCAGTCAATTAACGGAACAGTCAGTCAGTCAATTAATTAAAGTCAGTCAGTCAATTAAACCGTCAGTCAATTAACGGAACAGTCAGTCAGTCAATTAAAGTCAGTCAGTCAATTAAACCGCCAGTCAATTAACGGAACAGTCAGTCAGTCAATTAAAGTCAGTCAGTCAATTAAACCTCCAGTCAATTAACGGAACAGTCAGTCAGTCAATTAAAGTCAGTCAGTCAATTAAACCGCCAGTCAATTAACGGAACAGTCAGTCAGTCAATTAAAGTCAGTCAGTCAATTAAACCGCCAGTCAATTAACGGAACAGTCAGTCAGTCAATTAAACCGTCAGTCAATTAACGGAACAGTCAGTCAGTCAGTCAATTAAAGTCAATCAGCTAATGTAACTGTCAGTCAGTTATTTAAACAGTCAGTAAGTCTTACTGTTGATGCAGAGTTGTTGATTTCCTCTCCCGTTGTCTGTATTTTATCTCTCCCATTTCTCTCCCGTCTCTCTCTCCCTCGTTTACAGAACACTATACAGCTTTGCTCCAATCATCTCCCTGTCTGTCTGTCATCTCTGACTCTGTCCGTCTGCCATTCGCCGGCTGAATGTTTGGCCCCGCCCCCACACATCCTCCCTTATGACTCAAACTAACTCACGTCCTGTCTGTTGTCAGGCCGACCTCACCAGGGGATGTGTCTACATTACAATAAATGCTTTAACATCCTCCAAACGAGTTCAACCGTTTTGATAGCAGGACAAGCAAATCCTGAGACCTTCTAAAAAATGTATGCGCACGCACACACGCACGCACAGTCACACACACACACACACACACACACACACACACACACACACACACACCCCTAAACTGAACTCGGAACATAAATACCCACAGGCGGTACCTCCCAGATGTGCAGACACGCACACTATAACTGGGTCTCTAATTAAACATCAAAGCCGAGACAGCCCATCACCATGTATGGTTATATTTTAAAAATCACAATACAAAGTCATATAGAACAAGAAAAGCATTCAGTTTATACCAGTTTTTTTTATATTATTATAGAACAAGAAAAGCATTCACAAAGTAGACCCTTTTTTACATGAAACATACGCCACTACCAACAGTAAAACATTACATTTTCAGTTATCCAATTCAACATTTCACTCCAAATAACAGCTATGGAACCAAACTCTTAAAAAAAACGTATTTCACAAAAGGAGAGGCGACTGAGTACTCACGGTGAAGCTGTTATTGACGTTCTTTGTGCTGGACTCGGCAACACTGGCATCAGTTAGATCAACCTCATCGAATATGATAGACTGGAGAGAGAGACACAAAACGAGAGAGAGAGAGAGGGAACCATTAGCAGGTTAGAAATGAAACTGCCTCCCCCTGGCCAGCCGGGGCGCCTGATGGGGGGGAAAGGAACTGGTTGGAATAACGTGTTCCTTCCACGCGCTACGTCCAACCAGGGAAACTCCCCCCTGTCAGGTGTAAAGGAGCAACTTGGACACTCAGGCATGAAGGAAGCATGAGTTAAGTCCGTTGCTCTCCCCAGGTTGGTGGAGGGTGTGTATAGTCCAGGATCACATTAGATGATTGACACAGGGGTGAAAAATGGGTTACAAAATCGTTGGATAAAAAATATATAAAAAAAAAAAAGAAATGATCGGGGGGTAATTTTCAGAAAGTATTTATTTAAAGACGTTTTACGCCGCGGACAAAGCCAACTCTTGTCGTGACAAATCATGACAACAAACACAATGTTTTGGGCCAAACAAATAATTAGAAAGTATAGGGGGGAAAAAACAGCAGGTTGCAACACTTTTTTTGTTGTTTTTCTTCTTTTAAAAAAAAAGGTCTTTAAATAAATTACTTTTTGAAATGTCTATGGGAAAGATGCATTGGGATTCATGATTTCCTGGGCCTGGCGTCGTCATGGAGGGGGACTGCAACGCTCTACACAGACATACTGTAAGGCGTAAGCTACGGTAAGCTATATTTTATACATGCGTCCTCTTCATTTTACCCATCCTAAATATTTAGGAGCAGTGAGCAGTCAATGCATTTAGGCCTGACATCGAAATAAATAAAAAAAAGGTTTCACTATTTCTCAGAAATAGCAGACCTATACAAGCTCGTAAGCACGCCTCTCGGTGGCTCGCTATGAGCTTGTATAGATCTGCTATTTTTCAATAGCTAAAAGTATAACATGATGCTTAGTTAAAACACCAAAAAGGGGTTCCCGTCCAGAATGGGTTAATAACATGCATGCGAGGAAACACACGCAAACACGGAGAGAAACACGCAAATGTCACACAGTCAGGAAGGCCTCTTTTCCAGGGTTCCAACCTCGCTGTGAGGCAGCAACAGTACTATCCAGCTGTGCCACCGAGTGCCACCTGTGCCCTGCACAGTGTGCCACCTGTGCCCTGCACAGTGTACATAGTGGAACATCTCCCCTATAGAATGTCGCAAAATAATTCCCCGTTAATTTTCCTCGTAGACTTTTCAGAAAGTAATTTATTTAAAGACGTTTACGCCGCGGACAAAGCAAACTCTTGTCGTGACAAATCTTGACAATAAACACAAATTATTAGAAAGAAGGGAAAAAAAACGGCAGGTTATACAACACTTTTTTTGTTGTTTTTCTTCTTTGAAATTATTAGTTTGGTCCAAAATATTGTGTTCGTCGTCATGCTTTGTCACGACTCGAGTCGGCTTCGTACGACGCTTAAAAAGGGTCTCTAAATAAATACTTTTTGAAATGTCCATCATTGGGAATTATTTCCTGGGCCTGGCGTTGTCATGAGAGGGGGCGGGACTGCGACGCTCTATACCCCCATAACCATAAGCTTTAACCCATTCTGACCTGAGATCAGATTCATACGAGGTTTCCACCGGACACACACTGGGTCTGATTAACCCATTCTGACCTGAGATCAGATTCTAAAAAATGTCAGTCGTTCTTCGATTTTTCAAAAAATAGCAGACCTACAAGCTCGTAGCGCGCCACTCGGTGGCGCGCTATGAGCTTGTAGATCTGCTATTTTTCAATAGCTAAAGCATAACATGATGCTAACACCAAAATGGGTGCCCGGTCAGAATGGGTTAATACATACTTATACATACAACACGCAGACATACATGTGTGACACAGAGTACAGACACACACACTGATACTGTAGGTTAGTACCTTGGCAGTCTGTGCATAGTACAGTGTTCTCCCTCTCAGTTTAAAATAGCGTCTCTTCCAGCGCTGAAATGAACTGGTTTGTTTCAGCAACTTCCCCTCCTTCAGAATGGTCTGTAAAACACACAGAGAAACACACGGGTATAGGTTTAGGAAAACAGCAGCAGGGTTATCAGACAATACGTTTGTGAGTTAATTGTCCCTCATCTTGGCCAAACAATTTGACTCTTTGAGTCAAATGCTAAACTAAAACAAGTCCCCTGGGTTCAGACTCAAGAGTGGTGTTAGGTGACTTTGAAGAAGTTGAATATACGTATAATGTGTGTGTGTGCGTGCGTGCTTCACTGCAGTGCATTCAATATAGCACATTGCAACAAGGAGGAAATGCTGCAGTCCATGGCCATGATTCCACGCACGTCATCTCCTCATGATGAATCACCACTAGTATAACCAGGTACTCATTCTGTGTGAGACACAACAGACGCGCACCAGCTGCCACAAACACAAGTTGACAGACAGCACCGCACAGAAAACACCAACATGCCAAGTTAACGGACGATACAGTATATATAGCCGATGCTGAGCCAAACATATTTGTTTTTCTTTCGCCATTTTAATATTTTAAACGTTAAAGGATGAAAGGCTCCACGGCGCGCGCAGCAGCTGTTGTGTACCCGCCTCGTTACATTGCTGAGACTGAGATCGCGTGCGGCCAGCACGCACCGGAGAAAAAGGAAAGACGAGGAAAGGACAATATTTGTTGGGCTTGTTCAAGTTGTCATCCATTAAATGCGTCAAATAAAACATAAAATAAAGATCGTTCATGAGTCTTTGAGCTTGAGTGCGAGTCAAGTCTCGAGTCTTTTTTAGGGGCGAGTCCGAGTCGAGTCTGTCTGGCGTCTCCACGAATGCAACTCGAGCACGAGTCTCTGACTATAGAGTCTCTATCACCGTTTCAACGCAACGCTGCAAATCGCCATCAATTGGGAAACTATTGTGATGATGATGATGACACTGTCATTCTGTCCCCAAATGGGTCCTCTATAAACCTTGTGACCCGTCTTGTGTCTTGTGACCTGTGACCTTTAGGAAACCTACAGGAAATAATTAGACTGTTTGGGCTGTATTTTGCGTGTCTTAAGTACCAGGTCTTATTCCCTATAACTTGAGTAAACTAAAGACCTGGAGGCGTGGTCAATGCCATTTGGCTATTCTGAGTGGCCAAAGAGCATTGATCACGCCTCCAGGTCTTTAGTTTACTCAAGTTAGGGAATAAGACCTGGTACTTAAGACACGCAAAATACAGCCCTGAGTCTTTTGTAGGACATAGTCGTCAGTATGAAACTCTGGAGTCACAGGTTCAAATCCAGCTCAAGCTCTTGGCTGTGATTGACACGTGTTTAAGCACCGTGATTAAGCACCGTGTGCCGCGCTACGAGCTTGTAGGTCTGCTGTTTTTGAAATATTGTGAAAATGTGGCGCAAATCTTTGAATACATGTTATTTCAGAGCATTTTTAACTCAAATCTTTGCATCTGGGGGTCCCTGGCTGGAACAACATATGTTCAGATGGGGGGGTCCGCAGCCTAATACAGATAATTCTGGGGGTCCGTGACATGGAAAAGGTTGAACACCACTGACATAGGAACATGCCTTTTTTAATCGACCTCAGTCCAAAATGGGTTAGTAGTAGTCAACCTCCCCACTGCAACGCCCAATAAAAATAAGCTGGAACAGCCATGGTTAATATTTTGTAGTTTGAGACATTTTGTGACATTTTTGTCTGCCATAGGATGTTAATGGTAGGGTCACAACTCACAAGAAACCCCTATAAAAAAAAATGCCCAATAACGACAGCCGGTCAGCAAGTGGATTCATGAATATATGTATATAGACAATATTTTAGGCCAATAAAAAAAGACTATATACCAAATTTCCCACCCGTCCACCGGACTATCTTGAGTCTTTCAATATGCATATAGTGCAGAAAATGAAACATGCAAACCAAGACCTTCAGCTTAAAGGCAGGTATAGGCCAAAAGGCCATATGTATAGAATTGGTGTAACAGTAAAAGGTCAGCTTGAACTCATTTTTATATTTTATATTTTAAACTGAAATTGAGTCAACAGAAGAAAAGAAAACTCCACTGCTTTAAACTAAGGACAACTTTAGTTTTTCTTTTTCAACCAAGGTTCATGTTTTAGGTTCTTATTAGAGAAAGTAAAAGATGAGCGTTAATTCTTTCTCATTTTCTGCTTTCTTTCGTTTTCGGGACTTTATAACTGTTTTTGACAGTGGGGCGGGGGCATTCGAGCATGGGGCTAAATATGTATTTTTTTTTACCAATTTCTTTTCTTTTTTTATTATTTATTATTATCATCTTCTAGACCCCAATAAATTACGTCTGTCCTCAAAAGATCACAGGATCTACTGAAGTGTCAAACTGACTTATTGTGGCGTCTCCCCAGTATATCATAGGCTAGACAATAGTAAATAATTTAAAAAAGAAATCGCTATAATATTTGGTAAACAAAAATACATATTTAGCCCCATGCTCGAATGCCCCCGCCCCCCTGTCAAAAACAGCTCAAATCCATAAAACGAAAGAAAGAAGCAAATGGAAGAAAAAAAAATAACACTCATATCTTTTAAATCTAAAGTTGTCCTTTAAAAAGACTATTACTTCAGATTATTTTCTCAATATACAAACAAACTTCCCATTTCTGCTGTGCGATATAGTCTTCCATTCCATTTTGTTTGAACCTCACCTCCACAAACAACTTTTATCAAATTGCAGTTTTTACAGACATGGATGTGGCGTCCATCCAACATAGGTCTACAGTAGACTGTCTACTGTACCACTTCCTGTGTCCCTGCCTTAACATCCACGTACTATTATTAGAACTTAGAAGAGCCAGTTCAGTTGTAAAAAAAGAAAAGAAAAAAGAAAAAAAAACACATGAAAAGAACAAACCCTGAAACAACAGGCGGCAATGTTGCATGGATTACAGAACATTTAGTGACCATAATAAATAATTCACTTCAGCACAATTACATATTATGGTACTTTTCAGGCATGTATATATAGGCTACAATAATAAACCTACTCGGGATTGACGCAAGAACGAGAGAGAGGAGAACCGTTATGTGAAGTGATGATAACAGGATGCATATCTACTGCAGAAACTTAATAAAAGAACAGAAATCGGATTGTTCGGATTGACAGCCATCGGGACAAACACGCCGGCCACCCAACCCCGGTTCTACGCCACTTCTCGATCCCCGCTGGACAGCGGGAAAGACCGGGGATTGAGACCATAGACTGTAAAAAATAAATAAAAAAAGAGACCATGTGTTACAACGAAACTAGTAACCTAACGAATTACGTTACCCCAGAGGTCGCAGATTTGCACATTTAGACTTTGAGAGAGAGAACGCAGTGACAGTGACAGAAAAGGGAAGAAGGAAGGCAGGAATTACACATTGGTGAATGACATGCACCAAAGTGCCTGGTCGGATTCGAACCCAGGCCAGCTCAAGGACTGAGCCCTGATAGTCTATAGTATGCCCTCTGCTAGCTCTGGTCCATACCCTTACTGCTCTTGCTGCTGTTGCATTAATACTATCGGGAACTGATTTGCTTCCTGCGAAAATTAAAATAATGTTTTACCTATACTCACCAATACAAAGACCGGGTTGTGCAATTAGAAATCCTACTTTCCTTAGTGGACAGCACACTTTGAGCACGTATAAATAAATGCACATTTTGGCCAGAAAGGGATTTTGTTTTCACCGGAAAAAATATATAAATTTTAGTTACTCCTCTGCGCCTCTACCGATATTGCCAAGAGAAAACCCTCTTAGAACTTTCCTTCGGGTGAAAAAGGAATCTCTTTCTGGCCAAAAAGTGCATTTATACGTGTGTGGTGGTGGGGTGATCAAAGTGCGTCCACTAAGGAAAGTAGACTTTCTAATTACACAACCTGTCTTTGTATTGGTGAGTAGGTATAAACATTATTTGTATTTTCGCTATACAGAGGAGAGGCTGGTCTGCGTTTATGCGAGCCCCGGAAGTCGACAGTAACATAGCTCTAAATGCGATGGCATTAGAGCTATGGACCAGAGCTATAGCGCTCTGCCAGGTGGGCTGGTCAGCACCAACTTCTGAGCAGAAATTAAAACATTGTATGTATATAAAATTGCAGCTATAAGTTTTTTTATTTCATTTTCTTTTTTTTTTTAAGATATTCTTTTTTGCGGCTTACGCCTTTTATTGTTTTTTTTTTTAAGGGACAGACAGTAGGCTGACAGGAAACGGGAGAGAGATGGGGGGGGGGGGAAGACATGCAGTAAAGGCCGTGTCGGGGCTCGGGAGTCGAACCTGCGGCACACACTGCGACTGGATTACCAGTCGGGTGCCCAGACGGTTACGCCACCGCCTGGGCTTTTAATTTCATTTTTATGTGACTTCAAATGAACAATGAGAAAGATCCTGCAAAAACAAATGTTTCAGTTAGACCGCGAGTCGCGACCCAGGGGTGGTCTTTTAGAATTTAGATGGATAGTACCACTTCAAGAGAGTACAGTACTAAGTACAGTACAGTATTGCATCCCAGGACCCCTGGAGGGTGGCATGTGCCGACCGATGATACTGGTATCGGGGCCCTCGGGCCGATACCACCCTAAAGTACTCATACTCGGTATCGGAAACGGGCCCGATACTTTGAGACGAGTACTAAAACATTCAATTGACACTATAGGCTGAACGATCAATGCAACAGGAGCAAGTCTGACCCAACACGTACATGTATTTTTTCCCTTTTTGCTTCCTACATGATGAATTCCTGTTCTGTTCTTTAACTACATAGAAGTGTCTATTTGTATGTCTCTAAATGTTTTGATGAATTGAACAAGGTGGACCCTGTTGTAAACAAGTGTAAGGCTTAATTGGGTCGTCCACTCACAGTTAACAGTCTTTGTATTGAGTTTGTGCTTGAAATGTACTGTAATTCTGCAAACTGTTAATAAATATTTCAATCAATCAATCAAAAACACGGCAGCATAATGAGCAAAGCGCCCCAAAACGGCTGATCTACAAGCATAAATGCCAACCGACGAGTGTAGATCGGAGATCCATCGGTATCTACGGTATGTTTATATTCGGCGGGCGACACTATCAGATGAATAAATTAACATTTTAATAGTTATATAGTTGTCCTTTCTACTCGTAGCGCCAGGAGCACATTAAAAAGTATTTATTTCATTTATATGCAGACCACCAGGTCCAAAAATAAAGTACTCCATGAAGTGTGTATAGATTTGTGTCTGTGTATATTCAGCGGTCAGCATTATTAGATTAATGAATGAGCCTTAAATAACCTACGCTATGACGTTCTCTCCACTCGTCTCGACACAGCTGCAGCCTGCAGGTCATTAAAAGTTATTTCCATCAGACGAGTTCCAACAAAGTAATCCATGACTGTATAGGCTAGCCTGGCTAGGTCTGTCTTACTGAGACATGTAGTCCAGGAAGGACGTGATCCCAGTGTCCATGACATCAGAGACACTGGGCTCACTGCTACAATCTAAAATATCTAAAACCACATATTACACACATAAAGACCCACGGGAAAGTGTTCTAAAGCTTTTAAACGTCATAAACATATATTTTTATTAAGTGTCCCTTTAAGAACTGTTTTGACGTGAGGGGAGGGGCGGCTGTCAGATCAGAACACCCCAACATTTTCTAATGACGAATAATAATAAATACCGCCGTCGATCCAGAGCCATAGAGTAGAAGAGTTGTGCCAAGTCAAAGATAGTAGATAGATGGAAGATGGTGTACTGCAGTGGCAGTATTACACAGCAAGCATCACTGACAAGCAAACTTACGAACTACAGACTGGCAGCCAAGTAGCCTATAGCATCCTACTACTTCTTACTAGCCTACATGTAGGCAGCAAGATGGCGCCCAAATCCTACCTAAAGCGTCACTATGCCCTCCCCCTATAGATATAAAAGCCGAGGTTTATTTTGCCGTAAAAAAAACTTGCATGTGTTGGGGTTTTTTGCGACAGCACCCCCACACCTCCCCCCCCGCACATGTGCAGGGACTGTGACATATGTGGGTTTTTTTGCCTCGAATCATAATGAAAGTAAGGCACTATTCAAGGCACTATTCAAGGTCAACATTTTTCTTTCAAAACGATGATAACACTAGAGTGTGCTTGAATAGAACAAAATGTTTTATTGCCAATAAGAAAAATAAATAACATTTTGGAATTTGATATTTTTTTCTAAATCATTTCAGGCTATTATTGTGGTAATTCAACATTACAGTATCATTAGAAGTACAAGGCATGACAATGAAATGAAATGGGAGAAAAAAGGGGGTAAAATAAGTGGTTACTCAACAAAAATAAAAAGTACTCGTATCGGTACTTGGTATCAGCGAGTACTTAAAAGAAAGTACTCGTACTCTATCTGAAAAAAATGGCATTGGGGCGTCTCTAGTGGCATGATTGCATCCTTTCTCAATTTAGATGCACCGATGCAGGCTATTCGCATCACTGTATATGTGGCTTATCTCACTGTAATAACTAGCTAATTCAAATACAGATCATGCCAAGGGCTGTTCAAATAAAACAATACTTTGGCAAATATATTATTCATCATCGTTATGACATTCTTCCATGGAAACAAAATATGAAACTCGTCAATTTGATGAATTGAACAATGTGGACCCTAGCTGTTGTAAACAAGTGTAATGCTTAATTGGGTCGTCCACTCACAGTTAACAGTCTCTGTATTGAGTTTGTGCTTAAAATGTACTGTAATTCTACAAACTGTTAATAAATATTTCAATCAATCAATCAATCTGCCAAGCAGTGGCCATTCAAAAGGGTAAGATTGAGATTGATCTCATGAACCTTGGGAATTCTAAAGTTTAAGCTCTTTTAATTAGTTAATTGATTCATTAATTAAGCATGTTCATTAATGAAATGTTAAACTGTTATCATACTTTTTTTTTTGGTAATCGTAAAAGTGTTCCAAATATAAAATGTATGCGTCAGATAACGGTAAGAGGAAAAGGGAGTCACATTTCGACATGGGCACCTATTTCGCTGTAACACCTCCATCACATACATTAGTGGTCGTTAGCATATTAGCCCAGTCGGCTAGCGGATATGAGACAAATGGGGGGTTTCATGTTTGATCATTGTAAATAAGCACAGCTTACACTGGACGCTCATGTTTACAACAAGAGTAATTATAATTTGCGGTCCAATTCGATTTGACCGCCGTTTCCGGTCAGTTCAGTTTTTAAAAATCAGCTTTGGTTACATATGCAACAGCTTCGGACAAAGACAACCTTTATTTTAGACTTTTAGTAGCCTGCAAGATTAAAACTGGTAAAGTAAACTTCACGCCAAAATCGAGCTCAACTACGAATTCGGAATGTTATGTTTGCATTTCGCCAGCCACAATAATAACGGTTTAACGATTGAACAGAATACAAAGTGTTCAAAGAAGCAAGGCAAGAAAACAACAGAGTCAGACTATGCATGTATAAACAACGCCTGGTGTTCTTTCGTGTTTTTGCTTAATATTTTTTCAACTTTTGTTATTTTCTGTCCATCGGGGCCGATGGTTGGCTGCTACTTGAATGAAACTAAAGGAACACACACACACACACACACACACACACACACAGTCAAACCAGCCCCCGTGTGTAGCCTACTATCTTTAATCTGATTAAAAAGCCACATTAATCATTAAACTGTTACCTTGCTCCTTATCTGTCCGGATGTGGAGACCTTTCTGATGAGTTTCTGCGGGGAGCCGTGCTCCTGGTCGGGCTCGCTATCTGACGACTCCTCCAGACATCTGACCGGGATCTCTGCTCCTCCTGAATCCGCCATCCTGACACTCAGACCCGGGCAATATTTCTAGAGTTACAGCCGGTGGAAAGGGACAGAACGGGCAGGCACGGCAACGCCCCCTAGCGGTGGAGCGGGGGACAACAAGTGAGAAGAAGCTCACAGTCAGTCACAGACAGTTCAGGTCAAAAGGAATCGGTTCCAAACGGAGCTATAGGCGGCCTATCCAAATATTTTGAAAACAGCCGATCCACAAGCTCACGGGCGTGCGAGCGCTGGCGCTTTGGCATTGGGGTCAGATGATCAACATATGGAATGAATTCTGTACTGGCCATATATGGAGCGTGTCTTGAGTGTACAGGGTTTGATGAGGTCTAATCCCAGTTCCCAGAAGTTTTATTTTTCGCCACTAGGGGGGGGGGGGGGGGGGGGGGGGGCGAAATGAGGTCAGATTAACATAATGGAATGTCAGAAACTCAGAATAGGTCAGCTCCATATATGGAGATCTATAAGGGTGGCAGCGGGGGAAGTATCTTTAGTGTACAAGGTTTGATGAGGTCTGGCCAAGTGGCCATATATGGACTGGGGCGTGTCTTGAGTGTACAGAGTTTGATGAGGTCAGATCAACATTATGGAATGTCAGAACAGGTCGGCTCCATATATGGAAATCTAAGGGTGTCTAAGCAGTGTCTTGAGTGTACAGAGTTTGATGAGGTCAGATCAACATTATGGAATGTCAGAACAGGTCAGCTCCATATATGGAAATCTAAGGGTGGCAGCGGGGGCGCAGTGTCTTGAGTGTACAGGGTTTGATGAGGGCCTAGGTAGTGCCGGGCCTTTATTTACAAAAAGGGTCAGAGTTCACCTACAGCTGAAATCTCAAGACAATCAACAGGGTCCAATCACAAACTAGATTTGAATAAGCATTTTGAGGCATAGTACTGTATATATCTCAGTTACACATCCAGGCATTAAAGCCAATCTTAACCCTGCAGAAAGCATTTTAAAGCCAATCTTAACCCTGCAGAAAGCATTTTAAGCTATAGTCATCATTCAGTCCATTGGGGGTGTCATAGTATTGAGTGTGTATATCCACTGCATTTCTCTTTGGGCTATAGTCTCTTTAGAATATCACCCCCTCTGCTGGGCATCTCCATTCTCTCAATCCCACAGAATTGTAATGAAGAAGGTGAACCATAATTATGGTTTGCTTCAGCATAATGTTTTGCAATGGCATATATATAATCCATATTTCCTGTGCGGATTGCAGTTTTGTGTTCTGATATTCTCTGTCTGAGCGGTCGTTTAGTTTGCCCTATATACGTATGCCAGACCACAAGGACATAACAGTAACATGTAAATCACGTGTGTCGATTTGCAAATGAATGAATTGACGAATATGAATTGTCTTTCCTGTGTGGGGATGATTGAGTGATTTCTTGTCTGATGTGTTGTTGCAGCAGGCCAGGCACACAACATGCCACATCTGTACATTCCAGTTGTTGTCAGCATGTGGTCTTTTTCTCTGAACCATATTTTTGTACATGACTGTATACCTTTGATTATGGGTGCCCTCCTGAACGCAACGAGGGGTTGGGATTTACAAAGGTCCTTCAATGTTGGCTCTGCTTGGAGCACATGCCAGCTGCCTGTTGAGTATTTGTTTGATTTGTGAAGCACAGCGGTTAAATTCAGTAGAGAAACAATTTTTAGTTTTTGGTGGATTGGATAGAAGTTCAGGACGGGAGGCGTTATTAGAACATTGTATGGCTTTCTGAATAATAATAATTTTGAGGAATAGCCTCTGTCTTTAAAACGAGTACTCATAATGGTTTGTTTGGAGTGAAAATCATCAAGATTTGAACAGTTGCGCGTTTTAGCCTCAAAAAATGACCTACAGGAATGTTGTCCTGTCTTGGATGGTTACTGGTAGCATGCAAAATGGAGTTGCGTTTGTCTTTTCTGAAAATAGATGTGTGAATCATTCCAGTTTCATCCTTGGATATGGTTTTTGGTGTGTGTGCCAATAGATAAATGGAAATGTGAGTACTTTGTCCACCGCTTGTTACAGTTTTGGATGTGGTACCTTTTTGATAATTCCTACTATATTGTGAAACACACACTACTCACACCATCCTCATTTCCTGGTCAAAGTTTCACAAAAGAGTCACCACTGAATCCACTGCTCGTTTTATAGGTGGAGGATTCAAATTGGGTTGCACCATAATATTGTACAGGGGTGCATTATGTCTGGCAATGCATACTATTTAGTATGATTGCAAAGAGATGGGTTGTTTAAAACCTGGGTTGTTAATTACTTTAGGATTGACAAGGCTACTGTAACGGTTGTAAAATGTTTTCTGTGTTACATGTTCACTAGATTTGCAAGTGAATACTTTGGGGAAACCCGTCTCTGGACAGATGGGGTTTGGGCCACTAGTCAGAGACCTGGGTTTGAATGGAGGTAGTCAGTCCATTGTGAGACATGGAGAGAGAAGGAGCACCATGCGGGAAGCTTTGCCCTATAGGACAGTGTTAGGACTTGTAATGTCCAGAGAGACTGGGTGCTTGAATTGAAGCATACAATGTAAGTTTGTCATCAAACAGACTCACTTACACATTTATACTGTATGCTGGTATAATTAAGGTTCAAATAAATGCTAAACTCTGAACTAAAAGCTCTCTGGCCTGAAAGCAGAATAATTCAAAATTCTGCCTTTACTTTTATATAATGTAAATAAAATGCATAAATACATGATTTTCATATCATAATCATACTTCCCGAAATCCCCATACATTTGTTGTTCAATTCTTAGAATATTTTGTATAGTTTTCAAAATTCTAAAATAGGTCTGTTGTGAACTATATACTTTATCCCCCCGCCCCTCCCCCCACTATAAACTGGGGAAAAGTACAGTGTGGGTACAGTGGGTTATATTGTAGTGCCGGTGTAGGCAGAGAAGAGAAGGAGATGTATTCTCAGATTGGAAAAGCCAACGATGGTGGCACTCCGTTTAATCAGAAAAGAGAGAGAACAACCAACTTGTCGCAGAGGTAAATACGTCAACACATCGGAGGTGTGTTTATTCAGTCTTAAAGGTAACACACTATTAAACAACCATATTAAACATGGGCAAGAACGCAGTGAATTATAAATGTCATTAACAACTGTTCTGTGTGTGCCTTTCCACCACAATATAATGTATAGTGTATAAAATACAATGTACCTAAAATACTGTAGCCTCTTCAATCGTTAAACACGTATTTCTACAAATCTAAAATCAGTATGATATTCCACTTCAAAGCTGACACAAAGTGTCTCAGTAGCCTGGGAAGAGGTAGAAGTGTTTTGTCAAAGTGCATCTGTCTTTGGTGGGCATCTGTCTTATGCTTTCAAACGGCATGGATTCAAAGCTTCTCATGACCTGTTGGTGGGGTTAAAATAGCATTATTAAAAGGTACAGTAGGCCATCGTTAGGCAATAGAGCAGATCATACATGCATTTGCATGTGCATTTATTTCTCTGGTGAATTGAAAATGGAGGACCCTTATGTAAACAAGTCTTAGTGCTTTTTCTGGGTTTATCCTCTTAGCAGATTTTGTATTGACCTGTACTTTCATTGAACTGTACCCAATACCCATTCTACAAACTGTTAATACAATTTTCAATCAATCAATCAATCAATCATCAATACACTCAATTATTGTTCATCCTTGCTGTTGGGTAGATCACAATGCAACGCAGTGAGATTGTAGTCAATTGCAACACTTGCCTTCATGAACAGTTCCTCAATGTGTTCCTCATGGGCTGACTTGTGGAATATCTCAGAAATGTACTTGATTAGAAAGGATCCTGTCACTTGATGTCTGTATGAAACCGTATCTGCAGGATAGAAATAATAGAATGGATGTCACATACAGTACATGTTTTTAAAGTATACCATCTCTAGGATTTCATTTACACAGAGCTCTTTTAATTAAAACATATTTCACCCATTTTAACTATTAAATGTTGAGGCACACTCACGTGGGGTGCTTGAAAGGAGGGAGATGAAGTCCTTTTCTTTGTGTGCCCGAAAGGAATCCTCCTCTATGCCTTCTGTGTCGAGGTATGCAGCAGCATCGGTGCCAATGTCACCATCATGCACAATTGCGGATCCAGCCCCCTCTGAAACAAGAGTCTTATTTTTAACTGAAAGCCAACAAGCCTGAATTGAATAACACCAGGACAATATATATGTATAGGAAAACATTGAAGGCAGCGCAACTTCAAGGACATTCCTATTATTGTAAGCAGAGCCTCACCTCCTCTGCAGGCCTGGATGATGATCACTTTGGGTTTGTCCAGCAGAGCCGGGCAGTTCTGTGTGTTCAAGTGCGTGTAGAGATTTTCAATTGGGAAAACGTCATCGTTTCCCGGCGTCGCCTTTGTCTTTGGGACAAAGTGGACGCCATGGATGACTCCCAAATCCCCGTGAGACATGATGACGACAAAGACGCTGTCTGTGTCGGGGAGACGCGGATCTTGCGAAAACCTCTTAACAGCCTGGTCCATCTCCTGTGACAAAACATCCAATCAATCAATCAATCACTCAATTGTAGTCAGGAATACTATAGTCAGGACTTCGCTCACTTCATCACTCAAGTTAAGTATATGAGAATCCTTCAACTGGAGAAATAACTACAGTGAATAACTACAGTACCTTGCCACTGAGATTTCTGTGTTTCTCCACACTGTATCCCAACTCATTGAGCAACATCAACATGTTCTCCTCGTCTTTCTCAGCACCATTCCTCTTATTCCGAGCTAAATCAAACTCCACATTAGTGATTAATAAGGCCAGGCGCGTCCTAGAGGACTTCTCACGCATATGGTAAATCTGTGAAGAAAACATTATTATTATTATTGTACAACAGAGTTGAATATTTAGAATTAATACAGCTTATACATCTCTTAATTGTGTTATTTAAAAAAATATGTGACCTTCAATTTTGTATTGTTAGAATGACATAATAATTACGTTTGGATTGTTTAGTTTCTCCTTCCTGAACACATCAGTGCTAGGGAGGAGTTTGAGGGGCGTCTCACAACCCTCCGCCACATCCATAGACTCAGGCTCAGAGACCGCCGGGGCCATTTCACTACCAGATGCATCCTGGGACACGTGTTGTTGTTGCACAGCTGGAAATCACACAAGTTTAGCATCAGTGGCGGAAAAAATAGGACTCAATTGTTTTACTTAAGTAAAAAGTACCAATACTGCAACTACTTAATTACAAGTAAAAGTATACGGAATTGAAAATGTACTTGAGTAAAAGTACAAAAGCATCGGTACTAAAAGTAAAAGTACTATATATTTACTATATTTACTATATTGCAGAATGTCCCATTTAACACTAGCATGTCTGAGAGGTCATTTTGACCGTTTCTTTTAGATTTTGAAGTTGATTATCTTTGAGCCCATGAAGCTTTCAGAAGGTTCCCCTTCCATGAGCATCATCCTCCATCACCATTCTATCATCTCAGACATTTTGACATCTGAAAAAAATCTAAATGTGAATTTAAGAACATGCTACTTGTGTCTGATTTTACTTCAGACATGCTAGTGTTCAAAATGTGTACAAAATAGCAGATCTGCAAGCTCACAATGCAAGCTTCTCAACCGTGGCCGAAATGTATATGGTTGAAGTGGTTAATGTATGTTTTCTAATCAAAATTAAAATCGCCAAAGTAACTAGTAAAGTTTTCAAATGATTGTAGCAAAGTAAAAGTACACATTTTGGCTCTGAGACGTAGTGGAGTAGAAGTAAAAGTACTGGAAATTGGAAATACTCAAGTAAAGTACAAATACCTCAAAATTGTACTTAAGTAAAAGTACTTAGTTACTCTCCACCACTGGTGGCTACTTGAAAGACCTACAATGCTATAGTGTATACACGTAACTGAAAAGCATACATCTTTTCACAGACCTGAACTGACCTTTCTGAGCTGGTTGCTCTGCTGCTGAGGACAGACCCAGCTCTGAGAACAGTTCAGGGTCTCTCTCCTCAAGATGAGTGATGAGTGAGTTAGCAGACCTGTTTCCTTTCCTCTTAACAATGTCAACGAGACAACGTGCCCTGTCCGCTCTGGCAGAGTTCTCCTCGAGTACTGAGTCTTTCTCGCCATCGTTCAAGCACTTGTCCTCCAAGAGGTCATCCAGGAGCTGCTTGAGGTTGGCAAGTGATATTTTATCTACAAATTTACTCCGGATCTTGATTAGTTTATCTAGGGGGGGGAGAGAGAGAGAGAGAGAGAGAGAGAGGGAGAGGGAGAGGAAGAGGGAGAGGGGGAGAGAGAGAGAGAGAAATACAGGTAAAATATCCACATTAAACAGGTAAATAAGACATAAATCAATCCATAAAACATTTACACCCTGTTGAGTCTAATTGATAAACTTCAGCTTAAAATGTGAAAAATAGTTAAGCATTTTGTGTCTTTTTTTCTGTCAAGCTTGTAATAATGTAAGCATTTACAACATCATGGAGAATGAAATGCTCTGAGCTACCTGTAGCCTGTAGGCTGTGACCAGTCATGTGAAACTCCCAGTAAGCCTATAGGAAGTACTGCCACTGTGCCACACCCCAGATATTTCAAATCTGTGGTGGTATAGCCTATTATAACAACAGCCCGCTTCAGGTTTTGAACTGACAGTGTTGTGTGTAAAAGAGTGACACGCACACACGATTGAACCAGAAACAACACTGCTTTACTTAGTTCCTTAATTGTCTCAGTACAGAAGAGACTTCCTTGTTATTTCCCGCGCTGTGTCTTACATCATCCCATAATAACCAGTCTCTTAAAGGCATCTTAACCATTATATAACACAATGTCCATATTATTAGAACATAACAGACAGCTCTTGCAGGCCCATACAATCACTTACTTTTGCTATACTTGTACAAAACATTTAAATTGGTAGCCTATATTTCTGTGGTCAAGATGTACCTTTTTCAGATTCCATTCCCATCACGCTTTCATTATAAAACTGCTACTTTTGAACACAACCCCCCCCCCCCACACACACACACACACACACACCTTTAAAGGTAGTGTGAGTGATTTGTCTTAATAAAACAAGTGTTAAAAAGCTACGTATTGTGATATTACTCATTGCTCTAGTGTTTGTTGCAGAAACATGAGTCTCTGTCTCTCCAGCTTTTTATTAAACACAAAATGCATTTTCAGAAACTGAAACCAATTTTTATCTAATCAGGACCAGGATACAGATCAAAGTTTGTCTGCTAATTTCTTTATGGCATCTATTGCAATTCCACTTGTTTAATGATTAAACAAGTGGAATTGTAAGAGATCATAGAGCCATAAAGAAATGACAAACACTATAACATTTTAAGCTCTTGCCAACACTATTTTCAGCAATCAATCAATTTAAATTATTGTTTATTAATTGACAAATAACGTACAAATAACAAATAAACTAATTTTATTTAAATTTGGTATAGGCTAAATAACTATCCTTCCTTCTTTTTCCTTTATTTTACGCAGACATTACTCAGACATGACAAGACATCAGTGAGTTGGACAAAGTGAAAGTAAAACCAAACCAGATTAAACCTACATTTTTGTTTCGATTATTTGGCAATAAGATAACGATAGCTGTGCAAAAAATATATAGGTTATAGTTTCCAGCACGAATTTGATGTAGCCTAATGTTAACATTTAAACATGAACCTGTGGTATTTATCTATAATTGCCTAATTGAAATGAAATCTAATAAAACGGTCGTCTTACCTGTCATTTTCCTGGGTCAAGTGAAGGATATTATTCAAATCTAACGTGAGGTAAAACTTCTCAGACGTTTAGGCAAAAAAGGTCACAACACAAACGTTGAAACAATTAAGTGTTTGTGCCCACTGCCTAGCAAAGGGCTTGTATTTAACTAAAGTTTCCTCCAGCTCTACTGAAACCCTATTGGCTGTCTGGCTGACACTGATCATCTCAAGATAGTGTAGGCTACTGTAACCTGTACAACTTGAACCTGGTATTCCTGACTTGCAGGTCTGCATTCTGGGACAGTTTTGGTATTAGGCCTATATATTTCTGTGTACTATCACTAATAATGTCTACAAGATCTGGTTTTCAAGCTTTTTTTCTAATAACGTTTAATGAAAGTTTCAATGCTTTTTATGTGATGTATTCCCATGCTTTTTTTGTTCTTGCCTAATGTAAATCGCTCTGGATTAAGAGCGTCTGCTAAATGCCTAAATTGTAATTGTAAATGCATTAGTAGGATATATGGCATTCGAATCCGTTACGTTCTTAAAACCACATTTGTGTGAAGCCTGACATCTAAAGGTGGGAAATAGGTACTGCAGTCTGATTCGCATTGGGGGACCAATACAAGTCATTACAGCCCTGTTTACACAAACAATGATGAAGGCCTACTCTAGTCTAAAGTCCATTCCTAATCCAATAATGCTGCTGCTCTGACAGAACTCAGTCTAATCACTAATCAGCACAACGGATGATATTTCTAATAATCCGTGCTGTCATGCTCTTTCCAGCATGGCTGGATAGCCTATATTTCAACCAATTGTTTTGGTCAGAAGAAATATACCTGTAGTAATATAAATATTTCATTCCACTTTTGCCTTTTTTCTCCTTTTTTAGGGTGACTCCTCATGTGTACACATGCAGTAGGCCTACACAGGTACACTGGTAAACACAATTTGCCTACTTGTGCATGGCTGAACTTTAAATTAAATTTCTTTGAGATTATGGTATGATTTTTAATTAATTTTTTTAATCGGGGAAGACCACAGCTCTCTTTTGCAAGGACACCCTGAGTGAGTAGACAATATGATGACAACGTACAAAAAAAAACACAATTTCACATAAGGTGAAATATAGTGAGCAATATAAAACAAATCACCATAATGCTAATACACAGGGGTTACAAAAAAACCCCAAACAGGTACAGTCGCTATGTGCGGCATCCTCTAGTGCCTTTTAAATGGCTCTATGGAGACCAGTTTGTCCAGTTTCTGTCCTGGATGATGAATAGCACTTGACTTGTCACAATAATACAGTAAGCGTGTTGCAGTAGCCTATAATGCAGGCATCTGTTTGCATTGTGTGTTATAGGTATAACTGTGCCAAAATGCATAGTTTTCTATGCCCCCCCACACACACACACACACACACACCAACAATAAAATACAAAAATAAACCCACTGCACGTCTGTAATAATTGCCCACCTCTAATTTCTTCCTGCACAATCTTAAGTGCAGCAGGCTAAAACAAAGAAACGGCTCTGAACCTCACCCATCAATAGTTGAATCAGTCAACACAATCCTGTAGTGTAGTGGTTTGAAATTTGAATAGAAGTAATTTGATTGAAAACAGAATGCAGACCTATAGGCTATAGGCCTATACACACAGATTGCAAACAGAATACAGTAGGCTATAGGCCTATATACACAGATTACAAACAGAATACAGTAGGCTATAGGCCTATATACACAGATTGCAAACAGAATACAGTAGGCTATAGGCCTATATACACAGATTGCAAACAGAATGCAGTAGGCTATAGGCCTATATATACACAGAATCAGATGTATCATGTATGCAACTTCCATAGGCCTTTGCGGCTGCCGCGCGGCCTGGCTCCAGGCTCTGGAATCGACCTGCCTCTCCCCATCCCATTCCGATCTGCCCATGCAGTCCATTGAGGTTTTAAGAACCCACCTTATTCTCCTTGGCTTTCAATTGCACTTGATCCTATATCTAATGTGTTTTTAAGTAACTCTGTATATATTTGTCTGCCGTTGGGTGCCCGTTGATGCTTTGTTTGTTTCAACCCGTGAAACAACATACGTGAAAATGGGTTAAATGTGCTCTATACAGTAAATAATTATTCGATTTTTATTTAATTTTTTTGCAAAGATCCACATTAAGGTGGTGGTCTGCAGACGTGAGCATGCATGACCCATGTCATGCAGTCCTATAGCCACTCCTTCCTGCAATGTCTGGGGTGATACCCTATGGTGATACCTGCAGGTCTGACCTGATCTCTGACAGGTTGGACATGCTATAGCCCGTGAGCTGCTGGTCGGTATCACCTGAGGGGAATAATAGTGAATCCATGGGTGTAGAACAGGTGGTGGGCAACTGGCTGCGGCCCCCAGCTTCACTTAATGCATGTTAATATCAGAATACTGATATAGTATTGATTTCAGCTGCTTTACTTACTTCATGACTAGTATTAGTATAAAAAATGTGATTGTCTTTTTGTGTCCAATGTAGTTTTGTTAACGGTTCATAAAGTTAACTATAACTAAATGCATTTGAAATTCAATAAAAAAGGTTACTTTTCAGGATTCCAATTGAAAAATAGCAAAGATTTATTCAGGTTTTCAATTCAAATATAGAAAAAAATGTGATCTACAAGCTGAAAACACGTCGCATTGCCACGCGTTTTGAGCTGGTAGATCGGCTATTTTTGCTACAACAGTAATATGCACCGTGGCCCCTCTGGAGTGAGCGTGGAAATATATTGGCCCTCGCCATCGTCAAAGGCAATTCGAAACTGGCCTCTGTAAAAGCTGAATTCTTATCTGGATTGTACTATGTTTTTGTATGGACGTGGTCGTGTTGGGTGCCTGCACATATGCACACATGGCATCAACGCATGGTGTTGTGTGCAGGCGCCCTACACTCTGTCTTTCGTTTTCTTTTATCCCCCTGTTCCCCTCACTGTATATATATTTTTTCCCTTTTCGCTTCCTATATGATGAATTCCTGTTCTGTTCTTTAACTACATAGTCTATTTGTTTGTCTCTAAATGTTTTGATGAATTGAACAATGTGGACCCTGTTGTAAACAAGTGTAAGGCTTAATTGGGTCGTCCACTCACAGTTAACAGTCTTTGTATTGAGTTTGTACTTGAAATGTACTGTAATTCTGCAAACTGTTAATAAATATTTCAATCAATCAAAAGGTGCCCACCCCATGGTGTAGAATCTATTTCTGATGTTATATTTTCAGTTGGCTCTTCACTGACAGGTGAGTCAGTGGGATACAACACAGAAATGTGAATTAATTGGCATAACGACTACATTGGGGAGAAAAAGGGTACAAATATAAATGGCTACTCTAATCTAACTTTAGGAACATAATTAAACACATGATGAAGTACTTGTTCCTTGCATAGCCATGTAAAATACGCTTACACAGTTAGCAAACCGTGTTTGATAATGACCGTGGACTTTGACAGAAAATATGGAGAATAAAACGGGTTAAGGAGATTTTTTTGTAATACTGACATGTGGGAATGTTGAGTATGAAATGAAATGATAAACAGAAAATGAAATGCAATTAAACATGTGTGGCTGAAGAGGAAAAGTGAGAAAGCAGTCTGTCTTTATCACATTATATACATTATATAACTCACACTTTACTTTTCCCCAGTTTATAGTGGGGGGGGGGGGGGGGGGAGAAGTATAGTTCACAACAGACCTATTTAGATTTTTGAAAACTACACAAAATATGCTAAGAATTTAATTCCAATAAAGTTATGGGAATTCCGGGAAGGATGATTATGATGGAAAAAAACAGGAAAATCATGTATTTATGCATTACATTTACATTATATAAAAGTAAAGGCAGCATTTTTTTAAATTATACTGCTTTTAGGCCAGAGAGCTTTTAGAGCAGAGAGTTTATACCAGCATGTATAAATGTATGCAGTTTGCTTCTGTGTAATTACTCCCTTGTTGAGTAATCCTTTTTTAACCCATTTTGGACGGGAACCCCTTTTGGTGTTTTAAAGCATTATGTTATAGGCCTACTTTAAATATTGAAAAATAGCAGATCTACAAGCTCATAGCGTGGAACTTGTAGGTCTGCACATTTTTGAAAAATCGTGAAAATGTGCCTCAAATCTTTGAATATATATTATTACAGAGTGAACATTTTATCTCAAATCTTTGCTTCTGGGGGGGGGGGGGGGGGGGGGGGGGGGGGGTCCCTGTGCGCTAATATATAGTCTAAGGTCGCATTCTCACCTAATACTTCGGTAGACTCGAATGCGTATGGGAGGAGAAATGGGATTCTTGCATATTTAATTGGCTACGGTTTGCCTTCACACTGTCATGATCCGCAGCAATTGGAAACGCAGCAGGGGGGACCTTTATCAATGTGTTACATTCATAAACTAGCCTACACAGTGAAATGATAAATCTATGGTGATAAAATTATACTCATAACGTGCATTATGTGTCGTGCCGTCTGGGACTGCCCCCCCCCTCTCTCGCTCTCTCACTATAAGCACGCAGCCACGCACTGTTCTTTTGGGCATGGAGGCACAGCGCTGAGCGCACTGATATAACAGACAGCAGCGCAAAATGTTTACAAGTTTATCGAGATGAAAGTTCCTACTCCCCACTAGTCCCTCCCACACAGTGACAGCACTCCATGTTTACGGCACGCACAGACAGACAGAATATTCTGTAGGCTATAATACTATTACACTGCACTGCAGTGTTTGTGTTTTCTTAAGCAATTGATTAATGTACTCGTCCTCATTTCGATCAGGGCTTCAGTCTCCACTCTCCTCATTCGACCACGTCTATCCACGGTAACGGCCGGACATCTTTGCGCTGCGTAAAATATGCCTTCTCCGTCTCCAACTGTGTTCAGCTCCTCACCCGCCACATATGTTTGCTTCATTTCCTGTATTTGCTGCGGATTGCATTCACACCTGCACCGAATCGTAGTCAAGCGCGATTGGAAGCGAAGCGAAACCCCCGTTTTTGCTCGGAGTAAAATGCGGTTCTTTGTTGCGCATTAGGATTCGAAAGAGCCTTCACACCTGCCAAACGAAGCGCACTTTCTGAAAATGCGCAGCAGGATTCGTTTTAATCGCAGCAAAGCTCTCTGGTGAGAATGCGACCTAACTCTAACTCATGTTGATTATGTGATGTACAACAAACGGTTTCAAAACAAACTGTAACTGCCATTTTTCATCCAGTTTGAGTGTTATTTATTTATCAGTCACTGTTTTAGATTCTTTAATCATGATGTCCTTTTGTCTTACTCCACTGTGGTGGATTTGAGAAATGTGTAACACTGTTTTTAATGATATTTCAGTATTTGATCTAATGACCTGCATGTAGTGTTAGTTCCACCCAGTAACGTGACCCGTGGGTGTCTATTTAAGTGGGTGGATCACTGACATCTTGAGTTTGACCAGATGAAGAGCCTTTGGTCAATAAAAGTTATCTTTTGGAGCATACGAGTGTGCGGGTTTCCCTTCTCTTTTAATTTATTTATCAGAAAATGAAAGTGAGCAGTTGAAATCATGAACATGAACATACCAGTGATGTTATAAGTTAGTCTCTGTTCTTCTGCTGCTGCTGCTGTGCTGCTGCTACTGGTAAGAACGGTTTGCTCCCTGTGTCTAGTGACCTCAATCACTGCACCTGAGTGCCCTCTAAATACACACCCAGTGCTGCCAAATCCAAAGCCTGCCACCAAGTGTTCAAAAATAGTATGTCAACCCAACCAATAATAATTATAGCACCATCATAATGGATCCTACACAAACATTACATTCTCTTTAATGACAAACACTATAACATTTTAAGCTCATAAATATAGCTACTCTCTCCTGGTTGGCCTAGGCCTACCTGAAACTGTATTTTCTTTTTATTAATAAAGTGCTGGAGAGACAGTGAGACCAGCTCTGTTACTGAACAAACACAATGGTTACTTTCAGAATGTAGTGATTTAACCTTTTAACTAAAATCTTTGTGTTTTAACCAAAAAATATCACTTTAGGCTACACTACCTTTAAGGTGCCCTGATTGATTGACATAAAAAAGGCAAACCCAAAATGCAACACTTTGTTTTCAAGAGTGGCATTACAAAGTTTACTTTTTATTTGCCAACACTGCTATTTTCAGCAATCAATCAATTTAAATTATTGTTTATTAATTGACAAATAATGTACAAATAATAACAAATAAATTAATTTTATTTAAATTTGGTATAGGCTAAATAACTATCCTTTCTTTTTCCTTTATTTTACTCAGACATTACTCAGACATGACAAGACATCAGTGAGTTGGACAAAGTGAAAGTAAAACCAAACCAGATTAAACCTACATTTTTGTTTCGATTATTTGGCAATAAGATAACGATAGCTGTGCAAAATGTATAGGTTATAGTTTCCTGCACGAATTTGATGTAGCCTAATGTTAACATTTAAACTGAACCTGTGGTCTTTATCTATAATTGCCTAATTAATTGAAATCTAATAAAACGGTCGTCTTACCTGTCATTTTCCTGGGTCAAGTGAAGGATATTATTCAAATATTAACGTTGTCAGGTAAAACTTCTCCGACGTTTAGGCAAAAAGGTCACAACACAAACGTTGAAACAATTAAGTGTTTGTGCCCACTGCCTAGAAAAGGGCTTGTATTTAACTAAAGTTGCCTCCAGCTTATACTGAAACCCTATTGGCTGTCTGGCTGACACTGATCATCAGGGCCGGATTTAGCCAGCCCCACTAAGGTGGGCAGACATAATTTGGGGTGTCAAACCCCAAAACATGTCTTCATGTGTTTAGACACAGTGGCCAGGTCAGTTTAGTTTTGGACAACATAACTTGGCCAACTTTGGCTTTGCAACAATGAGTTCCCTTTTCAGAGTTGCGTAGTCTGTATACTGTAGCACTCCAGTACTTCAACTCACGTACACATTTGACAGATAATATTCCACTTGAGTCGTATTTGTTATAGATTTCTCATTTGCCAAGATGACCAAGTTATTTTTTCTTTCGTGCAACATGGTGCAACGGTAGGGGGTTAGGACACGTGCCAGTGTGGAGAAGGAACTCTCACATGAAGCTGAAGACACACCAATTACAAGGGCTGTCACATACAACTTGTGCAACACAGGAAATGCTTTCTCGTATGTCTTCATGTGTTTAGACACAGTGGCCAGGTCTGTTTCGTTTTGGACAACATAACTTGGCCAACTTTGGCTTTGCAACAATGAGTTCCCTTTTCAGAGTTGCGTAGTCTGTCCCAGTTCCAGTAAGAACATGCAAAGGCTCCAACAAGGTGGAGTCTAGAAATCTCTCAGAATAGGGTACAAGGCTTGATATGGCTGTCATTGGGTCTAAATTCTTCTTTGATAATCTGTTTTCCATTTCTGAAATGGTCCTGTCGAGGATGCCGAGCAAGGATCTTTTTAGAGACTGAGAGGGGGTGATGGTGGGGTTATCAGTATCTGTATAGCTGGAAGCCCTTCAAGGACCTCTGGGGTAGCCCTTCAAGGACCTCTGGGGTAGCCCCAAACCAAACCTCACTTTGACCCCATATTATTGCTTATAGCAGCTTTAAGTAAAAGTTGCAATACTGCAACTGTCAGGAACACCTCAGTATTTGGACCCGTATGCAGAAATCCAGGCAACAACGACTTGCACTCAAGTACTTTTATTTGTAACTTAGAAACCCTCCCAGGGCATACATAACATACAGTCCCACTCTTGGGAAACAATAGTTATAATAGAGCAACCTAACCAATAACACAGAGTCCCTAATATAACTCCATGCTCATTAACAAAAGTCTCTTCAGCTTAGAAGCGCAGGTGGACACTATATCAGTATTCTGATATTAACATTAACATATTAGCATTAAGTGAAGGTGGGGGGAAGCATGTGGCCCCCGGGCCGCCAATTGCCCACCCCTGTCTTAGATTGACTGCTCAATCCCTTTATATGAAGGTTACAAAATGCAAGACGTTGTAGATTTGATGTGAGCACTTGTAGAATACAACTTGAAATGTTCACGTGTAGAACATTTTCATATTTTTGAGGGGCGAGGTTTAATGTTTGTTTTTAGTTCAATGTTTGTTTTAAAAACGCCATTGACAATGAAGGGAAAAGTTACATCATCTTGTCCCTTAACACAAACATTAAATGCCATTAACAACACGATTTTTCACGATTGTCAACTGACAGTTGCAGTATTGCAACTTTTACTTAAAGCTGCTATAAGCAATAATATGGGGTCAAAGTGAGGTTTGGTTTGGGGCTACCCCAGAGGTCCTTGAAGGGCTACCCCAGAGGTCCTTGAAGGGCTTCCAGCTATACAGATACTGATAACCCCCCCATCACCCCCTCTCAGTCTCTAAAAAGATCCTTGCTCGGCATCCTCGACAGGACCATTTCAGAAATGGAAAACAGATTATCAAAGAAGAATTTAGACCCAATGACAGCCATATCAAGCCTTGTACCCTATTCTGAGAGATTTCTAGACTCCACCTTGTTGGAGCCTTTGCATGTTCTTACTGGAACTGGGACAGACTACGCAACTCTGAAAAGGGAACTCATTGTTGCAAAGCCAAAGTTGGCCAAGTCATGTTGTCCAAAACGAAACTGACCTGGCCACTGTGTCTAAACACATGAAGACATACGAGAAAGCATTTCCTGTGTTGCACAAGTTGTGACAGCCCTTGTAATTGGTGTGTCTTCAGCTTCATGTGAGAGTTCCTTCTCCACACTGGCACGTGTCCTAACCCCCTACCGTTGCACCGTGTTGCACGAAAGAAAAAATAACTTGGTCATCTTGGCAAATGAGAAATCTATAACAAATACGACTCAAGTGGAATATTATCTGTCAAATGTGTACGTGAGTTGAAGTGCTACAGTATACAGACTACGCAACTCTGAAAAGGGAACTCATTGTTGCAAAGCCAAAGTTGGCCAAGTTATGTTGTCCAAACGAAACAGACCTGGCCACTGTGTCTAAACACATGAAGACATGTTTTGGGGTTTGACACCCCAAATTTGACTGCCCACCTTAGTGGGGCTGGCTAAATCCGGCCCTGATGATCAGTGTCAGCCAGACAGCCAATAGGGTTTCAGTATAAGCTGGAGGCAACTTTAGTTAAATACAAGCCCTTTGCTAGGAAGTGGGCACACTTAATTGTTTCAACGTTTGTGTTGTGACCTTTTTGCCTAAACGTCTGAGAAGTTTTACCTGACAACGTTAATATTTGAATAATATCCTTCACTTTACAATTTAGGCATTTAGCAGATGCTCTTAATCCAGAGCGATTTACATTAGGCAAGAACAAAAAAAGCATGGGAATACATCACATAAAAAGCATTGAAACTTTCATTAAACGTTATTAGAAATTATTGTAGACATTATTAGTGATAGTATACCTACACAGAAATATAGGCCTAATACCAAAACTGTCCCAGAATGCAGACCTGCAAGTCAGGAATACCACGTTCAAGTTGTACAGGTTACAGTAGGCCTACACTATCTTGAGATGATCAGTGTCAGCCAGACAGCCAATAGGGTTTCAGTAGAGCTGGAGGAAACTTTAGTTAAATACAAGCCCTTTTCTAGGCAGTGGGCACAAACACTTAATTGTTTCAACGTTTGTGTTGTGACCTTTTTTTGCCTAAACGTCTCAGAAGTTTTACCTGACGTTAGATTTGAATAATATCCTTCACTTGACCCAGGAAAATGACAGGTAAGACGACCGTTTATATTATTTCAATTAGGCAATTATAGATAAATACCACAGGTTCATGTTTAAATGTTAACATTAGGCTACATCAAATTCGTGCTGGAAACTATAACCTATATATTTTTTGCACAGCTATCGTTATCTTATTGCCAAATAATCGAAACAAAAATGTAGGTTTAATCTGGTTTGGTTTTACTTTCACTTTGTCCAACTTACTGATGTCTTGTCATGTCTGAGTAATGTCTGAGTAAAATAAAGGAAAAAGAAGGAAGGATAGTTATTTTAGCCTATACCAAATTTAAATAAAATTAGTTTATTTGTTATTATTTGTACATTATTTGTCAATTAATAAACAATAATTTAAATTGATTGATTGCTGAAAATAGCAGTGTTGACAAATAAAAAGTAAACTTTGTAATGCCACTCTTGAAAACAAAGTGTTGCATTTTGGGTTTGCCTTTTTTATGTCAATCAATCAGGGCACCTTATAGGTAGTGTAGCCTAAAGTGATATTTTTTGGTTAAAACACAAAGATTTTAGTTAAAAGGTTAAATCACTACATTCTGAAAGTAACCATTGTGTTTGTTCAGTAACAGAGCTGGTCTCACTGTCTCTCCAGCACTTTATTAATAAAAAGAAAATACAGTTTCAGGTAGGCCTATAGGCCAACCATGGGAGAGAGTAGCTATATTTATGAGTTAAAATGTTATAATGTTTGTCATTTCTTTATGGCTCTATGATCTCTTACAATTCCACTTGTTTAATAAAAGTGGAATTGCAATAGATGCCATAAAGAAATGAGCAGACAAACTTTGATCTGTATCCTGGTCCTGATTAGATAAAAATTGGTTTCAGTTTCTGAAAATGCATTTTGTGTTTAATAAAAAGCTGGAGAGACATAGAGACTCATGTTTCTGCAACAAACACTAGCAGTGAGTAATATCACAATACGTAGCTTTTTAACACTTATTTTATTAAGACAAATCACTCGATCACTGCACTACCTTTAAAGGTGTGTGTAAATATATACAGGCCCGGATTAACAATGGAGCTTAAGCTCCATGGGGCACGCAGCTTGCAGGGCCCGGTACGAGACTATAAGTACAGCTGTTGCTTCTGTCGAAAAAAAATATAACGCAACAGTGGCAACACAGGAACCCCCGCTAGTATTTTTGGTCGTCCGACAGTTTCTGTAGCAGTTGATTTTCCCTCGGTCGGTTTGGGGGGGGGGGGGGTCCCGGGTTCCCAACAGCTGTGCGTCGCTTCCTCCTCAGTCACTGACAGAGCGAGTAATTAAGTGACGCAATCAGAAGCCCCCTCGCTCAGGAAGGCCCCCTCACTCAGACCGACGTGTGTTGTGTCTTGTTAATAACTGTATTAATAACCATAAAGTAATCTCCTAGTCCTTACATAATACTTTAGCAGAGACTGAAGTTGTAAAGGCTGTGCCCAACGCCCTGTGTCAGCGGGCAGCGCAGGCAGTGGACATGAGCTGAACGCAAGCATGTTAATTAATTAATTAATTAATTAACCAAATCAAAAGGCCCTACAGATTCAGCCAATTAATTAATTAATTAATTAATTAATTGGCTGAATCTGTAGGGCCTTTTGATTTGGTGAAGCACCACCAGGGCCTTGAGAGGGGTTGATCCGTCACTGAATATATATATATATAATATATATATACGTAGGCATTTTTACCCTCCATCATCCCCTGTGTTGTGACTCAGGACGTGCATGTGTGCCGTGTGTGTGTGTGTGGGGGGGGGGGGGAAGAGGTTGTGTTCAAAAGTAGCAGTTTTATAATGAAAGCGCGATGGGAATGGAATCTGAAAAAGGTACATCTTGACCACAGAAATATAGGCTACCAATTCAAATGTTTTGTACAAGTATAGCAAAAGTATAAGTGATTGTATATATATAGGCCTACAAGAGCTGTCAGTTCAAAACCTGAAGCGGGCTGTTGTTACAATAGGCTACCACCACTGATTTGAAATATCTGGGGTGTGGCAGAGTGGCAGTACTTCCTTAACCTGACGCTGCCAGATCCAAAAAGCTTGCTACACAAATTTGTTTCACAATACCGCCGTTATCTGGCAGCGTCAGGTTAGTTAGTACTTCCTAGGCTTACTGGGAGTTTCACATGACTGGTCACAGCCTACAGTTAGCTCAGGGCATTTCATTCTCCATGATGTAAATGCTTACATTATTACAAGCTTGACAGAAAAAAAGACACAAAATGCTTAGCTATTTTTCACATTTTAAGCTGAAGTTTATCAATTAGACTCAACAGGGTGTAAATGTTTTATGGATTGATTTATGTCTTATTTATCTGTTGTATTTCTCTCTCTCTCTCTCTCTCTCTCCCTCTCCTAGATAAACTAATCGAGATCCGGAGTAAATTTGTAGATAAAATATCACTTGCCAACCTCAAGCAGCTCCTGGATGACCTCTTGGAGGACAAGTGCTTGAACGATGGCGAGAAAGACTCAGTACTCGAGGAGAACTCTGCCAGAGCGGACAGGGCACGTTGTCTCGTTGACATTCTTAAGAAGAAAGGAGACAGGGCTGCTAACTCACTCATCACTCATCTTGAGGAGAGAGACCCTGAACTGTTCTCAGAGCTGGGTCTGTCCTCAGCAGCAGGGCAACCAAATCTACGTTAATTTAACTCTGAGCGTGTAGCTTACGAATGGAACCAAATTGACCTGTTAGGGCTCATTTATTTGGTTCACTCTCTAGTCTGAGTTACAGACCTATTTGTTTAATATAACTATATCATTTAGCTGGGGACCCACTGGAACTCCGTCAAGGACCCCTGTATTACTATAAATGAGGACCGCCCTACCAACGGCCATTAAGAAATGTGAATCCCTAGACTCCTACAAAACCACTCCCAAAAAGCATCTACGGGCGGCTGCATTTCGAAACTGGCCCCTGTAAAAAAGGCAAAGTCCCCCCACCCATCTGTACATATTGTGGGAATGTATGAAATGGAGGTTACTGATAAACAGAAAATGAAATGAAATGTGTGGCTGAAGAGGAAAAGTGAGAAAGCAGTCTGTCTTTATCACAAGGCTACAGTAGCTATACTGCACATTATATAACCCACACTGTACTTTTTCCCAGTTTATAGTGGCGGGGGGGGGGGGGGGGGGGGGGGGAGAAGTATAGTTCACAACAGACCTATTTTAGATTTTTGAAAACTACACAAAATATTCTAAGAATTTAATTCCAATAAAGTTATGGGGATTTCGGGAAGGATGATTATGATGGAAAAAATACAGGAAAATCATGTATTTATGCATTACATTTACATTATATAAAAGTAAAGGCAGCATTTTTTTTATTATACTGCTTTTAGGCCAGAGAGCTTTTAGAGCAGAGAGTTTTATACCAGCATGTATAAATGTATGCAGTTTGCTTCTGTGGAATTACTCCCTTGTTGAGTAATCCTTTTTTAACCCATTTTGGACGGGAACCCCTTTTGGTGTTTTAAAGCATTATGTTATAGGCCAACTTTAAATATTGAAAAATAGCAGATCTACAAGCTCGATCATAGCGCGGAACTTGTATAGGTCTGCACATTTTTGAAAAATCGTGAAAATGTGCCTCAAATCTTTGAATATATATTATTACAGAGTGAACATTTTATCTCAAATCTTTGCTTCTGGTGGGGGGGGGGGGGGGTCCCTGTGCGCGCTAATATATAGTCTAACTCTAACTCATGTTGATTAGGTGATGTAAAACAAACGGTTTCAAAACAAACTGTAACTGCCATTTTTCATCCAGTTTGAGTGTTATTTATTTATCAGTCACTGTTTTAGATTCTTTAATCATGATGTCCTTTTGTCTTACTCCACTGTGGTGGATTTGAGAAATGTGTAACACTGTTTTTAATGATATTTCAGTATTTGATCTAATGACCTGCATGTAGTGTTAGTTCCACCCAGTAACGTGACCCGTGGGTGTCTATTTAAGTGGGTGGATCACTGACATCTTGAGTTTGACCAGATGAAGAGCCTTGGTCAATAAAAGTTATCTTTTGGAGCATACGAGTGTGCGGGTTCCCTTCTCTTTTAATTTATTTATCAGAAAATGAAAGTGAGCAGTTGAAATCATGAACATGAACATACCAGTGATGTTATAAGTTAGTCTCTGTTCTTCTGCTGCTGCTGCTGTGCTGCTGCTACTGGTAAGAACGGTTTGTTCCCTGTGTCTAGTGACCTCAATCACTGCACCTGAGTGCCCTCTAAATACACACCCAGTGCTGCCAAATCCAAAGCCTGCCACCAAGTGTTCAAAAATAGTATGCCAACCCAACCAATAATATAGCCCCATCATAATGGCTCCGACACAAACATTACATTCTCTGTGTTGTTAATGGCATTTAATGTTTGTGTTAAGGGACAAGATGATGTCACTTTTCCCTTCATTGTCAATGGCGTTTTTAAAACAAACATTGAACTAAAAACAAACATTAAACCTCGCCCCTCAAAAATATGAAAATGTTCTACACGTGAACATTTCAAGTTGTATTCTACAAGTGCTCACATCAAATCTACAACGTCTTGCATTTTGTAACCTTCATATAAAGGGATTGAGCAGTCAATCTAAGACAGGGGTGGGCAATTGGCGGCCCGGGGGCCACATGCTTCCCCCCACCTTCACTTAATGCGGTCCGCATGTTAATATCAGAATACTGATATAGTATTGATTTCAGCTGTTACAATTCTAAACGCGCTTGAATTACTTCATGACTAGTATAAATGACTAGTAGTTACAGTAATGACTAGTATTAAAATGTGATTGTCTATTTGTGTCCAATGTAGTTATGTTAACAGTTCATAAAGTTAACATAAATATAACTAAATGCATTTGAAATTCACTAAAAAAGGTAACTTTTCAGGATTCCAATTAAAAAATAGCAAGAAGTTATTCAGGTTTTCAATTCAAATATAGCAAAAATAGCTGCTAACAGAGTGAGTGTGGAAATATATTGGCCCTCGCCATCGTTAAGTCGCCCACCCCTGATCTAAGACAATTAGTATTAGTATTTGGTAGTGAATATAGTATGTGATACTGTAGTAAGTTTCTCACATTTGGGTTCTAAACTGAAAAAACAAGACAATAAAGGGGACTGCAGTAACAGAGTGCATGCAGCCTTTAGTCCGACGGGGCATAGGTCCGATCCATTGGTCCCATCGACTACCTACCCCAAACCCTCACCCCAACCATAACCGGGAGCACGGGGCATCACACTTAACCCATTCTGACCTGAGATCAGATTCATGCGAGGTTTCCACATGGACACACACTGGTCTGATTAATCCATTCTGACCTGAGATCAGATTCTAGAAAAATGTCAGTCGTTCTTCGATTTTTCAAAAATAGCAGACCTACAAGCTCGTATCGCGCCACTCGGTGGCGCGATATGAGCTTGTAGATCTGCTATTTTTCAATAGCTAAAGCATAACATGATGCCAACACCAAAATGGGTGCCCGGTCAGAATGGGTTAAACATTTTGGCACAGTTATACTGTACCTATAACACACAATACAAACAGACGCCTGCATTATAGGCTACTGCAACACGCTTACTGTATCATTGTGACAAGTCAAGTGCTATTCATCATCCAGGACAGAAACTGGACAAACTGGTCTCTCTAGAGCCATTTAAGGCACTACTTCAGGATGCCGCACATAGCGACTGTACCTGTTTGGGTTTTTTTTTGTAACCCCTGTGTATTAGCATTATGGTGATTTGTTTTATATTGCTCACTATATTTCACCTTATGTGAAATTGTGTGTTTTTTTTTGTACGTTGTCATCATATTGTCTACTCACTCAGGGTGTCCTGTGGTCTTCCCTGATTAAAAAAATAAAATAAAAATCATACCATAATCACAAAGAAATTTAATTTAAAGTTCAGCCATGCACAAGTAGGCGTATTGTGTTTACCAGTGTACCTGTGTAGGCCTACTGCATGTGTACACATGAGGAGTCGCCCTAAAAAAGGAGAAAAAAGGCAAAAGTGGAATGAAATATTTATATTACTGCAGGTATATTTCTTCTGACCAAAGCAATTGGTTGAAATATAGGCTATCCAGCCATGCTGGAAAGAGCATGACAGCACAGATTATTAGAAATATCATCCGTTGTGCTGATTAGTGATTAGACTGAGTTCTGTCAGAGCAGCAGCATTATTGGATTAGGAATGGACTTTAGACTAGAGTAGGCCTTCATCATTGTTTGTGTAAACAGGGCTGTACTAATGACTTGTATTGGTCCCCCAATGCGAATCAGACTGCAGTACTTATTTCCCACCTTTAGATGTCAGGCTTCACACAAATGTGGTTTAACGGATTCGAATGCCATATAGCCTACTAATGCATTTACAATTACAATTTAGGCATTTAGCAGACGCTCTTAATCCAGAGCGATTTACATTAGGCAAGAACAAAAAAGCATGGGAATACATCACATAAAAAGCATTGAAACTTTCATTAAACGTTATTAGAAAAAAAGCTTGAAAACCAGATCTTGTAGACATTATTAGTGATAGTACACAGAAATATAGGCCTAATCAAACGCAGCTCGTGGAGTCAGTTCAGTCAGTCAACCTCAAGGGAGGTTCTTGCCATGCTCAAAGGCCCTTACTATGCTCAAGGGGTTAACATGCTGCTTTACTATGTGGGAGTATACGTGTGTACAAGTCTCACACGTCATTCGCCGATGCGGCAGTCAGCTGACTAACTGGTTACTTAAGGTCACTAGTCTCCATGCCCTTCCTGCCTTCCTCTGCTCATGGTTCCCGGTTGTATGTGATGTTTTCTCCCACCACCACCCCAGCACCACCGGTGGGCTCTGCTATCTATGCTCCCCATGGGGGGGTTATTGTATATCTATCTCCCTGCTCTTATGTTTTATGTTGTTGCTAATCATGCCGAGCAGGGAGAAATCCAGCAGAGCCGAGCGCCAAATGTCAAATATCATATGCACACTCATTACTCATGCTGCAATAAATATTGTTTAATCTATTCGTGAGTTGTCTGACTGAAATACCAAAACTGTCCCAGAATGCAGACCTGCAAGTCAGGAATACCAGGTTCAAGTTGTACAGGTTACAGTAGCCTACACTATCTTGAGATGATCAGTGTCAGCCAGACAGCCAATAGGGTTTCAGTAGAGCTGGAGGAAACTTTAGTTTTTTTTTGTTTGTGCCCTTTGCCAGGCAGTGGGCACAAACACTTAATTGTTTCAACGTTTGTGTTGTGACCTTTTTTTGCCTAAACGTCTGAGAAGTTTTACCTGACAACGTTAGATTTGAATAATATCCTTCACTTGACCCAGGAAAATGACAGGTAAGACGACCGTTTTATTAGATTTTAATTAGGCAATTATAGATAAATACCACAGGTTCAGTTTAAATGTTAACATTAGGCTACATCAAATTCGTGCAGGAAACTATAACCTATATATTTTTTGCACAGCTATCATTATCTTATTGCCAAATAATCGAAACAAACATGTACGTAGGTTTAATCTGGTTTGGTTTTACTTTCACTTTGTCCAACTCACTGATGTCTTGTCATGTCTGAGTAATGTCTGAGTAAAATAAAGGAAAAATAAGGAAGTATAGTTATTTAGCCTATACCAAATTTAAATAAAATTTGTTTATTTGTTATTATTTGTACATTTGTCAATTAATAAACAATAATTTAAATTGATTGATTGCTGAAAATAGCAGTGTTGGCAAATAAAAAGTAAACTTTGTAATGCCACTCTTGAAAACAAAGTGTTGCATTTTGGGTTTGCCTTTTTCATGTCAATCAATCAGGGCACCTTATAGGTAGTGTAGCCTAAAGTGATATTTTTTGGTTAAAACACAAAGATTTTAGTTAAAAGGTTAAATCACTACATTCTGAACGTAACCATTGTGTTTGTTCAGTAACAGAGCTGGTCTCACTGTCTCTCCAGCACTTTATTAATAAAAAGAAAATACAGTTTCGGGTAGGCCTATAGGCCAACCATGGGAGAGAGTAGCTATATTTATGAGTTAAAATGTTATAGTGTTTGTCATTTCTTTATGGCTCTATGATCTCTTACAATTCCACTTGTTTAATCATTAAACAAGTGGAATTGCAATAGATGCCATAAAGAAATGAGCAGACAAACTTTCCTGATTAGATAAAAATTGGTTTCAGTTTCTGAAAATGCATTTTGTGTTTAATAAAAAGCTGGAGAGACATAGAGACTCATGTTTCTGCAACAAACACTAGCAATGAGTAATATCACAATACGTAGCTTTTTAACACTTATTTTATTAAGACAAATCACTCGATCACTGCACTACCTTTAAAGGTGTGTGTAAATATATACAGGCCCGGATTAACAATGGAGCTTAGTGGAGCTTAAGCTCCATGGGGCCCGCAGCTTGCAGGGCCCGGTACGAGACTATATAAGTACAGCTGTTGCTTCTGTCGAAAAATATAACGCAACAGTGGCAACACAGGAACCCCCGCTAGTATTTTTGGTCGTCCGACAGTTTCTGTAGCAGTTGATTTTCCCTCGGTCGGTTTGGGGGGGGGGGTTCCCAAAGGGGCCAGCTAGGCACTCCAATGTTGAAGCGCTGGTCTAGTGGTAAGAGGAAGGACTGCAGGCGGACCCGTGGATTCTTGACGAGGAAACCCCGTGCAACCGAGCGCCCAATGTAAAGCCCAGGTGCACTCTGGGTGCACTTCCGCATTTGGACACCAAAATTTGGTGTCCAAATGCGGAAGTGAAATGCTGAATCAGGGAAAAGACGGTACTTCCGGCAGCCTTCCGGGTGCTTCAAAACGCCACTGAGCAACTTCCACTGACATGAATAGTGGAGGGGGCGGAGCTTCGCGCTAGTTTAGTCTCTATCCTTTTAATACTCTATGGGGGTTCCCAACAGCTGTGCGTCGCTTCCTCCTCAGTCACTGACAGAGGGGAAGCGAGTAAGTGACGCAATCAGAAGCCCCCTCGCTCAGGAAGGCCCCCTCACTCAGACCAACGTGTGTGTGTTGTGTCTTGTTAATAACTGTATTAATAACCATAAAGTAATCTCCTAGTCCTTACATAATACTTTATAGCAGAGACTGAAGTTGGAAAGGCTGTGCCCAATGCCCAGTGTCAGCGGGCAGCGCAGGCAGTGCATATGAGCTGAACGCAAGCATGTTAATTAATTAATTAATTAACCAAATCAGATTCAGCCAATTAATTAATTAATTAATTGGCTGAATCTGTAGGGCCTTTTGATTTGATTGGTGAAGCACCAGGGCCTTGAGAGGGGTTGAGCGTGGCCGTCGACTTCACGGCGGACGCCGACGCCAGCCGGGACGACATGAAGCCCGACGAGGAGGAGGACAGCCGGGACGACCTGCTGCCCGGTGACGACAGCATGGACGCTGTCATCCCCGTCGGTGACGACAGCAGGGACGTCACCACGCCCGGCGACGACAGCCGTGACGTCACCACGCCCGGTGACGACAGCAGGGACGTCACCACGCCCGGCGATGACAGCAGGGACGTCACGACACCCGGAGACGACGACGACAGTGGGGATGACGTGATGCACGTCGACAAGTCCAAACCCGGGGAGGAACTGGAGGGCAAGCCTGAGGTTAAACAAGGTAACGTTGAACGTTTTTTTTGAGTGGCGCTACTAGCCCCCCCCCCCTGCTATGTCCAGCTTTGAGTGTCTTGTGTGAACGCAAACCTCGAGGACAAAAGCTTGTAAACGCAAACATTGAAGACAAAAATGTGTAAACACAAACTAGACCAGGTGTAAACGTGCTACCGTCTAGAATAGAAAACGACCAGCTGTCTACATCCCACACGGTCCTGACAGTACATTGCTGGTTTATCGGTGTATGAATCTAATCGACCATTTTTCTTGCCTCCACATACTCCTCTTATTACTACGATAAAACAATGTCTCGTACTGTTACCGTCACCTTTCCACGTCGTGCCTTGTGGCACATGAGGCCTTCACAGAGTGCTCGTATCGTACAACGTCGCATGAATAGTACGATTTTCTTTCATGAGACACCCAGCTCGACCTCCGTGCTGCTCCTCACGCCCCAATGTCTAGAGAGCATCTGTTTTGGCCACATAGCCTCGAATCCTCGATAGAGCGCTGTCCCGTGGAAACGGCATCTGAACCTAATGACTGAGCTCGTAGATGGCGTCGGCTCATCAATGACGACTCGGATTAAGTCTCGTCTTGATCACAAAGTGGTCTTGTGATCGGCGACAATGTGCCCCAGTGAGACTGAGCTTGGGGGTTCGATCCCTGGGCCGAGTCAATAGTCGTGTCAAAAAGTGACACAGACTATACAAATGGCACATAATGGTGGTCGCATCAAGTGCCTGATTGGGGCTAAATGTTCTGTGACATACTAGCGTCATGTCCAAGGTTGTACTTCTCCCCTAAGGAAGCAGGAGATGCGTATATAGGCCTAGGTTCCCAAGGCTACGATCAAAACAAGCTACTTGCTTGTTTTGATCGACCCAGAATAAAATGAGTAATTGTGTGTTGGAACTTTCACTGATCGTCTGAACATCACAGCGCTGACTCTGGGGCCACTTCCCACATTTGCACTCCAGTATGTTTTGCGTTGAAAACATTACATTACATTTGTAACTGTGACCACAAATGCTAAGTATTTTTATTAAGATGGCATGTTATTTAGACACATGCTAGGTTTGAAGTTTGCATAGTATCCTAGTTACTTGGTAGCATTTGATTGTTTTCTTTGCACTCTTATTTCATGACCCAATTAATTACCCTGTCGTATGTTGAGTGTTCTTCATGTCATTATCCCAATCTTGCACTTAACCCATTTTGGTGTTGAGCTTGTAGGTCTGCTATTTTTGAAGAATCGACTGACATGGAAACATAGCTCTCACTCTCGGGTCAGAATAGGTTAATTTACTCTGGATAAGGACGTTATCTGTGGCTGCTAGACGTGTAAATTAACATATCGGGAAGTTGACATTTGGTGCCAACACCAAAAGGTCTTATGGTTACACTTGTCGACCAGTCCGCTATATTGTAATTAATTTTTTTTAATTGCTGTCGTTCAAACAGAGGTCAAAAAGGAGAAGGATGAGGAGGAGGTATCCGCTGCCCAGGCAGAGCAGAAGCCTCCAGCGCCGGGCGGTGAGTCGGAGCAAGAGGAGGCCATCGTCCTGCCGGCCGACGCCGAAGTCAAGACGGAGTCCGATAAACCCCAGAGCCGTAAGAGGCCCTACGACGAGGCCAACCGGGGCTATGGGTTCTATGAGCACCGCGAGGAGAAGAGGTATAGCTTCCTTTCACCCCCCCGTTTGCTGCTTGTGTGTGTGTGTGTGTGTGTGTGTGTGTGTGTGTGGTGGTGTTTTTGTTGACGTTTTAGTCATGGTCTCTTGAATAGTTTTCACTTAGTTTTTGGCACATTTTAGTCACCTGGAATGTTTTAGTGTTAGTCTAGTTTTAGTCGAGAATGTCATAAGGTTTTAGTCGACTAAATCGGCAGGTGATTTAGTCGACTAAAATGTGTTTTGCCGGGCCTTGATGCCGTCATAATGGCTGATTTTACACACACCATCTACAAGCTCACAAGTTGAGCTTGTAGATCTGCTATTTTCAGCAGTGTAAAAGTGTAAAATGACTTATACTGGATTACTCTTGTCCACTAGTCCCTTCCTAACATTTAGCTCTAGTTTTTATCTGACGGAATTGTCAACGTATTTAGTCTTAGTTTTAGTCATCATGGCTTAGTTTTCAGTTCGTTTCCATGACAGTTTTCGTCAGTGAAAAAAGGTAGTCGACGAACATTTTTCGTCTTAGTTTTAGTCGACGAAAACAACACTGGTGGGTGTTGGTTTGATAAAATGTCGCAAAGTTGTGTTCAGTGTAATTAATTTAGTGTTTTTTTTTATCCAGGTCCCGTACGCCACAGCCTCCCGCCGAAGACGAGGAAGAGATCATCGATAACACTCTGGTGACGATCGATACCTGTAAGCCACAACCATTTGATCCCTTGTAGGGTCTTGTAGATCTGCTATTTTTCGATAGCTAAAGCATACCATAATGCTAATGCTATGGTTCTTTTTGCAGACAACTGTGACCTGCACTTCAAGGTGTCCAGGGACCGATACACAGGCTATCCCCTGACCATCGAGGGCTTCGCCTACCTGTGGGCCGGAGCCCGGGCCACCCACGGGGTCGGCAGCGGCCGTGTGTGTTATGAGCTGAAGGTTAGTTTGTTGTGGTGGGTGGGCCAGATTATAACCCATTCTGACCTGAGATCAGATTCTAAAAAATGTCTTCTATCCATCCTGACTGGAAAAAAAAGATTAGTCGTAATCTTTCCCTGTTTTCCTTCCTAAGATCAATGAGGAGATCCCGGTCAAACATCTGCCCAGCAGTGAGGCAGACCCCCACGTCGTTCGAATCGGATGGTCCCTGAACAACTGCAGCATCCAGCTCGGTGAGAAGGGAGTAGTAGTCCCAGACCGTAATACATTATGTACAATTTAGAATTGACCACTTTTCAACCCTGTTTTTGAGCTTGCGATAATGAGCGAAATGTCGCTTATCAAAAATACAGCAATAGCAGATCGTCAAGCTCACAACACATTGCAACATATGTGACTAAATTTGACTGAGGGACTGCCATTGAAATATATGAATATATGAAATATGAAAGCAGGGAATCATAGCTTCAAATTGACATATTGGTTGTTCAGTTTGACCCTCCAGTTTTGGAGATATGGCTTATAGAGTCAATGTCTTGCAGAAAACAGCGAGTTGAGAAAACTGGGCTTGAAAGGTTCACTTCTGTAGTCTCTTAACATTACACCAAGCTACATGTTTAAGCATGTATTTCATAGTTACATGTCTACTTCAACTCTGACACTTATTTCAGACACGCTCTAGTTACGTGACGAGTCTGCCTGTGCTGTTAACTCATTTTTGGAAAAAATAAAAAAAACTTGTGTTGTCTTTCAGGTGAGGAGCCCTTCTCCTTTGGTTACGGAGGGACAGGAAAGAAGTCCTCCGACTGCAAGTTTTTCGACTATGGAGAGAAGTTTGGTGAAAATGATGTCATTGGTTGTTACATTGTAAGTAGTAGTGGTTGTTATAGTTTATTGTATTTTGTATAATACTGTATTTTGTAGTGCAATTTATTTTATTGGATTTTTATTGGGGTTTCCTTTTAGTTGTTTTAATTGTGTGCAATTGCAGAAATGCCTGAGACAATGTCAAGTTAAAATGACCCACATTTTCAAACAAAGTTAGTGGTTGTAGACATATGAATGGAGCTCGGTGATTTGTTACCAGGAAGTTTATGGATCAAATGTCTCCCATCAGATGTCTCCAATATGTTGCGTTGTTTTCTCTACACTTTTGAGTAAAATGCAAAGCGGCAAAATAATTGCAGTGGTTAAGAGTCCAGAAACATTGAAGGCATTGCTGCGTTACTGAATGACAGTCTATATCTAAGCACTACGATATATAATTATTGAATAGGTTTGTCCAGCATTAACCCATTTTGAGTGTTTTAAACATTGTTATAATTTAGCTATTGAAAAATTGCAGATCTACAAGCTCATAGCGCGCCACCGAGTGGCGCGCTATGAACTTGTAGGTCTGCTATTTTTGAAAAATCGTGAAAATATTTATTTCAGAAAACTGGAGGATTTAGAAGATTTTTATTTTGAGGTCAGGCCTAAATAAGTTAACATCCCAATGTACCTTTTTTTCCACCTTTCTTTTCATTATTATTATTCCTAGGACTTTGAGAAAGACGACGAGGTCCACATGTCGTACACCAAGAACGGCGTGGAGCTGGGCGAGGCGTTCCAGTGCACCAAGGAGGCGCTGGCGGGCCGCGCCCTCTTCCCGCACGTCCTGGTGAAGAACTGCGCCGTGGAGTTCAACTTCGGCCAGAAGCCCACGCCCTACTTCCCCAAGGCGGAGGGCTACACGTTCATCCACGACGTCAGCCTGGAGAACAAGACCCGCGGCACGGAGGGACCCGGCACCAAGGCTGACTGCGAGGTATATATATATTCTGTATTTTAGCCGTGACGTGAGAGCCCCGCCCCCTCCTGAGATACTTCCGGGTCCTACTTTTGTGTCGCTTTTGTGTCCCCATAGATTTATACTGTGTCCCTCCGTCGGACTAAATCTGAGACGAAAACAACCACGAAAGTCTCATTTTACCGCTTTCCTCGCAACAACAAAGCTGCGCTGCTCTCCCAAATCTGGCTGTATGACAGGCCGTCCTGTCATTAATGCAAACTAGATTCAACATACTAATATAGAATAGGACGATCATTATTATTTGAGGCCGCCCTAGAGAGAATGGTGGAGAAGCGTGGGTAGTTGTCGAATCGATGTGGTCCCCAGCTTCATTTGCTTTACTCGTACAATGTAGATCTGGCAACATTTAACTGAATATGTGATTGGTCATTTGTTTTCAGATTTTGATGATGGTGGGTCTGCCTGCCTGTGGGAAGACGACTTGGGCCATGAAACAGGCCGAGACCTTCCCCGACAAGAAATACAACATCTTGGGCACCAACGCCATCATGGACAACATGAAGGTAATACTCCATTTTACGCCATTTTCATAATGGGCACTAAAATGGTGCTTTTCCGTTGCATAGAACTGATTGACTAGCATTGTTGTCACACGCAACCCTCCTTTTGTAGGAGACGGCTAAACAATGAGCTAATGCTATCTGGAAATTATCCATTTAACCTGTAAACAAACTATTGTAAAAACATTGTAGACTAGAAATAGGCCATGCTGTTGCTTATTATAATTAATAGCATTTTTATAGCGCTTTTCCAAGTGCTCAAAGCGTTTTACAATGGTTCATTCATTCATACATTGGGAGGTGAAGCGGCGAACAGTGCATTGAATTATGAGTTCAATGCACATTTACAATGTCTAGTTTAAAAGCTCACTTAGAACCGTAATGCAGACGGTATAGTATTGGGTATTTTCGCTTAATGCAAAGGGGGATGCACACGCAGATCTGAGCTTCTATTTTCTACAAGCTCATAGCGCGCTATGAGCTTGTAGGTCTGCTATTTTTTGAAAAATCGAAGGAACCAACTGACATAGAAACATAGCTTTTTCAGAAAACTGTCGGGATGCAGAAGACATTTTTTAGAATCTGATCGCAGGTCAGAATGGGTTTAAGAAAACTGAACGTAAAAGTGACTCCAAGCTTGTGCCGGACACAACGCCCTCTACAGGTGATGGGCCTCCGTCGCCAGCGGAACTACGCGGGCCGCTGGGACATTCTGATCCAGCAGGCCCAAGAGTGTCTCAACAGGCTCCTCGAGATCGCCGCCCGAAAGCGCCGTAACTACATCCTGGACCAGGTAACTGCCCCTTTAAGAGCTCTGCTCTGATAACAACAACAAACAACCACCATGTGTCTGTGCCCTAGTGCCCTAATGCTCAATGCTCAACCACAACTCTTTCTAATGGTCTATTTTATTTATCTTTCAGGGATTGTATGAGTTTTGCTAAGTCTTGATCTACTTTGCTTGTTATTATGTATTGTAAAAGAAAAAAAAAAGATGGCTCTCATTTAAGTGACAGAATACTCCACGTTGTCATCCCCTCAGTATATATTTTGTATATATTTTGTACTTTTCCTATCTTGTATCATGATCCAGTATTGTTTTGTCTTGTGAACTTTCAACAATGTACAAGTAAACCATGACTATGTAAAGATGTTGAAGTAAGCTCTACCTGGTGAGTAAGAAAAACACTTTCTGTTGCTATGGTAATTTTAAAGAGAAAAAAAATAGCCTTTTTTGTTTAAAAACTTATCATTGACATTGATATATATATATATATACACTTGGAACTGTTCTGTGTTTAAATGTGACCCTGAAGGTAAGTGAAAAGACTAACCCATTTTCAGCTTTTCAGAACTTTGTGCTCGGCAAAAAAAAAATGCTGCCATCAAAAAGGTAGGTGGGGTCTCTCCCTGGGCGTGTCCAAGGACTACGTGAGTATCAGCAGGTGGGTCTTATTTGTCTGTCTGTCTGTCCTTATGAGGTTCAAAGATGACGTTTATGAAGATCAGGTGAGTCCAGGTACGTGTGGGGCGAGAATACGATAGGATAGTATCAGGTCCGACTCTGGAATATAGTTGTTATTATCAAGACTATGGCGCTTATTTGAAGTAGTAATGTTTATTGCTAGCCAGAGGACAGTGCAGTGTTAGTAGTCGTTGAGCTAAATATCAGAACGGTGCTGAAACTTTGACCTAGTATTTGAACGCGGGATGTTTAGGTTTGAGTGAAGGCGTAATTATGATGTAAAAAAATATATATATTATAAAAAACTCATTTGGTTTCGATATGCTTATTTTCTCCTTGACTTGCCAATTACACAATTAAACGAGTTTTAAGTTCAATGAAAGATTGACAGAATGTGACAGCCTAGCTTAGACATTGGGGAGGGCTTGGGTTTGCCAAACGGACGACATGAAGGGCAGCGTGTTTACAAGGTAAGCCTGTGGAGTGATGAGAGGCCATTAGTTTAAAACTGAAGTAAATACAAGACCCATAGACATGACAAACCAAAGCCAAACCTCTCTCACTTCATTATTGCAGGGTTCCAGCCTTCTTCCACACGGCGGAAAAAGCCATTACGAGACAAGTAAAACCATAACAAACAAGTCTTCTACTTCTTTCTTGTCACCATTGCTAGACAAATGTATATGGATCTGCCCAGAGACGAAAAATGCGTCCTTTTGAAGGTTTTCAACGCAAGGCTATTGTAATTTGTCCCACGGACGAGGATTTTAAAGAGCGAACATTAAAGCAACAGGGTCAGCAGGGGAAGGATGTGCCCGATCATGCTGTTTTAGAAATGAAAGGTAGGAACGATGTGCTAAAAAAACACAACCAAAAAAAAAAAAAAAAGTATATTTGTTTTTTTCTTTTGTTTTTTTTTATGTCTTTAAAAATCAATCTTTGGAATATGTACCTACCTACCCTGCCTTCCCCCCTTTCCCCCCCGAGTCTCCCCTATCATAGTCTCATTTGGCTTTCAGATTATTTCTATTTAAAACGGTCTACCTGAAATTATCCACCTTAGCGCCTCCCCCCCTCCTCCTTACTCCCTCCCTCTTCTACCCACAATGCACTGCAAACTGAGACTTGGTCTGTATAACTTTGGGGGTTGGCCATGCATTCAGAATTAACATTCCATGACTGGCCAAACCCAGTATGTGATGTTCTAAAACTTCTTAACCTTTATTTTTTTGTAGTTCTAGTACACATTTTGGTAGTACGTTTCACTGATGTTTTCAGAGGTTGTATTGAAACCTCATCAAGGGGCCCTTGGTTTGCAGTGCTCTCCTCCTCCTCCTCCTCCTCCAGTCTCCTAGTTGTTTTGTCCTTTAAACACCTGTTCTGAAGTCTTCTCTACTGTGTTTGCTTTGAACAAATGTTCCCTCCAACGTTTTCTTATGGAGGTAACGTTTGTTCCATACCCCCCCTGCCAAACACATTGCCACCTTGCTTTCGTCTACTTGCCTTTATTTATTTATTTTACTTTTCTTTTCTCTCTATTGTGTTTTCCGTTTGCCTCTACCTGGTAGTAATTGTGTTCAATTTTGTCTTCCGGTGGCGTGACCTCCTCTGGTCTTTGCTACCCTCCCCCTTCCCCCATCTCTCTCACTCCCCTCCCCCCCCATCCCTTTCTTCTTGGATGGGCTGTCTTCCTTGTCCTGTTCTCCGTGGGGTTCTTGTCCTCCTCGTTACCCAAGCCAACTTCACCCTCCCCAACTCTGGAGACTTCCTGGACGAGGTGACCTTCGCGGAGGTCGAGCGCGAAGAGGCCGAAAAGCTGGTGAAGCTATACAACGAGGACGGCCGCAAGGCCGGCCCGCCGGCCGACAAACGCTCCTTCGACAACAGGTCGGTTAGCAGCTTCCGCGGCGGACGTGGCGACAGCAACCGCGGCGGCGGCGGCTTCCAGCGCTACGACAGCCGCGACGGCGGAGGAGCCCACGGCGGCGGCGGCGGTGGTGGTGGCGGCGGGTATCAGAGCCGCGGTGGAAACGGAGGAGGCGACAGCTACAGAGGAGGTTTGAGACGACGTCATTTCTATGATTCTTTGTCTATAGAGCGTCGCACTCCCTCCCCCTTTCAGAACAACGAACGGCCCAGGAAATGAAAACGCAATGCATTTCCCCATAGGCAGTTTTTATTTAATTTATTAAGACCTTTTAAGCGTCGTACGAAGCCAACTCTTCATGACAACACACAAAACAAATAATTACAAAGAAGAAAAAAAGAAAAAGTGTCTACTTTCTAATTCTTTGTTTGGCCCGAAATATTGTGTGTTGTCATGATTTGTCACGACAAGAGTTGGCTTCGTACGACGCTTAAAAGGTCTTTAAATAAATTAAATAAAAACTGCCTATGGGGAAATGCATTGCGTTTTCATTTCCTGGGCCGTTCATTGTTCTGAAAGGGGGAGGAACTGCGCCGCTCTATATAGTAGTCCCATCAAAAGCAGACCATTCACAGCTAGGCATGTAACGATATATCGTCATCGATTTTCAACCCCCCCCCCCCCCCTTTATTTTTTAGGGCGGGCTAGTGTATGATAAATGTCAGCTGTAATCATATTCCATCATATTCACATGATTTTGGAGAGAAATGAGACAGTAGAGTATGCAGGAACCCCTTTTGGTGTTTTAAGCATTATATGTTACACTTTAGCTATTGGAATATAGCAGATCTACAAGCTCATAGCGCGGCACCGACTGCCGCGCTATGAGCTTGTAGATCTGCTATTTTTGAAAGATATTTTTTATATATTCTTTCAGAGAAAACGTTTTTTAACTCCAATATTTGCTTCTGGGAGGGGGTCCCTGGAACTGCATATTTTCAGATGGGGGTCCTTGACATGAAAATGGTTGAGCGCCACTGACACATAGAAACATAGGTTTTTTAAACCCATTTTAGGCAGGAACCCATTTTGGTGTTAGCATCATGTCATGCTTTAGCTATTGAAAAATAGCAGACCTACAAGCTCATAGCGCGCCACCGAGTGGCGCGCTACGAGCTTGTAGGTCTGCTATTTTTGAAAAATCGAAGAGCGACTGACATAGAAGACATTTTTTTTTTAAATCTGATCTCAGGTCAGAATGGAAAACTGTCAGGATGTAGAAGACATTTTTAGAATCTGATCTCAGGTCAGAATGGGTTAAGACGTGACGTCAGCCTTGCATTCCCTATTGGGTGGGGGGGGGGAAGGGGGGGAGTGTTGTGTAATATATTAGGCACGTGCACCCTCCATCATCCCCTATGTTGTGACTCAGGACGTGCATGTGTGCCGTGTGTGTGTGTGTGTGTGTGGGGGGGGGAAGAGGTTGTGTTCAAAAGTAGCAGTTTTATAATGAAAGCGCGATGGGAATGGAATCTGAAAAAGGTACATCTTGACCACAGAAATATAGGCTACCAATTCAAATGTTTTGTACAAGTATAGCAAAAGTATAAGTGATTGTATATATATAGGCCTACAAGAGCTGTCAGTTCAAAACCTGAAGCGGGCTGTTGTTATAATAGGCTACCACCACTGATTTGAAATATCTGGGGTGTGGCACAGTGGCAGTACTTCCTTAACCTGACGCTGCCAGATCCAAAAAGCTTGCTACACAAATTTGTTTCACAATACCGCCCTTATCTGGCAGCGTCAGGTTAGTATACTTCCTATAGGCTTACTGGGAGTTTCACATGACTGGTCACAGCCTACAGCCTACAGGTAGCTCAGGGCATTTCATTCTCCATGATGTAAATGCTTACATTATTACAAGCTTGACAGAAAAAAAGACACAAAATGCTTAGCTATATATTTTTCACATTTTAAGCTGAAGTTTATCAATTAGACTCAACAGGGTGTAAATGTTTTATGGATTGATTTACGTCTTATTTATCTGTTGTATTTCTCTCTCTCTCTCTCTCTCTCCCTCTCCTAGATAAACTAATCGAGATCCGGAGTAAATTTGTAGATAAAATATCACTTGCCAACCTCAAGCAGCTCCTGGATGACCTCTTGGAGGATAAGTGCTTGAACGATGGCGAGAAAGACTCAGTACTCGAGGAGAACTCTGCCAGAGCGGACAGGGCACGTTGTCTCATTGACATTCTTAAGAGGAAAGGAGACAGGGCTGCTAACTCACTCATCACTCATCTTGAGGAGAGAGACCCTGAACTGTTCTCAGAGCTGGGTCTGTCCTCAGCAGCAGGGCAACCAAATCTACGTTAATTTAACTCTGAGCGTGTAGCTTACGAATGGAACCAAATTGACCTGTTAGGGCTCATTTATTTGGTTCACTCTCTAGTCTGAGTTACAGACCTATTTGTTTAATATAACTACATCATTTAGCTGGGGACCCACTGGAACTCCGTCAAGGACCCCTGTATTACTATAAATGAGGACCGCCCTACCAACGGCCATTAAGAAATGTGAATCCCTAGACTCCTACAAAACCACTCCCAAAAAGCATCTACGGGCGGCTGCATTTCGAAACTGGCCCCTGTAAAAAAGGCAAAGTCCCCCCACCCATCTGTACATATTGTGGGAATGTATGAAATGAGGTTACTGATAAACAGAGAATGAAATGAAATGTGTGGCTGAAGAGGAAAAGTGAGAAAGCAGTCTGTCTTTATCACAAGGCTACAGTAGCTATATACTGTACATTATATAACCCACACTGTACTTTTTCCCAGTTTATAGTGGCGGGGGGGGGGGGGGGGGGGGGGGGAGAAGTATAGTTCACAACAGACCTATTTTAGATTTTTGAAAACTACACAAAATATTCTAAGAATTTAATTCCAATAAAGTTATGGGGATTTCGGGAAGGATGATTATGATGGGAAAAAAACAGGAAAATCATGTATTTATGCATTACATTTACATTATATAAAAGTAAAGGCAGCATTTTTTTAATTATACTGCTTTTAGGCCAGAGAGCTTTTAGAGCAGAGAGTTTATACCAGCATGTATAAATGTATGCAGTTTGCTTCTGTGGAATTACTCCCTTGTTGAGTAATCCTTTTTTAACCCATTTTGGACGGGAACCCCTTTTGGTGTTTTAAAGCATTATGTTATAGGCCTACTTTAAATATTGAAAAATAGCAGATCTACAAGCTCATAGCGCGGAACTTGTAGGTCTGCACATTTTTTTTTAATCGTGAAAATGTGCCTCAGATCTTTGAATATATATTATTACAGAGTGAACATTTTATCTCAAATCTTTGCTTCTGGGGGGGGGGGGGTCCCTGTGTGCGCTAATATATAGTCTAACTCTAACTCATGTTGATTAGGTGATGTAAAACAAACGGTTTCAAAACAAACTGTAACTGCCATTTTTCATCCAGTTTGAGTGTTATTTATTTATCAGTCACTGTTTTAGATTCTTTAATCATGATGTCCTTTTGTCTTACTCCACTGTGGTGGATTTGAGAAATGTGTAACACTGTTTTTAATGATATTTCAGTATTTGATCCAATGACCTGCATGTAGTGTTAGTTCCACCCAGTAACGTGACCCGTGGGTGTCTATTTAAGTGGGTGGATCACTGACATCTTGAGTTTGACCAGATGAAGAGCCTTGGTCAATAAAAGTTATCTTTTGGAGCATACGAGTGTGCGGGTTCCCTTCTCTTTTAATTTATTTATCAGAAAATGAAAGTGAGCAGTTGAAATCATGAACATGAACATACCAGTGATGTTATAAGTTAGTCTCTGTTCTTCTGCTGCTGCTGTGCTGCTGCTACTGGTAAGAACGGTTTTGCTCCCTGTGTCTAGTGACCTCAATCACTGCACCTGAGTGCCCTCTAAATACACACCCAGTGCTGCCAAATCCAAAGCCTGCCACCAAGTGTTCAAAAATAGTATGCCAACCCAACCAATAATAATTATAGCACCATCCTAATGGCTCTACACAAACATTACATTCTCTGTGTTGTTAATGGCATTTAATGTTTGTGTTAAGGGACAAGATGATGTCACTTTTCCCTTCATTAATGGCGTTTTTAAAACAAACATTGAACTAAAAACAAACATTAAACCTCGCCCCTCAATAATATGAAAATGTTCTACACGTGAAAATTGTGAAAAAAAGTGTTCACATCAAATCTACACCGTCTTGCATTTTGTAACCTTCATATAAAGGGATTGAGCAGTCAATCTAAGACAATTAGTATTTGGTAGTGAATAGTATGTGATACTGTTATGTTTCTCAAATTTGGGTTCCAAACTGAAAAAATAAATAAAGATTCTACTGAGTGCACTTGGATTCAAGGCCAGATCTTCCATTTGGAAAACAAAATATCTACAGTATACCACTCATACAAATAATGACTATTATTTATTGTCATGTATAATATACAGAATAATAATTAAATAATACATTTTACAATAAATAAATGAAGAAAATGTATTAATGCTTCAGTATAATGATACCAGTCTAGTGAGAAAGAAGGAGGTAATGGAAACGATTGACGATTATGCAAATATAATTGTGATAATCTCAAATAATTGCGATTATGTGATAACTGTGACAGACTCAAGTATTAACTGAACAATAAAGACCATACCATATTCAATGAAGATTAATATGTTTGAAACCCGGGGCGCCCACCCGCTAGCCTAATGGGCCAGGCGGGGCGCATGCCACATACAGGCTCTGGCCTGACAGCGCGTCGCGTCCCGTTCATGACGACCTTTGCTATAGTCTCTCTCCCCTTCTCTCTTCCCTGTCCCTCTTCACTGTGACTAGACTATCAATAAGAAAATCTAAAAAAATTATAAAAATAATACTGATTAAATATATTAAATAACAAACTCAACTCCTTGAAATTGTTGAGAAAACATTGTTCTTGGACAGAATTCTTTATTGTGCCCATTTCTATTTCAACAAAAAATAATGGTTTATCTTTCAAAGTGATATCGATGCAGCAAAATGGCCACTGGATCTGAATGGCTTTATTTGCAGAGTGATTCTTCGTGCCGTTTTAGAATGCACAGAGACATCTATATATATAGTTCCATGGTTTTCTGTCTCTGCTGTTCACTGTTAGAATGCATGGAGACATCTATAGTTCCATGGTTTTCTGTCTCTGCTGCTCACTGTTAGAATGCATGGAGACATCTATATAGTTCCATGGTTTTCTGTCTCTGCTGCTCACTGTTAGAATGCATGGAGACATCTAGTTCCATGGTTCTCTGTCTCTGCTGCTCACTGAACATCCACGTAATCCTGTGTAGGAGAAAAGACCACCGTGCACGGATTTATTCCATCAAATAATAGCAAAAGTGATAATATGCAGCTTCTTCTTATTATTATTATTATTATTAATATGCAGCTGCTCGAAATCAGTTAGTATGTTTGAAAGCATATGGTCAATGTGGGTTAAAAGTGCTTTATGTATTCATAATATGATTAAAAAAAGCCTTAGCATTACTTGAGATTGTTTACATCTGACCTCGTACAACCCACTATTATAAACATGTATTCTGGAACTGCACTGTCTTGATTGATTGATTGATTGATTGAAATATGCATTAACAGTTTGCAGAATTACAGTACATTCCAGCCAGGCACAAACTCAATACAAAGACTGTTAACTGCGAGTGGACGACCCAATTAAGCATTTATACACTTGTTTACAAGAGGGTCCACCATGTTCAATTCATCGAAACCTTTATAGACGTATACAAATAGACACTTCTATATATAGTCAAAGAACAGAACAGGAATTCATCATAAAAGGAGGTAAAAAGGGAAAAGAAACATATACAGTGAGGGGGGGGGGGGGTGGATTCAGATTTTACGGGGGCCAGTTTCGAATTGCAGCCGTCCGTATAGGTGCTCTGTGCTGACCTATAACCCCTTCAAAGACCCAGGGGGTGAACTTGTAAATGGGATAAACATGCAAAAAACCCGGGTATGGTCTCACCAGGCTTTCCACCGCCTCGGAGGAAAGCCTGGTCTCGGTTTCAAAAGTCCGTATGATCCGGGCTGGGCCGGGGCCGGATGATGTGGTTACGTCATGTCTTGTAGTATTGTTTTGTAGTCGCGAAAAACCATTGCCTACAACATGACGTAAGCATATTATCCGGCTCCAGCCCGGATCATATACCGAAATGAAATGGTGCCCAGGCTATAGGTCTTATACTGCATCAAAAAAAGAAGTATTGTGTAACTGACTAACTCCAAACTCCAAACTAGTACATGTGTAGGCTGGTGCTTACCGCATCATTTTCAATAACATCCTCCAGGACTCGCACGATGTCTGTGAAGGACGGCCTGGCGCTGTGCGGCTCCACCCAACAGTCTCGCAACATCTGCAGTCTGAAAACATTAATTCTCTCGTTAATTAAACGGTTGCTTGTCGGTCACGTCAAAACGGTAATGTGTCCGGATGGAAAAAACACCTGCAATTAAAGGGACACTTCACCCTTTTTGCAAAAATATATATGTTAATGACGTTTAGAAGCTTTAGATCACTTTCCTGGGGGTATTTATGTGTGTAATATGTGGTTTTAGATATTTTAGATTGTAGCAGTGAGCCTGTTGTCTCTGATGTCATGGACACTGGGCTCACTTCCTTCCTGGACTACATGTTGTCTCAGGTAAGACAGCTCTCCCCCCTATCCACAAGGAGGAGCAGTGCACCAAATAATTATGGAATTGTAGTCCAGGAAGGTAGTGAGACCAGTGTCCATGACATCAGAGACAACAGGCTCACTGCTACAATCTAAAATATCTAAAACCACAAATTACACACATAAATACCCCCAGGAAAGTGATCTAAAGCTTCTAAACGTCATTAACATATATATTTTTGCAAAAAGGGTGAAGTGTCCCTTTAATGCATGGAATGCATGAAATAAAAAGGACTATACAGGCAACCAAGACATAAAGATTTGATCACATGTTATGCAGGAGTTGAGAGAACTATACTGGGCTATAGTATACATTAACCCATTTAGACCTGACAACTATTCTATACAAATGTCTTCTAAATCATGACAGTTTTCGGATAAACATGTCAGTGGCGCTCAACCTTTTCCAGGGACACCCCAGACGTAAAGATTTGAGTTATTAAAAAAAAACGTTTGCTCTGAAAGAATAATATATTCATTTTCACGATTTTTCTAAAATAGCAGATCTACAAGCTCGTAGCGCGGCACTCGTGAGCTCTGCTATTTTCCAATAGCTAAAGTATAACATAATGCTTTAAAAACACCAAAAGGGGTCCCCGCCCCAAAATGGGTTAAAAGTAGTTGCTAACGAACTATTACATTTACAGCATGTGTACGTACAGGATGTGCTTCCAAATCCACAACGTAAAAACAAACAATGTCTATTGTCTCCTTCTAATAAGTGCTTGTGAGAGGGAGGGCAGTCACACCTGGCCTGAGTCAAACTAGGACTGGACTCAGAGCTGGGTGTGGCTGCGCACCTGTTGTGCATCAAGGACTTGATCAAGGCACAACAGGTTAAGCTTTGTCACAGTGCTATACTTACATCTCAGGTCTGCAGCCTTCAGGTTCTGAGTTCTTATAACCAGCACAGATGTGGTAAACCACAGCCTCTGACGTATCAAGACTTGGGTATGGCATGGTACCTATAACAACAAACAATATTCATTATTCAAGTTTTACACCAGAAGACTGTATAAACCAACATTTATATGAAGTAAAGTAGTGTTTTAAATATTTGGCTTTAAAGGGATAGTTCAGATTATTTTTACTTAAGCTGTATGAAATTCGTACTTGCCATTAATATAGTGGTTGCAACTGTATTAATTGATTGCTCGAGTCCCGTGGTGGGAGTTCTGCTCTGGTTTTGGCCAATATTCACAAAACTAACGTCATTTGTATTGTTGACCTATTTCTAAAATATTAGCGCAACCTTCGTTCAACTTTGACCCCTCTATCACATGGAACTATATTTGTGGCGTAGTGATATGGACACAAAAAGCATAGTTCCGTGTGATAGAGGGGTCATAAATTAACGAAAGTTGCACTATATGGTATAGGTCGACAATACAAATGACGTTAGTTTTGTGGATTAATTTACCTTTACTGCGTGGCACCTAACTCAATTTTTTTTTGTTTTAGATTATTATATATATTTTTCATAAATCAACGCTTATTGAACACCCTTTACGCCTGTGTGTTGGTTAAAACAAATATTGAACCGACGGAAAATATTAGAAAGTGCTTCGCGAAAACCTCCCTAACTCCATTGGGTCCTCAAACTATCCGCCAAACCAGCTAGCTCCACCCTTTCAGCCACCCCCCCCCCTCCATAAATCAGTGCTATCGAACACCCTTCACGTCTGTGTGTTGTTGGTTAGAAAAGTATTGAACCAATGGAAACATTTTGGAGTTAGGTGGTTTCTCCCCAGCAGCAGAGATATGTTTATACCGTATAGGTATATATGGTGGTATTTAGGGTATAGTGGTATACTGTACCATAATACCACACCACTCACCAAACGTCTGCATCTCCCACAGCAGAATGCCAAACGCCCACACGTCTCCCTTGAAGCTGTAGTGGTTGTTTCTGAAGTACTCCGGGGGGTACCAACGCAGGGGCACGCGGTGCTGCTGCATGGATACACACAGTACACAATACCATGGACAATGAGACGTTAAAGTGACCAAAATATAGAACCAGTCTTTTGTTATTTAAAGGTAGAGTAAGTGATTTCACTCGTTTTTGGCTGTGGGACCTAAGCCTTCGTCCAATCAGGATAGAGAGTCAAAAACGAAACTTAAGGTTTTTTTGACCCCCAGGGGTTAACAGGGGACAGGGAGGAACTCCTTATATGGTCAGCACACTCTATAGTAGAGAGGATTATCACAACAAAACAAAAAAATAAGTGATATTTGAATTAAGTGAAATCACTTACTCTACCTTTAAATGAAAGGGTTCAGTGTGTCAAGGGCACTTCACAACAACACAAAAATACTGAAATATTTTTTGTTTTGTTGAAAAAACATTTAAAAAAATATTTTTAAAATAGTAGTAAAACTTGGTGTCCCAATGCGGGATACCAGGGTTCATCCTGGGTGATACAGGACATTGGCGCTGTGAAGATAACAGACTGCCCGAGGTCAAAGGGGTATATATCCCATATCCCATGCAGAAGACCCTGCTTTCAAATCCTGGGTGTTGTGCACATGTGTACAGTATACATACAGTAGAATGTACAGTAGTCTGTAAGCCTGCCAGTGCCCGATGTCATGTCCATGGATCCTATAATAACCCTAACCCCACGCATTATTTAAATGATAAAAAATGTCTTCAAAACCCTGACAGTTTTCTGAAAAACCGTATGTTTCTGTATCAGTGGTGCTCAATATTTCATGTCAAAGGACCCGCCCAAATTGGGTTAACGAGGGCCAGCTGAGCCCTTATACAATATTCCTAACTTTTTCCACCACCCGTTTGAAGATCAATATTAATATTAATAACTGACCCGCGTGACCTTCCAGCGGCTGCTGCACCGGTTCCTCATGTGGGTCAGGTCTCTGGCCAGGCCAAACTCCGCCAGCTTCACCTCCCAGGGGAACCTGCTGACCAGGACGTTCCTCAGAGCCAGGTCACAGTGGACCACCTGGGACAAAAACACAATGGCATTGTGCCATTAAATGGGGGTCTGTCTGTAGACTAATGCATGTCAAACTTGAAATTAAACAGGTTGAGAATCACTGCTAGAGCCGTAAATCTTCTCTTATTGGGGGTCCCTGGCATATATATCTTTTCAAATGGGGGGTCCGCGCCTCCGCGGGGCTAATTAGTGTAAATTTGGGGGTCCTGGTTTGGGAACCACTGGTGTACTACTCTATGTGTACTACAGTAACACATTTGGAAAAGCGGTTTCATCCGTTTTGCAAGACGTGAGCAGGAAAACTGGGTTTATATATATATTGTCACACTCTGGTCTGAGTGAAGGTAGTGTAGGCCAAAATTGGCACTGAAACAGCTCTCAAAATACTCCCAAAATGCTCAAAATGACAAAAATAGCAGGCAGTCTTTTCTATATGCAAAAAAAACAATCCGTTTTATTCACCTTTTCACACGATCAAAACTAAACAAAGGTATTTACACAGCAACTGGCAGGTTGGCCCTCGGTCCTCACTCCTCACACCTCTGCAGTCCTGCTTTGACTGACTGGCTGTCAGTGGGAAGTCTCCCTACTTATATAGGCTAAGCCCCTCCCACGGACCATAGCCCCTCCCACGGACCATATACCAACCCTAAATTGATTCCACAATTTCCCCAGTTACTCAATGTCCAGAGACACCACATTTCATACACACACATTATCCACATAATATCCACACTTTTCCTGGGCTGTGTGTGCTCCAGTTCCTGTCGATTTGATCCAATGAAAGCCAATGAAACTGGTCAGATGACCAATGATATCCAATGAAATCAACAGGAACTGGAGCACACACAGCCCAGGAAAAGTGTGGATACAATCAAGAGACAAGCAGGAACTGGTACAGGCTTTTCCCTGGCTGGCAGTTCTCCCCTGTTATCTCTTACCTAGCCTCAAGTGAGACTGAACTCTACACAAACCCTCATACTGTTGGTATGTTCCCCACACCCCACAGCTGATAGTTGCTCACTACAATGGAGTCAACCAATTATCAATCAAGCATCATCATCATCATCATCATCTCATTTACATACACATCCCAAAATAATATAATTCTCTGCAACACATACACAATAAATAATTCAAACTTTAGCCATTCAGTCTCAGTGGCAGGCTGAACTGTCACATATACATATATATATCTACCATTTTGGAGCGCAGATGCTCCATGGCCAGGGCGATGTGGTAGGACGAGATGGTGAGCAGACTCTGGAGCTCCGGGTTGACGCTGAGACTCTCCCTGTTGGTCTGCAGGAACTTCCGGAGGGTCCCGTAGCTCACAGACTCCATGACCAGCACGTAGGGCTCTGAGGAACAAGTGTTGTTTTTGGGCAGCACATTTTTTTGATTTTAGTTTTAGTCATATATAGTCTTTTGAATAGTTTTCATTTAGTTTTAGTCACATTTTAGTCACCTGGAATGTGTTAGTGTTAGTCTAGTGAATTAATAGCAGTGTTGTAGTCGAGACCACCTAAAGCGAGACCAAGACAAGACCAAGACCTAGGAGGGTCGAGACCAAGACCAAGACCAATAGCGATGCGAGCCTATGGGGCCGAGACCAAGACCAAGACCAAGACCTGGAGGGTCGAGACCGAGACCAAGACCAAGACCGCTGCTAGCCTAGGGGGCCGAGACCAAGACCAAGACCAAGACCTGGAGGGTCGAGACCGAGACCAAGACCAATAGCGATGCGAGCCTATGGGGCCGAGACCAAGACCAAGACCAAGACCTGGAGGGTCGAGACCAAGACCAAGACCGATGCGAGCCTAGGGGGCAGAGACCAAGACCTAGGAGGTTCGAGACCGAGACCAAGACTGCCGCGAGGCGAGACCGAGTCAAGACCAAGACTATTTTTCCCTCTTCCTGACGTCTCAGAGTATGATTTTCCACAAAACTTGCACTTTGCACTGTGCTTTTTCCCCCCATTATCCTTGCAAATGTAATTTTTGTGTTCCACAAAGCCAAACCTTATAACAGCTGAATTAGTCACTTTGACAGTTTCCGACCAAAACCTTTCAGATTAATGGCTATGGGCTATGGCTCACCTTCAAATTAAAACAATAGTTTATTAGTTGGTTTTGGTTGCTGCTGTTTGAGCCTTTTAGTAAATAAATCGGTAGTGAACCAACAATGTCAATGAAGCATGCATGCACGTTATACAACAAAGGATTGTTTTTATGATCGTTTTTATTATAGCCTGACAAGACATGATCACATAAGGTGGACGATGGATGGATTTTAGTTTACTTTAGGTATAGATGTAACGTCAGGTAGGTGGTGGTTCTTTACTCTTCTCATGATGAAACTAAACCGAGGCGATGCTTCATAGTTCATACATATGTCGCGGTCGCGCTGCACGGCTGCAGTGCAACGCGTTGTGATAGTTGTAGATTGGCTATTTTCAGATCAGTATTCAGATCACCGCTCAACCTCGTTTATTAAAACGACTACAGGCTACAAGTTACAACTTACAACACAAAAAGAAAGCTTGCAGTCTTGCACTGTTGGTAGAATATATTGAAATGAAAATGCCAGGCTGTATGCCGGGCGCTGCATGCGTATTGCCGTCAATGCCGTGCGTAACTCTCCGCCTCCCGGCCGACACTTTATTTATTTAAGCCCATTGCCTGAGGCTGATATAATTTCATGATAGAATGATCATAATAACATCAACATGTGCTCTTCTTTGGACCTGTATGAACGTCATGCAGCGCTGTTCTCCTTAACAGCTGTCTTTAATTCATTCATTAATCCTCTCACTCTCTCAGTCCTTGCGATCGGGTTGATATAATAGAACGTTTTGCATCTCGTCTCGAGTGGTCTCGGTGGGGGAAGAGACCTGAGACAATAAGTCTGAGACCAAGACAAGACCAAGACAAATGAGGCGCGAGACCGAGACGAGACCACAAGACAAAAAAGGCGAGAAGCGCGAGACCGAGACAAGACCAAGACAAATGAGAGGCGAGACCGAGACGAGACCACAAGACAAAAAAAGGCGAGAAGCGCGAGACCGAGACAAGACCAAGACAAATGAGGCGCGAGACCGAGACGAGACCACAAGACAAAAAAAGGCGAGAAGCGCGAGACCGAGACAAGACCGAGACCACGAAAATTTGGTCTCGAGACCGGTCTCGAGACGAGACCATGTCTCGAGAACTACAACACTAATTAATAGCACAGGCAGACTCTTCACATACTATAGAGCATGTCTGAAATAAGTTGTCAGAGCTGAAATCGACATGTAAATATGAAATAAATGCTTAAACATGTAGCTAGGTACTGTAGGTGTAATGTTAGAGACCACAGAAGTGAACCTTTCAAGCCTGTTTTCTCAACTTGCTGTTTTCTGCAAGACATTACTCTATAAATAACCCATATCTCCAAAACTGGTGGGTCAAACTGAACAACCAATATGTCAATTTGAAGCTATGCTGCTTTCATATGACATGACATAAACATGTATAACAAAGCAGGCTGTATAGGGTTTTTATTACATAAAGATCACCCTGAAATGAAAGGGACAGCATTAGGTGAATGAACAGCATGTCATGTATATGAGATATGTACTGACCCACACTGGTGTTCCAGTCCAGCAGCTGAAGAACGTTCTTATGGTGCACCAGTTTCTTCATGATGGCCACCTCTGTGTCCACACGCTTCAGGCTCACACCTGCTCACAGGAAAATAAATATGCATCAGAAAGACTCTCTTAGCTCATAACCGTCTGGGCCACCTACACCTAGGCTGCCAAAGCCAGCCAGCCAGCCTAACGGACGGCGTGCCGCAGGTTCAACTCCCGAGCCCGGCGACGGCCATCTCTTTCTCCCCCCCTTTCCTGTCGGTCTACTGTTCACTCATCAATAAAGCCCCAAAACTAATCTTTAAAAAGAAAGACTCTCTGAAAACATTCACACAATGGTGTATCAATAGGTAGTCTATGTGCACACAGAATGACTCTTCCTACTTCCGGGCCTCTTCTTCCCTATATACTTCCTTCACAGGTGTTACTGATGATATTAATTAAGGCTCTGTTCCATTTAGTGTACAGTGGTTCTCAAACTACATAATTTCAAGGACCCCCAAATAACTCTCAGCGTTATACAGACCCGTACAGGGCCATTTGAAACCCACCCGAGGACACTTTGAGACCCCACTGGGTGGGTGTAGCAGAGTGTACCCACCGCAGTGAGACCCCACTGGGTGGGTGTAGCAGAGTGTTCCCACCGCAGTGAGCCCACATTGCATGATAGCAGCACCCTGACTCTGTTTGACCGGAATGGAAACGGAGCCTTCATTAGTATCATCGATAACAACAAGAAGTAGGGAACGTTAGAAAGAGCTATTCTGTGTGCATATAGAGTCTATTCCAAACTGTATGTATTGTTATATGCAATGTTGATGTGATATGAATATGAACTGTGGTGCCCGTTTGCATATGTTTACTAGGGGTGTCAAAAAAATCCAGTACAGTTACAGGAGTTTTCACTACATGGTGTTTGTGATATGAAATCTAAGCTCATCCTAATCACAGTAAACATCATGTCCTCAGTCATTTTCAAGTTACTGTAGTATTAGTCACTTCAGTTGGCTGGAGTAGATTGTGATGAAATCCTATATGTACATATTGAATCGAGAATCATTTTGAATAGAGAATAGTTTTAACCCATTTTGGGGCGGGAACCCTTCTTTTGGTGTTATAGCATCATGTTATGCTTTAGCTATTGAAAAATAGCAGATCTACAAGCTCGTAGCGCGCCACCGAGTGGCGCGCTACAAGCTTGTATAGGTCTGCTATCTTTGAAAAATCGAAGAACGACTGAAAAATGGTTTCAATCTGAAAAACAAATTCCAGATTGAAAATCGAGTTGAATTGATTTAAAAAAAAATCTGAATCGATTCGTGACCCCAAGAATCGGAATCGAATCGAATCGTGGAACAGCCAAAGATTCACAGCCCTATAACGTTTACCCTCCGTGGCGATCTTGCAGGTGAACGTGTCGTGGCCTTTACACGTTCCCCGGGTCATCCTGGCCTTGTAGAACGCTCCGTCCGTGCCTGCTTTGATCAGCTGCTCCAGGCTGAGGTCTGCCTTGGTGAAACAAGGCCCCTTCATGGGGGACAATCAAACAGCATGAGAAATACACATTATTGGTTTTTTTAAAAACCCATTTAGGCCTAAAAAAAACGTTCGCTCTGAAAGAATATATATTCAAAGATTTGTGCCGCATTTTTTTAAGATTTTTCAAAAATAGCAGACCTATACAAGCTCATAGCGCGCCACCGAGTGGCGCGCTATGAGCTTGTAGATCTGCTATTTTTAACATAATAACATAATGCTTAGTTAAAACACCACCCGCCCAGAATGGGTTAAGCAGAAATAACATGCATTTTAAAACTGCTTTTAATATATATAATATCATATTGTCTATGTCCATCAAAGTTATTTCTAATGGTTTGTGCCTCAATCCCCACTCTGATATAACCAGTCCTAATTCATTGTCATTTCTTTTTGGACTTTGAAAGCAGATTTAGCTGCAATACCACAATGTCCTGAGGTGGTGGGGGTGCTGATATGCAGATTATTTAATATTTGACATTGATGACATCACGATGAGGACAAAATCAGTTGAGCCATGTTCCTGAGAGCAATTTCCATTAAAGCACCCATATGATGCGCTGCTAGAGCACACACTGGGAAGTGGGAACAATTACAACCAATTACAATTACAATTACAACCAAACAACACACTATACTAGTATACTACTACTATTTCTTTTTTTACCAATTTTTGTTTTGGAAACGATTGAAACATAACCTCGCCTCACCAGGCTTTCCACCGCCTCGGAGGAAATCCTGGTCTCTGTTTCAAAAGTCTGTATGATCCCGGCTGGGGCCGGATGATGTGGTTACGTCATGTTGTAGTATTGTTTTGTAGTCGCCAGACAGGATGAACAGGCGGCGACAACTTCCTTTTCCCTCTCAATAAAAGCTCTCGCTTACGAGAGCTTTTATTGCTTTTATTCAAACAGGAAGCAACAAAAAGCTTCCTGTTTGTTGTAGGCAAACCATTGCCTACAACATGACGTAAGCATATCATCCGGCTCCAGCCCGGATCATATACCGAAATGAAATGGTGCCCAGGCTAGGCCGCCACTGTCTACCTCCACAGCTCGCCCCATATGATGCCTACCTACCTGCTGCAGGGGTCTACTAGTCCAGGGCAGAATGGTGGTGAGGGTCCTGGTCTTATTCTGCTGCTGCTGTAGAGGGATCCGCTCAGCGTACTCCTCCAGGGTGACGGTGGTGGTGGTGGTGGTGGCACAGTTCTTCCCCCCAGCGGCTACCGTAACCACCGCCAGCTTGCCTGCCGTGTCGCCAACGGTTCGGGCCAACGTCGCACGATACCTGTGAAGGAACATGAACAAAAAGAATCACACCCGTGTGAACTGAGTGTGGTGCAACTCCCCTCTCTCTCCCTCTCTCTCCTTAGCATGCTGTACAACATTGAGTGAGTGACGGCGAGGAGTCTTACTTTTTGAAAAAGACGATCGCCAGCACTATGAAGACGAGCACGGTGAGAGACGAGAACCCATGAAGGATGTTGTGGACGTGATCCAGCAGGAGGGGAGGACCTGAAAAATATTGCATTTAAAGGATAGAGATTGTGATCGTTTTCATTATTATTAGGCTATAATTGTTATATACAAATGTACTTTTAACCCTGTAAAGTTGCCCGAACGGCCAAGGCTCCAAGAACAGTCAGGAATGGTAGTTAAGGGCGTTTATTCTCCCCAAACTCCTCCACCAAAAGTCCAGTCGTACAGAATTGTTCAGTGCAATAATTATCAATAGCAAACTGTAATACTGGCAACGACATAAAGGACAAAAAGATAAATAAATACTTAGGCAACACTCCTTAACAAAACCCAAACAGGATGAGAGCTCTCTTCAGGCTGCAGGCACCCTGATCACACAAGGCCCTGTAGCTCTCCCTCAGGGATGTTATTTGCGTCAATGCCCACATCCAACTATAACTAGCCTGTCCCTGCAGCCTCATTTAAATAGGAGTGGGTCCTACCACTGGGCACAGACTCAATTAGCACATTTCTTCTCAAATACAGTAACCTAAACATTCTAAATAATGTGTTACAATTAAACAAGTATAAAACAGAATGAACACTCAATGACAATTACTCAAAGCATAAGGAGAAACACCCCTCTCCTGCATAGCACTTGGCCCCTTCCTCATCAAGGGAAATGCCACCAGCAGTGCAGGAGAGACAACTAACCAATCAGTGATTACAATCTCAATAAAGTTTAAGTCCTGGCATGTTATAGGAAACAGTTTCATGTGTGTTTGTATATATAGGGCACGGGTTGCCCCGTGACAACCCCATTTAGACCCGAGGATGATTCTACAAAATGTCTTCTATAAATCATGACAGTTTTCTGTAAAACCCCATGTTTCTACGTCAGTCGTTCTCAAACATTTTCATGTCAAGGACCCCTTAAGATTATATGTATTTGGCCGCCGACCCCCCATCTGAAAATATGTTGTTCCAGGGACCCCCCCCCCCCAGAAGCAAAGATTTGAGTTAAAAACGTTGGCTCTGAAAGAATATATATTCAAAGCTTTTACATTTTCACGATTTTTCAAAAATAGAGACCTACAAACTCGTAGCGCGGCACCATGAGCTTGTAGATCTGCTATTTTTCTATAGCTAAAGTATAACGTAATGCTTTAAATTAAAACACCTAAAGGGGTTCCCGCCCTAAAAGGAGGTCTTGGAATGCAGATTCTAATAATGACTCACTTGAGGTCGTGTTACCGTCGCTCATGTTTAAGGCCGCCGCCGTCGCCATCGCCGCCGCCGTCGTCGTCGACGCTGCAACAGATGTCACGGCCGTGGACAGCATCGTGGACAACATCGTGCCATTCGTCCTGTTATTTCTCACCGTCCGATACTTGCAGAACACGAGAAACAGGTTGATTACAAGTTACAACATGTCATACAACACAACAGCAACTTAGGTCTTTTTCTTTGTGTAAGGCCGTGGCTGCATTTATCACAACCCCAACCAACCAACCAACTAACCACCACCAAGTAAAACACCTTACCTGTGCCATTTCACAAACCTCCTGGTAATGTGGAAGACCATCCACTCTAGAAGAAAATGTGAAGCTTTAGAACTATAGTCAAACTTCCATAACGTAGGAGGATAGAGCGTCCTATAGTCATGTCATCTCTTAGAGCACGGTGTCAGTATACTTACTCAGTATTGTCAGAGCTGGGAGGAGGCTTTTGCATGCATTTAAACCACAACACTGGTAGAGGAAATGAACAGTTTCACTGAAACTTTAGAAGCTGCAACAGGATGCACAACACACCTGCGTTTGTCTATATGAGTGAGTATCAATAAGCAGGTACAATATGTAATAATACCAGTCCCAGGGCCATCATCATGTATACTTTAGAGATTGACACGATGTAAAATTATGTACAACAGTTTAGCCTTTGCTAGCCTTTTAGATTTTTATTTATTTTGTAACGTAGAGGTGCGTAGGATAGTCTGCGTGGATTTATGTTATTCCTTCAAAGTAAAGTCATCATTACGAGTTGAAATGACTGTGGTTCTAAACCTGTGTCACAGAAATGTTGGGCATTTAGTTTAAATGCATCATGATGTATTGTGAGCTTGTAGATCTGCCATTTCTTAAAAGTTATTTACAGACCCCTAAAAGCGAGGTGTATGTTTGAAACCTTCCGGCTGGCTGAACACGTAAACGTGAATGCGTGGTTTCCTCTAACACAAACAGACCTATAAAGAATTAGATGCTGTGGTTTCAGAGCTTTCACAAGTACATTTTCTCTCCTCTTATGAGCAAAAAGGAAGCAAAGCAGTTGCTTGATACACTACCAACTGCGACTACCAGTTGTAATGCAATTATTCACATCAAAGCCTTACATAAATGACGTTAAATGACATTAAAAGCCGGATGGATTTAACACAAACAGAAAGGCACCACTTCAAATTCTCAATTTTCCTTTCGCAGAATTTAATTTGTTGCTTGGGTATTTGTTACAGATCAACAATGTCACTCCATATACAACTACAAGTACAGTAATTTGTACAGTTCATATTCAAATACATAACTTTTTTTTAATTGGCTTATTTACAAAAAAAAACACCTTTTATGTACATTTTCATGTCAGTGCAATGTCACTTTCTTTCAACAAACATCTTACAAAAAAAAGTTCATTAAATTAAACACAAACGCTTTCGGATCCAAAAAAAAAAAAAAAAAGAAATTAACTTAAATATCGAGAGGTTTACAGTTCAGTAGTAGATTGCACTGCCTGCCAACATGTCAACCCATTCTGTCAGAGAAGGAGCCAAGGTTTCAAAATTATCACTGTTTTAAATGTATCTTTGAGTTCAGTCACTTCCATTTGGAGTCGGATGAAGAATTTTGCTTCAAAAAAGGTTTGTTCCAATTCCTGAACTGGAGGAAATTGTGCTCAGATGAACCCCCACACTGTTGGCCAATACACAATAAACGCCCCGAGTGTTCACTTCACACTCAGGTGTTTTGTATTAACCTAAAGTACTCCTACATACAGTAAGGGGAAGCTAAGTTAAGTGTGTCACAATATAATTAGTTGGAAGGTTCATTACAAAGAAAATGTTTGACAGCTGTTGCACCGTAAACACCAAGCAAATAGAAACACACCGATACAAATCCTTAATTATTATTCCTGAAATGTTCCCTTTGAACCAGGTGATGCAATTTGAGCCTTGGACTAACATTTTGACAGCTTTGACATCATGTATAATTTGAAGGGCGATAATAAAGCAGCAAAGAAAAAAAAAAAAAAGAAAAGAAAAGAAAAAAAAGCAAAACATAAATAGCACTGGTTTATACATTTCCATTTGTTCAACAAACATATTCCTGACAAAACAAAGAAAATAAAAGTTTCTTTTTTTTCAACGACAGACATTTTTATCCAGTACGTAATAACCATCCTCTCCGCATCAATACAGCAGCTAAAACATTGGAAACAATCTTAGGGTTGGGGGGGGGGGGAGGGTACACAGGATATGTATCTGCTGTGGTTTAGCATAAGCTGGACTTCAGCTTTAAGCTATATTTTTTAGGAGCTTCACTAAAGCAGGCAGCCCAGGTTGGTCTACTCTGTTCACAGTGGTGGTGAAGAGCGAGGGAGGGAGGGAGCTGAATTGGCTTGGTGACCGACCGTCACCACCATGGGTTGCCACATGCTGCTTACAATCTGGAAAACCCTGTGACTCACTGACATTGAAGTGAGCAGGGCACAATTTCAGGATTAGGCGCGATTCGTACTCCTATCTTAGAGCCGACTAAAAGTCAGTAGAGCCTAGAATGTGACGTCGTTTGAGGTTCGGGGGGGGGGGGGGGGGGGGGGGGGGCGGAGGGAGGGGGGGGTACCGTCCTAAAGTCGGCTCTTCGGTGCTACTGACATTTTCTGACGAGCCGAAATCATTTCGGCACTACAGCGCCGAAACAGCGGTAAAATAGGAGTATGAATCGGCCCTATGTTCTGTTCAATGTCTTATCCATCAGTTAAATAAAATAAAAATAAACCAAAGTGATTTTGTTTGTTGGTGATTGGGTGAATTATATTGATAATACAATTCAAAAGAACAACACTGTGGGTGTTGACTGATTTCAGCAGTCACACCTGGGCCTGAGTCAAAGCAAAATGTTGGCCTTGATATAAATCGATGCAAAACGAATGATTTCCAAACGTTCATTTTTTTCACCTCCATCATGTTCTTAATACAAGGATATTATTATCTGGTCTGTCCAATAGTTCAATCCCATATATATATTTAAATTAAACCAAAAAAGTGCAGCCTTGAACAATCCACTGTATATCCTGTGAAAATCATTAGTCGGTTATTATTACAGAGAGTTGTTTGATATTTTATATAATCTTCCCATTTGAACTCGTTATACATTTACACATGTATACATTTTCTATTCTCACAAAACCAACCTGCATGTCATGATGTGATAATAATACAGACACATTCACCAAACTGTCTCAACCCCTCCTTGATAAAGTGGAGTTCTAAACATGAACCAGTAAATATGACTGAAATTATTGGGCTCTGACCAATAATTATTCCGATGGCCCCTAATATTCTATATAATTGCAGGTTAGTGTGCGGTTTAGTTATAATCTGCACCGTCTGTTCAATGTCTGTCTGTCCAAGGGGGACTAATTCAAGTAGAAATCAATTATTGACCCAATATGGAAGTAGTGGTGACACCAAACATTTTTTTTTAGCAAATCTTATGTTTGCTTGGCAATATGACACAGTTTCACTTTAACCAACTGTTTTTTTTTCCCGACACAAGATCTGTCGGCTTTGGGGGGACTTTGGCTGGAGACACAATTAATACACCCTTGTCAAATTATTTGGCTATGGCGTGGCTACAATATAGAACTTTCACCCGCATTCTGCCTCATTTACAGTAGACCTTTTTGTGGTGTGTGTGTGTGTGTGTGTGTGTGTGTGTGTGTATAGCAATTTTATTTGCTTGGCATTTAATTCTTCTGGCTGATAATTTGAAAAGCTGCAGAAAGCATCAGGTGAAAGGTTGTCGTCATTTGTTTTTCGTACATTGAAGGTAAGATGCGTTCTAGGGTGCCATGTTATTGTGCATATTATTTTAGCTTCTAGGTGAGACAAAATATGGACCATTGGTGCCTTTGGGTATAATAGTATGATAGATAAAATTCACTCTCTCTCTCTCTCAAAAAAAATAAAAAACAAAAATAAAAACATCTTGCAACAAGTGGTTCTACATGTGTACAAAATAACTCCGTTCTGAATATACAGTAGTGATAGGAACATCCCTCCTAAACAAAACAAAAGGATCACAATCAAAATAAATCTCTCTAAAAGAATGCATTTACACAATGAAAAAAAAGAAAAAAAAAAAATATAATCACACTTTGATAGATTGTATAATATTGTATTGGGTGTTTTTTTGAAATCACAGATTTTTGGCACCTGTCCTGAAACATAATCCAGATTCATACTACAGATCTCGAGTTGTGAAAGTGACTTTTGATCAATAAGTTAAGGGTATTATTATAAATCAAAACAACATTGCACAAATTACCATTTACTTTTGGCAGTTGCTGGATGACACATATTTTGGCAATAAGGGCCAAATTTATATGAATCTTGGTTTAATTTTGAAATGTGTGTGTACCACGCGGGTCATCAGAAGGACATTTTATATTTATTTCTCATAATAATAATACTGTCAAGTCAAAGACGTTTTTTTTTTTACTCGGGTGCAGTTGGCCGATAAGACAACAGATATCAATGAGGTAGCTCTTTTTTCTTTTCTTTTTTTTTTCCTACGCACACTATGCTACTGATGAGAAGCACAAATCAAACCTTTGGAGAAGCATTTTTCTTTCTTTTTTTTTTTAAAAGCTCAGTTGAAGTATCTATTCTATCGTGTCTCTCTATAGCAGACAACTGAACCTCGACGACACGACGTCGATTCGTTGGACATATACTTTTAAACAGCTGAAAAGTACAATGCCACCAACACGTCAGGGTCCTTTTTTTCAGCCCTATAATATACCCGTCATTCGGAGAGAGACGTCAACATGTGTTTTTTGTGATAAATGCACAAGGGAGAAAGCAACGTTATTATTAGTTCATGTGTTTTTTTGGCCATATACCGACGTACATTCTGAGATGCGGTTTTTTTAGTATGCGTTGTTGTTTATGTTACATTATGTTTCATGGCATAGCTTGCCTTGTTCACGAGGAAAAGGGGGATTTTGTTTTCAGTGGGCTCGGCAAAGTGCACCAGTTTTGAGTGCGTTCATTGGGGGGGGGGATAGATTGTTCTCTTGGCAAACCTTTGCACACATCCTTGTTTTTAGACCTCTCGCGAGTATAGAAAGTGCTGCGACTCCTTTCCCTATTGAAAAGACACTGCTCAACCAGTGCTCTAGCCATTTTTGCAGTTTGATTATTCATCAAAAAGTTGTTGTTTTTTTTAAGCATATTTAACGACATACGCCAGCCAAAATAGTGGGGGGTGGGGGAGAGGGGGGGGGTCTGACCACAGATCCAGTGCCCTTACAGCAGCAGTCGGTCGGGGTGGGTGGGCTGAGGCTGACGATGGAAGACATCAGGTTGCGACATCACTGGAGGACACAGTACTTCTTGTAGTCCGACTCAAAGTCTTCGTCCATGCTACTGGTGTCGGCCATCCTTCTTGCCGTCCGTCTTTGGCAGAACCGGGATAGTCGACGCCCTGCTGCTCGTAGAACAGGATGTAGGCGGAGTCCGTGTCAATCTCCTCGGAGTGCACCTCCTACACCGAGTGAGGTCAAAGGTCACACAGAGTTACAGAATGCTGCGCCTTCTGAACACCCAAAAGCCCTTATTTTATGTGATCTTCGAAACGATCGTAGCCTTTGACGTCCGTGGACGTCCTAGCGACGTCCTAGTGACACGGGGCGAGATAAGAATATTCAGAATTTTTCCTATTTTTTTTTTTGGCATTTCGCATTTCTCTTGCCGTATGCTAACGCTCTGTGCAACTATTAGCTTGTCATTGACTCCCATGTTAGCGCGGCGGGAAAGAATGACTCGTATCTCCTGATCCAGGGCGCTCTCCGTGGTGATGAATGGATCGATATGCTGGCGCTGCATTTCTGCTCCTCATCCGTCTCTCCCGCAAAATATGAACGCTTTTTGGATCATATCTAGGTTCAAGGTTCAAGTTTATTAGTGTCCCCGAAGGGCAAATTGGTTGCAGCATAGGACAGTACATTAAACAATGAATCAAACAAACAGTACAAACAAACAAACAGTTCACATAGCAGATACCAGAGTACAGAGGTGCGCACAACCGTTAAAGTGCAGGCGTTTTAAAGTCTTTGTGCCGGTTCATATATCGTATAAATTAAAACGATCGGGATGTTAGGTCAATTTGTCAAGTGTTTCTGGTTCATGGCATTCAGAGTAAAAGCGATCAGACAACTCCGGCACCCCAGAGCTCCTATTTTGAAGCACTTCCGGCACTAAATGTGTTAATAATAATAATAATAATAATAATGATGAGTGGTCTTTACCTTAATAATAATAATAATAATAAAATGAGTGTCTTTACCTTACAGCTGCTGTCGTTGTAACAGTACATTTCTCATTGGGGTTCTTGGCGTAGGTCACATAGTGACCTCCTCCCATGATTCCGGAATGACACTGCAGGAAACATCAAAGAGAGGACTTCACAACACTGGCCAGGACACACACTTAACTCATTCTGACCTGAGATCAGATTCATACGAGGTTTCCACTAGACACACACTGGTCTGATTAACCCATTCTGACCTGAGATCAGATTCTAAAAAATGTCAGTCGTTCTTCGATTTAAAAAAAAATAGCAGACCTACAAGCTCATAGCGCGCCACTCGGTGGCGCGCTATGAGCTTGTAGATCTGCTATTTTTCAATAGCTAAAGCATAACATGATGCTAAACACCAAAATGGGTTCCCGTTCAGAAGTGGGTTAATGATACCTCCGCTTAGGCTTACATTAGCTCTGGTCCATAGCCTTCTACTGCTTCTACGATTCTGCCCTGCGCCGTATAAGGCTATATGGGACGTTCAGTTTTTAAATCGAAAATCGAAAAATCAGACCAGCCTCATCCTCTTTGGCGTAAAATAAAAATAACGTTTTTTGCTACTCACCAAAACAAAGCGGGTTGTGTCATTAGAAAGCCTACTTTCCTTAGTGGACGCACTCCGAGCCCCCCCCCCCCCCCCCCCCCCCCCCCCCCAACCACACGTATTAACGGTACTTTTTGGCCAAAAGGGGATTTTGTTTCACCAGGGGAAAAATATTCTCTATGAAGGAAGTTCTCTGGGCAATATCGTCCTCACTTCCCACATTCACACACCGACCGACTCATTGGAGGCAACGTAGGGTTCAGTGTCTTTCCCAAGAGGACACTACGACATGTGGACAGGAGGAGGAGCCGGGATTCGAAACCGCGCGCCATCAAGTGGCGCGCTACGAGCTTGTAGGTCTGCTATTTTTTGAAAAAAATCGAAGAACGACTGACATTTTTTAGAATCTGATCTCAGGTCAGAATGGGTTATAATCAGACCAGTGTGTGTGTCCAGTGGAAAACCTCATATGAATCTGATCTCAGGTCAGAATGGGGGATAATCGTCATGGGGCGGTTTTGCAGCAGTATAGTGATAATACTCACAGAGATTGCATAGAGATTGTACATGGCCTCCAGACACCCTGTGTGTTCCCCGTGCTGCTGCTCCACTGTGCTGCTCTCCTCCGTGCTGCAGTCCGAGGTCAGCCCGCTGCTCTGACAGCTGTCCTCCACGCCGTTGTCTCCTCCTCCTCCGTTCGTCAGGGTGACGTCGCAGTGGACGCTGCTAGACGCTTCCGTGGAGGACTCGCCGAGGCCTGCGGCGGCGTCCCCGCCGCCACCGCCCGGGAGAGAAGACGACCCCGAACCCGCTGCCTCCTCCGTCTCCGCCGTCTGCGTTGTTGTTGTCGTCGCTGTGCCTTCCCTGGGTTCCGCCGCGGCCGCCTCGACGGCACCACCGCCGCTGCCACCGCCGTCCAGGCTCTCCTTGCTGTTGGAGAGCCGGTGTCTGCCTCCTCCTCCTCCGCCCAGCTGGGGGAGGCGGAGCCTGGAGGCGGCCTGTTGTCTGCGGCCTCCCAGAGCGCCGCTCTTGGAGGGGCTGCCTCCTCCTCCTCCTCCTCCTCCTCCTCCTCCTCCGCTCCGACTGAGCGACGAAGACGGTGAAGGGGCCGACGACTTCCTGCTGGAGGCCGGAGAGGCTTTTATAGCAGACGGGGAGAGAGAGGAAAGAGATGATCAGTATAGTGTGACTATTGATCAGTATAGTGTGCCTATTATGCCTCGGCCAACGCCAAACCACAAAAGAAACAAAGTATGCTCTGCTGAAAGGAACTGGTTGGAATAACGTGTTCCTTCCACACGCTATACGTCCAACCAGGGAAACTCCCCCCTGTCAGGTGTAAAAGGAACAACTTGGACACTTCAGGCATGAAGGAAGCATGAGTTAAGTCCGTTGCTCTCCCCTTGTCCCCCATATATGGGGACTAGGTTGCTCTCCCCTTGTCCCCCATATATGGGGACTAGGTTGCTCTCCCCTTGTCCCCCATATATGGGGACTAGGTTGCTCTCCCCTTGTCCCCCATATATGGGGACTAGGTTGCTCTCCCCTTGTCCCCCATATATGGGGACTAGGTTGCTCTCCCCTTGTCCCCCATATATGGGGACTAGGTTGGTCTCCCCTTGTCCCCCATATATGGGGACTAGGTTGGTGGAGGGTGTGTAGAGCCCAGGATCACATTATTAGATGATTGACACAGGGGTGAAAAATGGGTTACGTGGGATAAAAATTATTAGAGAAAAAAAAATCTGCTCTGCTATAAAAATCTGCTTTATTTATTTTAATTTTTTTGTAATTATGTATGCATGTATTTCGTGTATATGTTTGTGTATATAGATATACGTATGTATATGTCTTTCCGACTATCCTTGGGATTGTGGGTGGGGGGGGGGGGGTGGGTGCGCCATGAGCTTGTAGATCTGCTATTTTTTTTAAATCGAAGAACGACTGACACATAGAAACATAGCTTTTTCATAAAACTGTCAGGATGTATAGAAGACATTTGTAGAATCTGATCTCAGGTCAGAATGGATTAAATAACCCCGGGCAATCGGAGAGTGTTAACAACATACTGCAGCGCTGACTGACTGACCTTTGGGGAGGTTGTTGAGGTCAGCCGGGGCGGAGATAGACGACAGGTTGTCTTCCCCGACCCTCAGTAGCTCCTCCCCCTCGCTGCGGGAGTGCAGACAGTGTTGCTCCAGCAGGTCCCTGGGAGCCAGGAAGGCGCTGGGGTCGAAGCTGCCGCGGGGAAACTTGACGATCTTCTGAGACTTGATCCAGCGACCGTTGACGAACTGGAAGCGCTTCAGGTGGACTATCTGGAAGAGAGAGAGAGAGAGAGAGAGAGAGAGAGAGAGAGGAGGCATACAGAAAGACAATATATGTGTTAACACAAAAAATGCCCATGGATTTCTTTTCAGAATAAAGACGTTGAGTGCCCAGCAGATTTGGCCGATTAAAAAAAGAAAAAACTTTTTTTTAAAGAAATGAAAAAAAAAACGAAAAAAATTAATTCTGTTGAAAAAATAGAAGATTTACAAGCTCATAGCGCTACGAGCTTGTAGATAGATCTGCTATTTTTGAAATATTGTGAAAATGTGGCACAAATCTTTGAATATAATATATATTCTTTCAGAGCAAACGTGTTTTAACTAAAATCTTTGCCTCTGGTTGGGTCCCTGGAACTACTATTTTCAGATCGGGGGGCTTCTGGCCGTGGGTTAAACCAGCACCATTCACCACCTAATCAAAACAAATAATTCAGCTGCTCTGTTCTCTCCCAGAGCGTTAGGCTAGTTTCTTGGGACATTTGTGGTCGTAGTGACTACATCTGTCATTAAAAAAAAAATCTGCTATTTTCTTAGTTTTAAGGGTAACTGTTGTATAGAATTGCAATATTACACTCGAGGCTGTGGTTTAACGGGATTATTGCCACTTCAGTGATGCTTGCGGAACTCAACTCCGTCTCGTTCCTGACCGCATCACTGTATCGTGGGCAATTATCGCGTTAACCCACACCCTCTCGTGTAATATATTCTGAACGGGAACCCGCTTTGGTGTTAGCATCATGTTATGCTTTAGCTATTGAAAAATAGCAGATCTACAAGCTCATAGCGCGCCACCGAGTGGCGCGCTACGAGCTTGTAGGTCTGCTATTTTTGAAAAATCGAAGAACGACTGACATTTTTAGAATCTGATCTCAGGTCAGAATGGGTTAATCCGACCAGTGTGTGTCCAGTGGAAACCTCGTATGAATCTGATCTCAGGTCAGAATGGGTTAACTGATAAATGAGCGTGACCACCACACACTGACCAGGACAGGGGGCAGCCTCCAGAGGTCCAGCTTCTTGGTGGCCAGCCGGTGGGTCTTGCACTTGGAGCAGTAGTAGAGCTCGTCCTCTCCCAGCTCCTCCTCGCTGGTGAAGGCCTTCAGGCAGCTGTCCAGGCTGATGGGCTCCGCCTGGGCCCGGCGAGACTGCTCCACGCTGCCGTGCTCCTCCACGATCTGAAACCAGTCCACTTTATTGGTTCATTTGGGACGGGACGTCTTTGCTATAACATCCCGAATACACCTGATGTTTGTCTTTGTCGACACCAGTCACAAAGAGGTCCTGATTCTGGAGGTTGGCTGTGTCTTTGATTTGCACATGGACCAGGCATTCCAAGATAAATATTCTAAGTATAACAAACCTGGGGTATCGCTGTAGATTTGCCATACTGATATTCGGAAGCCTGCCTGGGCTATATGTGCATAAACTGACCATGAGTGGCCTAAGAATAGCTGGCATGACAAAAAGCAAAGCCAAACAACTTGCCAAAAATACTGTTCTGTTTCGGCTGTTATAGGCCGTTTGACTGTGTGGAGAAGGAGGTGCCATGATGTGTATCCTTAAGTGAACATGAACTGTCAACCCCGTTATATTTGTTTCCTTGTAAAATTAATTGTAATTTGTGGATTCAAATAAAGAAATCGAAATGTGTGTGTGCTTGTGTGCCAAAGATGCTTTGAATCTCTGCTTGAACACAACTGACATAAAAAAACTCTTGGCACTTCACTCCAGTAAGCACCTCTTTAGCGACACCGTGTGGTCAACATCGACTTTACAGTTTGTCTACTCAATACCTTCTAAAATACAGCACGTAATACCCGAGCTCTTCATCTCAAGATTTCATGAGATGACCCGAGAAAAGACGACTTTCAGCACGGTCCCATGGGGTCACGAAGTCGATCAATCTAGTTAGTATCTACTGTATTTTATGAAACGTACAGGATAATGCCGTTCAAACCTGACTCATCAGCTAATAATTATACTGAAATCTAAAACATTAACAAGCCTTTAGTTTAGACTATTATGCAACATGTTGGGTCAGTTCCATCTGCATGGCTCGATGGCACTACGATCTCACCCTCAAGTGTTGTTTTCGTCGACTAAAACTAAGACGAAACATTTGTCGACTACCTTTTTTCACTGAGGAAAACTAAATGGAAACTAAGCTATGATGACTAAAAACTAAATATAGACTAAATATACTGACAATTTCGTCGACAAATAAAAACTAGACTAAAATGCTAGGAAGGGACTAGTAGTGGACAAGAGATCCAGTACGAGTCATTTTACACTTGGTTGCATGCTGAAAATAGCCGATCTACAAGCTCACAACACGTCGCGCTGCAACGCGTTGTGAGCTTGTAGATCGGCTATTTTCAGCAAGTGCAAAAACACGGCATCAAGGCCCACCGAAATACACTTTAGTTGACTAAAACTAGACTTAGCACTAAGACATTCCAGGTGACTAAATTATGATAAAAACGAAATTAAGTTTCAGTCCAAAGACTATGACTAAACTAAAATATAAAATGTCCTGCCAAAAGAAACATCAACAACCTGTCGGGGGTCTTTCTTACCCTCTCCTGAGAGGTCTGGTAGCGGAGGTGCAGCGCGGTGGGGTCCCAGTCCACAGCGATGTATGCGTTCCCCACAGAGGCTCTGTCCTCCGTGCACTCTATAGCACAGCCTCGACAGAACCTGAGGAACCAGAGCAGAACCATTTAGTCCAGAACCATTCAGTCCACAGCGATGTACGCGTTCCCCACAGAGGCTCGGTCCTCCGTGCACTCTATAGCACAGCCCCGACAGAACCTGGAGGACCAGAGCACAACCATTCAGGCCTGATGTCGAAAAAAATAGTCTTCTGCAAATCCTGACAGTTTTCTGAAATATACCTTCATGTTTCTGTATCAGTGGTGCTCAATATTTCACGTCAAAGACCCTAACATTTTTATGTATTTGGCCGCCGACCCCCATCTGAAAATATGTCGTTCCAGGGACCCCCCCCCCCCCTCAGAAGCAAAGATTCGAGTTAAAAACGTTCGCTCTGAAAGATTATTCATGTTCAAAGGTTTGCTATGAGCTTGTAGATCTGCTATTTTTAAATAGCTAAAGCATAACGTAATGCTTAAAAAACACCAAAAGGTTGTGTGTGTGTGTGTGTGTGTGTGTGTGTGTGTGTGTGTGTGTGTGTGTGTGTGTGTGCGCGCGCGTGCGTGTCATAATGGATGTCCTACCTGTACCAGGGACACCAGGCACATGAGTTGCCATCCTTGCCCACCACCCGTAGTGTGAAGGGGTACTGGTAGCCCATGCTGTCGTCACTGCAAGGAGAACACACACGTTATCCTCACAACGTTCTCCCTCCACGGCATTCATGAGACATTCAATACCAAGTTGGGAGAAAATGTCATAAAAACATATTTTGGAGTGACAAAATAATTATATGTATTTTTTGTTTTCTAGCAGCACCTAGCCCCGCCTCCTAAGCCCAGCTTCCCCGGGTCTGTGTGAGAACCATAGAGTATAAAGATGGATAGAGACCGTGGAAGTTTCTCAGCACCCGGAAGACTTCCGGAAGTATAATTATAACTCAATGGCTCGAGCGAGCGGAAGTTTAGCCAATTTTGAGGTCCGGGGTTTTCACGTGACGCGTCCACTTCCATTAAGTGCTGCAATTCCACATTTCGCCAGTAGGTGTAGTGTCATCTTCAACGTTACTGGGGGCTTGGTGTGAACACTAACATGAGCAAAGTACATGTTGAAGATAAAAGTGAGGGCAGAGAAGTGAAGACGGAATGACATTGGCCCGGAATGACATTTGTGATGATTTGATTGGCTGAGCACGGAATATGATGTATAGTTGTATACTATGATGATAAGAGAGCCTCTCACTTCACACAAGTGTGGTTTTTGAGGATGCGCTTGCGCTAGCCCCTCCTATGTACAGCTTTTGTCCCCACAAAAAAACCTAAACATTAAATGCCATTGACAATGAAGGGAAAATGTACGTCATCTTGTGTCCCCACACGTCTCAATATTTGTCATCGACAATGAAAGGAGAAATTAGGCCAAATATCCGCCAAATATGACGTAAATGTGTGGCAACAGGCATTCTGATTGGCCAGTATGAGATGATGATGCATGATGGTGCACGATGATAAGAGCGCCCCTCACTTCACACGGGTGTGATTTTTAAATAATAGTGCGTGAACTGACCAGTGTTGATTTCGTCTGAGACAAAAAATGTTCGTCGACTACCTTTTTTCACTGACGAAAACTAAATGGAAACTAAATGAAAAGCTATGATGACTAAAAACTAAGACTAAATATATTGACACTTTCGTCAACAAATACAAACTAGACAAAAATGTTAGGAAGGGGACTAGTGGACAAGAGATCCAGCATAAGTCATTTTACACTTGGTTTGCATGGTTTTACACTTGCTGAAAATAGCCGATGACGCATTGTGAGCTTGTAGATCGGCTATTTTCAGCAAGTGTAAAACCAGTCATTAAGACGGCATCAAGGCCGGCCAAAATGCATTTTAGTCGACTAAATCAACTGTAGATTTAGTCGACTAAAACTAGACTAAACGCTAAGACATTCCAGATGACTAAAATATAAAAACAAAAAAAAAACTAAATTAAGTTTCAGTCCAAAGACAAAAAGAAAGAAAGAACATAGACATTTGCTGCCCAAAAACAACAACAACACTGGTGTGTGTGTGTGTATGTGTGTTCCCCCCCCTTTTCCCCTCACTGTATATATATCTTTTCCCTTTTTGCTTCCTGATGAATTCCTGTTCTGTTTTTTGACTACATAGAAGTGTCTATTTGTATGTCTCTAAATGTTTTGATGAATTGAACAATGTGGACCCTGTTGTAAACAAGTGTAATGCTTAATTGGGTCGTCCACTCACAGTTAACAGTCTTTGTATTGAGTTTGTGCTTGAAATGTACTGTAATTCTGCAAACTGTTAATAAATATTTCAATCAATCAATCAATCAAAAGTGTGTGTGTGAAACGGACCAGTCCTGCGCATGGTTGCTGGCCTCCTGCGGCGGCAGCGGGCTGGCCAGTCTGGACACCTGGGTCCACACGGCGTCGTACAGGTCCTTGGTGCTGGTGTGGACCGTGCAGGGGACGATGAGGGGCATGCCGAACAGGCTGGGCCGGTTCTTCTGGGACGACAGGAAGTAAAGCTCCGTGCGCATCTGACAGAAAAACAACAAACACGAAACACAGAATGTTGCATTGGGATTATTATTTACTAGAATTGCATTTTATGTATAGTCATAGCACTTTATAGTACTTTTTATATATGTCATGTATGCCATGCTTTTTTGTTATTGCTTAGTGTAAGTCGCTCTGGATTAAGATGAAAGCGTTTGCTAAATGCCTAAATTGTAAATTGATAACGTAGCTACGTTTCCGGCAGGCTAGACGATTATTAAAGGACCACTTCACCACTTTTCAACATCTCTTCATATAATTGGTCCTCACTATAATGTTCATGATAAAACACCACCATTTCATAGGAGGGCTTTATTGGGCAGTTCGGACACCCGTCCACCAGTGACATCATCATTAGGCAGATTTTTTATTTTTAAACAAGATTTGTTTTAAAATATATTTAGATTTTTTTAGCAGTGAGCCCGGTGTCTCTGATGTCATGGACACTGGGCTCACTTCCTTCCTGGACTACATGTTGTCTCAGTAAGACAGCTCTCCCCCTATCCACAAGGAGGAGCAGTGCACCAAAGAATTATGGGAATTGTAGTCCAGGAAGGTAGTGAGACCAGTGTCCATGGCTGCGTCCGAAATCATTCCCTATGCCCCATAGTGCACTACTTTGAGGTTCCGCCATTTTGTTATAGTGTCCGAATATGTAGTGAGCATTTTTGCACCCTAACGTAGTGGACTGAAGTATCCCACAATGCACCGGGAATTGTAGGGAGCATCCGATGGTCACTACAAAAACACAGCGAAGCAAATCTGCCCCATAATGCATTGCGCAAGCTCGCTCTTGAGCGCACATGCACGCGTTTGCGCACGTGCGCTGCTTCTGCATGCATGCGCTCATTGCGCTCCAACTCAGAAGAGGCAGAAGTTGAACCAGCGAAAGAAATCAACACAAATGTACTTTTTAAACTTTCGTTTTCCCCTCTTTTCTTCCCTGGCGGATCTCGAAGCTACAGATCTCGAGACAAATGATCTGTGCATTTATTTGAAATTGTTTTATTTTATTTATAATAAATCTACTCATTTGCAATAGTATTACTACGGTAATCTGATTCATTGTATCACCCAGGCCCAGCGCATGACGTTGGGAGAGGAATCAGTTGCTTGCTGTAGAATATATTTGTGAGATTCTTTATCACAAACGTAGGCTAAATACATGCATGTGAGACACATATTAATTGTGTCCGAACATATGTTTTATTAATATTCATTAATTCCTGCCATGAAAAAATATGCTATCTAACATTATTTCATTGAATTGCGATAAATGCATTAAAACTTCATTGTGTAGGCAGTCATTTATTGGACTGCTGTTTCTGTTAACACCAAACGTCCGTATTGTGAGCAGAGCTTGTAGATCGGCTACTTTTGGTAATTCTTTACCAAAAGTACCCAAGTAAAAGTATACAAGCTCACAACACGGACGTCGCGCGTTGCTTATAGATCGGCTATTTTTGCCGTATCCCCCCCGCCCCAGGATTAGCGGGGGTTCATGTGGTTAATCAATCATGCTGCTGATATTTTCATATATTGTCAAGGTTGTGCACTGTTTTCATATTGCTGGATAATGGATATAGCCTAATATTAATTTATTGATAATAATCATAGGCCCATTGTTATGGGCCTATGATTTTAAAATAACCTTTTTATCATAGATATATAGGCCTAAATGCCTGCAAACATATTTTCATTAACCTATTTTTTCTTTATTCATTCATGAATTTAAACATAACTTTACAAACTGTCCTTGCAGGGAGGTGACAGCCTGCAGTCACTTATTTGATACAGTCTGTTCCTAGCGGAAATTCAGCAGCAGCGTTTTGATTGGTTTCTTGTAGTCAGTTGATTCTTCATATCCAAATGAGTGAAACGGCCGGGATGATTTGTTTATTTTTCAAACATTTCTTTATGAGGCGATCTGAAAAAACCTAATGGGGATTTCATGCAAATAAAAAGTACATGAACCCGCGGAACTACAGCGCCCTCTATCGATATTGACGTCAGAGTCGGTGCTCCCCATACAGGGAGTATTGTCCCAAATCATCACTATAGAGTCCACTAGAGTCTGGATCCCCATACAGGGAGTATTGTCCCAAATCATCACTATAGAGTCCACTAGAGTCTGGATCCCCATACAGGGAGTATTGTCCCAAATCATCACTATAGAGTCCACTAGAGTCTGGATCCCCATACAGGGAGTATTGTCCCAAATCATCACTATAGAGTCCACTAGAGTCTGGATCCCCATACAGGGAGTATTGTCCCAAATCATCACTATAGAGTCCACTAGAGTCTGGATCCCCATACAGGGAGTATTGTCCCAAATCATCACTATAGAGTCCACTAGAGTCTGGATCCCCATACAGGGAGTATTGTCCCAAATCATCACTATAGAGTCCACTAGAGTCTGGATCCCCATACAGGGAGTATTGTCCCAAATCATCACTATAGAGTCCACTAGAGTCTGGATCCCCATACAGGGAGTATTGTCCCAAATCATCACTATAGAGTCCACTAGAGTCTGGATCCCCGTATGGGGGATAGGGAGTAGGGAACAACCCTAGCAATTCGGACGCAGCCCATGACATCAGAGACAACAGGCTCACTGCTACAATCTAAAATATCTAAAACCACATATTGCACACATAAAGACCCCCAGGAAAGTGTTCTAAAGCTCCTAAACGTAAGTGTCCCTTTAACACCGTGTTCTACGGTTGTGTGTGCGTGGTGGACGGTGGAGGGTAACACGGCATACGCACCATTTTCCTGTGCATGGCGATGATGTAACCGATGAAGGGGCTCTCCTGGAGCGCCGTGATGTGTCCGTTGGGTATCCCGTTGGGCACGGGAGGCGCCTCCGGGCTGCAGGGAGACGCCACCGTGCTGCTGGGCACGCCGTTGGGGATGAGGAGCGCTCTGGAGCCGATGTGGCCGTTAGCCGGCATGCCGTTGGCGATGGGGGTGATGTCTACACGAAGAAACATCAATCCATCTCATCATTCACAGTTTTCTTTTTTTTTAACTCTAAAATCTTTATCCCATGATTTTGTAACCCATTTTTCACCCCTGTGTCAATCATCTAATGTGATCCTGGGCTCTACACACCCTCCACCAACCTAGTCCCCATATATGGGGGACAAGGGGAGAACAACGGACTTGAACTCATGCTTCCTTGTGGGATAAAAAATATATTTATAAAAAAAGAAAGTCAAACCGAGTTCCTGACCCCAGCTGGAAGTGGTTAAACATTATCAACAGGGTTATACTTCACTAATAATAACTGGGTCATTAACACTGGGAGTGTACAGTATAACTGACAACGTGTATAACTGACAACGTTACCCGTAAGTGTCGGCGAGGTGAGCGAGGTGGGCGAGCCAGGCACGGGGATCTCGAACGCACACAGGAAGCCGTTGACGGAGAGACGCACCTTCTGGTTGTCCTGTGGGAAGGTCTACAGAGACAAGACAACACAGCAGACAGTTAGAACCTTCTGGTTGTCCTGTGGGAAGTTCTACAGAGACAAGACAACACAGCAGACAGTTAGAACCTTCTGGTTGTCCTGTGGGAAGTTCTACAGAGACAAGACAACACAGGAGACAGTTATAGAACCTTCTGGTTGTCCTGTGGGAAGTTCTACAGAGACAAGACAACACAGCACAGTTATAGACCTTCTGGTTGTCCTGTGGGAAGTTCTATAAACACAGCAGAGACAAGACAACACAGCAGACAGATATAACCTTCTGGTTGTCCTGTGGGAAGTTCTATAAACACAGCAGAGACAAGACAACACAGCAGACCGTTAGAACCTTCTGGTTGTCCTGTGGGAAGTTCTACAAGACAAGACAACACAGCAGACCGTTAGAACCTTCTGGTTGTCCTGTGGGAAGTTCTACAGAGACAAGACAACACAGCAGACCGTTAGAACCTTCTGGTTGTCCTGTGGGATGTTCTACAAGACAAGACAACACAGGAGACAGTTATAGACCTTCTGGTTGTCCTGTGGGAAGTTCTATACACACAGCAGAGACAAGACAACACAGCAGCCAGTTAGAGACCCATTCAGAAACGGGTCTCATGGTCGCCAGGCAACACATTTCCTGTAGGCGGAGACGACACATCTGTGGTTTCCCCGCACCAAGCTTCTACTACAGTGAATGGAAAAGTGACTGATGTTAGTCTGCCTCAAACGTTACTCTTTTATAATAATAATAATAAAACTTTATATAAACTTTGTATAGCACCTTTCATGACATGAAATGCAGCTCAAAGTGCTTTACAGAACAATGGAGAATAAAAGAAAAGCAAGGCAACGACATTAAAAAACAAGCAGTAATGCGATACAGTGAGGACATGAATAACAAAAATAAATAAAAGATCAATTAAAAGCAATGTTGTAGAAGTGGGTCTTGAGCTGAGCTTTAAAAATGTCTACAGAGGCTTTTACCTGCTTTTTACTGACACTAACATTACAAAGATGCTCCAGAACATCGGGATGAACCTGTGTAGTTTATGGCTGCTCCAACAGTAGTGGCAACATAAAAAACCCTCCAAAAAAACAGAATGTCAAAATATCTACCGCGGTGGCTGAGACCAGAGCCATATAGTAATGGTTGAGACAAAGCAGTGAACGGTCCTGAAAGATACATAACGTCAGTCTCACCCAATACCCAATCTTTCTGTTTTAGGAACACAAGGCTGCTCATACTAAGCATTAAAGTATGAGGTATAAAGTACAGCGAACCTTGGGGTTACCATCCGGCCACCGTAATGATTATAGTATATTTAACTGTGTTATCTTTGTTCCTGTTACTGTATTTATTGTTTCTTTATTGTTGCTCGCCTTGTCGTCGTCACCTGTCCCTGTTCCGTTTTTTTACAGTGTTTTTTTTGGCGGCTCATTTTGATTTTAGTTTTAGTCATAGTCTCTTGAATAGCTTTCATTTAGTTTTAGTCACATTTTAGTCACCTGGAATGTCTGGGTGTTAGTCTACTTGTAGTCGACTAAACATCATAAGATTTTAGTCGACTAAATCTACAGTTGATTTAGTCAAGCCAAAATGTATTTTGGCGGGCCTTGATGCCGTCATGATGACTGTTTTCACAATAGCCGATCTACAAGCCCTCAACGCGTCGCAGCGCAACGCATTGTGAGCTTGTAGATCTGCTATTTTCAGCATGCAACTAATTGTAAAATGACTTATAGTGGATCTCTTGTCCACTAGTCCCTTCCTAACATTTCAGTCTGTTTTTATTTGTTGACGAAATTGTCAATAAATTTAGTCTTCACACAGTAGGATCTGATCTGGGTTCAGTCTGTAAAGGTACCTTGATGTTGGAGCTGTGGACCTCACACAGTAGGATCTGATCTGGGTTCAGGCTGCAGAGTTCACTCAGCTGCTTCTTCATGCCGGTGTACTTCTCGTCCATGTTGAGCCTCAGGCCGTAGCGTACCGGGGTGGAGCCGTCCAGTTTAATGACTGTCAAAAAGCACACCCAATAAAATAATAATACAATGAAGATAATTAACCCATTTTGACCTGAGATCAGATTAAAAAAAATGTCTTCTACATCATCCGGTCATCCTGACTGTTTTCTGAAAAAGCTATGTTTCTATGTCAGTCGTTCTTCGATTTTTCAAATATAGCAGACCTACAAGCTCATAGCGCGCCACCGAGTGGCGCGCTACGAGCTTGTAGATCTGCTATTTTTTCAATAGCTAAAGCATAACATAATGCTAACACCAAAAGGGGTTCCCGCCCCAAAATGGGTTAAGCTAAGCAGTGTTGTTTTTGGCAGCAAATTTCTATTTATTTTTTAGTTTTAGTCATAGTCTCTTGAATAGTTTTCATTTACTTTCAGTCACATTTTAGCCACCTGGAATTGCTTTAGTGTTATAGTCTAGTTTTAGTCGACTAAATGTCATAATATTTTGTCTACTAAATCTGCAGTTGATTTAGTCGACTAAAATGTATTTTGGCGGGCGTAATGACTGGTTTTACACTTTCTGAAAATTGCCAGCTTGTAGATCTGCCCTTTTCAGCACGCAAACCAAGTGTAAAATGACTTCTACTGGATCTCTTGTCCACTAGTCCCTTCCTAACATTTTAGTCTAGCTTTTACTTGTTGATGAAAGTGTCAATACATTGAGTCTCATAGTTTTAGTCATCGTAGCTTAGTTTTCATTTAGTTTTCGTCAGTGAAACAAGGTAGTCGACGGACATATTTTTCGTCTTAAAGGCTCATTCATATTCTGGGTTTTCGGGTGGTGAGGTGACCGCACCGCTCCGGTGGTGAGGTGACGACCGGAGCTGAAATAACGTTGAGCGGTGGTGAGTAAAAAACAGAGAGAAGGGCTGAGGGGTGGTGGTTTGCTCTTCACGTCATGCCGTCATGTTGTAGTTCGGTGGTGGTCACCTCACCCACCGAAAATCCAGACTATGAATGAGCCTTTAGTGGACGGAAGTCAAACAGTGTGTCCTCACCGGTGATCTCCAGGTGCATGGAGCTGTCCATGGGCAGGGGCAGGGAGAGGAAGTTGAAGGGGTCGAAGCGGGCGCTGATGTGCCCACACGTCTTACACTTCACCTGGGACTTCAGCTGTCCATGGAACAGGTCCACCACGATGGAGCGGTTCCGACGCAGGTGGTTCTCCCAGGCCTTTTGGAAAAGCATAAACAGAAATGCTCAACCCATTTCAGGCCCGACGTCGAACATTTTCGAAAATGTCTTCTAAGTCCTGACAGTTTTTGTGCCACATTTTCACGATTCTTTCAAAAATAGCAGATCTACAAGCTCTTAGTGCGCCACTCGGTGGCGCGCTATGAGCTTGTAGATCTGCTAGTAACATGATGCTAACACCAAAAGGGGTTCCCACCAAAATGGGTTAAAAAACGCCAAAAGAAATCCTGGTCTCTAAACTACCTCCCCCTGGCCAGGAATAACTGGTAGGATTAACGTGTTCCTTCCACGCACTATACGTCCGGCCGGGGAAACTCTCCCCTGGCTGTCAGGTGAAAAGAAGCAGCTTGGACTCCTCACGCATAGAAGGAAGCATGAGGTCAGTCCGACAACTAGTCAACTAGTAAAAATGACTAGAAGTGAATGCCCTACTTACTATAAACGCAACACGAGATCACACAACACTGGTAACGGTATTCGGTATCGGCTAACACAGAAATGGTGGCACCGGGAACGAAAAACGTTTATCGGGGACATCCCTAATTTTATCACGACGGTACGACATGCCCCGTGGCCCCTGTGTGGTGCGTGGTACGACATGCCCCGTGGCCCCTGTGTGGTGCGTGGTACGACATGCCCCGTGGCCCCTGTGTGGTGCGTGGTACGACATGCCCCGTGGCCCCTGTGTGGTGCGTGGTACGACATGCCCCGTGGCCCCTGTGTGGTGCGTGGTACGACATGCCCCGTGGCCCCTGTGTGGTGCGTGGTACGACATGCCCCGTGGCCCCTGTGTGGCGTGCTGACCTCAGAGGCGACCTCCCAGTCCGGCCGTCCGTCGCTGTCCTTCAGCTCCACGTAGGGCTTGTCGTGGACGCGGTTCAGGTCCTCGTGCAGCCCGTCCAGGAGGAAGGCCAGCAGCTCCTGGGAGTCCTGCTGCTGGAAGCCGTTGAAGCGCGGGGCGTACTTGGCTATCGTCCACTAGACAGAGAGAGAGAGAGTAACAGGAATGGAGGAAGTCACACACACAAAAAAACTATGAGGAATATTCCCCTTTTTCTGTTCTGGGGGGGGGGGGGGGGGGACTACGACGACGACATTAGCTAAACAAAATAGGTGATCTACAAGCTCACAACGTGTCACATTGTACACACATTTTACATAACCCGTGTTCCACGCTATTTAATCCATGTTTCGGTGCTGCTTATTACGCTAAACCCGCTATTCGTGTTTAATTCGCCGTTTTTTAATAATTAAAAAGAAAGAGCGGATTCGATGTGGACCTGGTGACGAGGCTGTCGCATTACAACGACGAAATCTGGGATGCTAAAGGCTTCTGGGAAAATTAGTCCAATGCAAGTGAACGGGGGGTTTGACTGGACTACAACAGGCTGTGCAGGCTGTTAGGGTTTTGCATCACAATGGCGGCATGTTTTTCTCTTCAACAACAAACCATGGGACTATTTTCCGCCGGATTTCCGTCGATCAAAGCTGCAAATACTTTGGTGTTATGCTCCAAAGGTAATAGATGGCAGCCTAGGTAGGATGGCTATATTAATCTAAGGCCCCGGAAGTGTTAAAGGACAACTTTAGTTTTTTTCAACCAAGGTTCATGTTTTAGGTTGTCACAACACGTCACGATGGGAGACATTCTAGATCAGATATTAAGTCTTTTGCCTACATTGTCATGCCCACAATAGAAACAGCATGTTAAAATTGGCCACGAGCCCACCCACCCTCAGTTTGAGCGGAGCTACATTTTTCTGGGTCCCGTTCCACAGCTCCAGCACCAGGTCACCGTAACACTTGGCCATGTGACCTCGCATCCCGATGGGGTTGGTTCTGGAAGGGGTCAGAACACACAATACAGAGTTAGAGCAGGGTGGTGGTCCAGTCAACTCTCACCAGTTAATGTCTTGCAGAGAAACAGCGAGTTGAGAAAGCAGGCTTGAAAGGTTCACTTCTGTGGTCTCTAACATTTATACACCTACGTAGCTACATGTTTAAGCATTTATTTCATATTTACATGTCGATTTCAGCTCCGACACTTATTCCAGACATGCTCTAGTATGTGAAGAGTCTGCCTGTGCTGATAACTCATTTTGGAGGGAATTTGCGCGATGGCAGGCTCTCAGTCTCAGTCAAATCAGGCCACATGGACCAAATGTACAGATTGAGAACCACTGAGTTAAGAGGTTCTTATAGGTTCTTCACAACATCAATACTGCTACTATAACTACTAATGTTTAACATATATAACACTTTTCCAAGCGTTGTTAGTTACCTGTTGAGCTCGTACAAATGTCTCCCTGAGATGAAGTAGTCGGTGAGAGGCTTGGTGTTGCTCACACACTGGATACTGGAGTTCATGAAGCAGGTGTTGCCCAGGTTGCTAAGGCCCGTGGCTCCTTTCTCTGTGGGGACTGGACGAGAGAAGGGAGGATACCATGACAACCACGTACCATAATAATAATAACAACAATAACATATGATAACAGCATCCTAAGGTTAGCAAGGAATATCACCTCTAATACTAAGCATGTGTTGTATGGAGAATATAGGTTGCTACCTTCAGGAAGGAGATATGGTGTACCAGCATACAATAAGGTCAGACTAAAGAGGACCTTTGTCTACCAGTCGACCTTGAGACTTAATCAGGAGATGTAGTAGCCACAGGATAATCTAAGCGGTGGATATTGCTCATGTCTTTGACTTTATGTATGTAAATTGTCTTGTTCTTTGTGTTTGTATATGTTCTGCATACTTGGCTGCTGTGTCGCAAGACAAATTTCAGTGTGAACTGACAATAAAGTACTATATCATATCATATCATATCAATAATAATCATGGCCATCGTGTGACAAGTGTCACACACAATTGTGACCAGTGCCAGTATTTTCACCCACAAGTCGGCAGAGTTGATATACAGTTATAGTTGAAAATACAATTTATTTCTTTTTTTGGGTGGTTTTCGTTTTTTAGCCACATTATTAACACAGTTGGAATGTTAAAGAATGTTTTTATTCCATAAGAAAGTCGTTTTAGTGTCATTAAGTCGTTGTAATTGCTTAAATAAGTCACTATGTCTAATGTTTTAACCATTGGGTTAAGCAATGCTAAAATCAGCTTTCCTTTCAAAGTATGCAAATTCCGCAAAAAATCCGCCTGTTTGTACACAATCGTTTTTGAAGATAATACTAGTCTTTTACCTAACTGGCCAACAGAAATAGCAGAGAAAGAAGTATTAACAGTGTAAAAAGTGTGTTTATTTTCGGCCTTTCTGTGCTGCACACGGAACTGCCTCTCGCATGAGCGGACCGCATTAAAAGGCACAACTTTTACATCTTTACAGATCTACTATAATCTGTAGCATGCTTCCTCTCCAACCCTTCATGGGGGGGTTTGAGTCAGAGCTTACCTTTGTGTCGGTCCATCTTACTGCTGTTGGCGATGAAGGACATCTCCTCCGGCCAGCTCATGTCTTTGTTCCTGACTGTGGAGAAGAAGAACGTGGACATTATTTCCTCTGTGAACTTTCACTTCCACCATCACTATATATTTTTGTTTGTTTGTTTGCCCTAAGCGGTTATCGTCAATTCCCCCCCATTTTTGTACAACCCCCAACAACACCCGCCCATTGGTGTGTGTAGATATTACCAACATGCCTACCTATGGTATGCAGTCACACCAGTTAGGATTTTTCACCAGGAAGAGTTTAATAATCATCTCTACCTGCTTCCCCCAAACCTGCTTATGGATTATATCCTCACTATAGTGCTCACTAGCAGTGACCTGGGTTCACTGCTAGTTTGGCACCCAGAGCTGTGTATACCAGTTGTAAGAGCCATTTGAGCCACCATATTTCTTTCCATGATTCCTGTCAATTTACCAATCTATGTTGCCATGGTTACAGGGAGGGAGGGTATTTAACCCTGGCCCTAATTAGTCTCAGGTGTTACCAGTGGCAGAGGTAAACCAGTTTTTGACTGTGTTCATGAGGGCTGATGATCTGTAGCCAATCCTGTGCGTTTGATGGTTTATATTATGTTTATTTTGTATGACAAAGTATAGGACTTTAAGCAGCTAATAAATATAGTTTAATTTCTACTCAACGGACATTTTTGGACATCAGTTATTTGATCACACGTCTGAACTTCCTCGGCAACCAGTATCACCCAAGTATAGGGTCTTGGGCGTTACACCAGTGTTGTTTTTGGCAGCACATTTTGATTCTGAAAAGTATCTTGAATAGTTTTCATTTATTTTTGTCACATTTTAGACATTTTACACCTGGAATGCTTTAGTTAGTCTAGTTTTAGTCGACTGTCTAAATATCATACGATTTCAGTCTAACTAAAATGTGTTTTGGCGGGCCTTGTTGCCGCCGTAATGACTTACACTTGCTGAAAGTAGCCGATCTACAAGCTCACAACACGTCTCGCTACTACGCGCTGTGAGCTTGTAGATCGGCTACTTTCAGCATGCAACCGAGTGTCAAATTATTTATACTAGATCTCTTGTCCCATCCTAACATTTTAGTCTAGTTTTTATTTGTTGATGGAATTGTCTTATAGTATAGTATAGTATAGTCTTAGTTTTATAGTCATCATAGCTTAGTTTCCATTTAGTTGAGTTTATCAGTGAAAAAAAGCAGTCGACGAACATGCTTCGTCTTAGTTTTAGTCGTCGAAATCAACAGTGCGTGTACGTACCAGGGGGGCAGTCAGACAGATATTTTGTGAAGCTACTAAGGAAATCGGGATTTCCTGAAAGTTCATATAATGGCCTGTTGCGGTGCTGTCATTGGGCCCAAAAAAAACCCATATCTCCATAGAGGTCCATGTATTTGGGCCCAACTTAACCTAGACTGTATTAAACATGGTCATGAATACTTTCTGCTTCCAGTCACTAGTTTAAAGTCTCATTTCTAATGTCATAATATTCTTTTTGGAAAATTATGGTCCCATTTATAAAAGAAATGACCATAAAGTCGCGTATGTTCTGAGGGGAGTGGCTACCGTTACATTCTATGATCGGGATTCCCCTCCCACTCGAAAAAAACAAACGGAGAAGAAGGGGGGAAGTCCCGCCTCGTTGTCTGGGCCAGCCAATGGGCCAGCTGGGCCCAAACGGATCTAGAAAGATGGCGATGTACAATTCAAGGACTGACAGGCTTCATTTTACGTTCATGTTAGACCCGGGGAACGCTTTGTCCATATTTTTTACAGTCTATGGTTATATTTTACAGTCTATGGTACGTACCCTCAATAACTAAATGCTGCTCATCCTGGATCTTCAGACTCTCCAGGGTGTGGTCTTCATCGTCCAGGAGGGTGAGGTAGTTCTGGAGACCACAAAAAAATTAAGAAATTGTTTCAAGAACTGTGGGGATCTGAATATCTATTTTGCCGAGTCACCCAAACATTGTTTTGTAACATATCGAGTAAAATATTAAAACAGTTGACATGTTTGTGTGGGGACAAACACAACTAAAATCAAAACAAAAATGTATTAACAACAAAATGAACAAAGCCTTTGGCAAAGTGTTGTATCCTACATACAGTAGTAACATAATACTTAAAAACACCCCCCCCCCCACCCCCCAAAATGGTGTTACGGCAGTGTTGTGTTGCTCATAGTCATACCTCACTGTTGTACAGCCACAGCCGCATGTCCTCCTCCTTGATGCGTAGCCTCTGGGACAGGTACAGGTGGATGTCCTTGATGGTGCCCATGCGGCTGAAACAGCCCGTGTACGCCAGCACGCGCTTCAGGGGGGCGTTGGGGGAGGGGACGTTACCTGCTGGAGAGGAGGAGGAGGAGGGAAGGGTGGGGGAGAGAGAGGGAGGGAGAGGTGGAGACAACGAGGACAGAAAGAGGACAGGGGGAGGGGGAACAACAGAGGGAAGAGTTCAGCGAATTAAATGGCCCCCGAAAAATGATTTCAAACACACACACACACACCCACCACACACACCAGTGTCTTACTATACTTAGTCGTGACTCGTGAGGATCAAAGCCCCCCCTCCCTTTTGGTGGAAAGTAACTAAGTACTTTTATTTAAGTACTGTATTAACCCTCTTGTGGCTATATTTAATAACATCTTATTGTGCATTGGGCCAGATTTGGCGACTTTTTGAATGACAATAGAAAGATGTGCGATATGACCACAATGTCACGAAATGTCTCATTTTAAAGCTGCAAGAATTATGTTTCTAGCATGTTCCATCGTTTACTTATAAGCATTTTAGTACACCTTGGTTTCACTTTTCACTGAAACCAAGGTGTACCAAGACTAAGAGGTATTTGTACTTTACTTGAGTATTTCCACTTTCTTTTACTTTTACTTCTACTCCACTACGTCTGTCACTAACATGTCTAACAGTGACTAACAGTCACTAACATGACTCTGTATGAGGGACTACCGAGGGTGAGCCAGAAAATAGCAGCCAGGAGAATGAGACTAGCAGGACACTGCCAAAGGCATCAAGAACTGCCAGCCAGCAAACTGGTGCTCTGGGAACCAACACACGGGCATCGATCACGAGGACGCCCCGCGCTAACATACGTGGATGTACTCAAGAGCGATGCAGGAGCACAAAGTACCAACAAGCTGGCCAGATGTATGGAGAACCGGGATGACTGGAAACGACGATGGAGGGCTCGTCTGAGGACGACCTAGAGAGACGTCTCAGAGCCAACATTTGTACTTTTACTCCACTACAATGATTTGAAAGCTTTAGTGTACTAGATATTTTGGAGATTTTAAAATTTGATTAGAAAACATATTATTAACCACTTCCAAACCCTAAACATTTCGGCCATTTGAAAATAGCCGATCTACAAGCTCTTGCGACGCATTGTGAGCTTGTAGATCTGCTATTTTCAATATATTTTGTACACATTTTGTAATATAGTAAGACCGGTACTGTCGGTACATACATACATACATACATACATACAGGCTGATCATCAGGACTTAAAGGGCCACTTCACCTCTTTTGCAACCAGATCTTATTTTCATGATGTTTGGGAGACAAGAAACACTTTCTTGGGGTTTTGAATGTGGGTAACGTGTATTTTTTAGATAGTGTCCATGGCTCCATGATGTCATGGACACTGGGCTTACTTATTTCCTGGACTACATGTTGTCTCAGTAAGACAGCTCTCCCCCCTATCCACAAGGAGGAGCAGTGGACCAAAGCATTATGGGAATTGCAGTCCAGGAAGGAAGTGAGCCCAGTGTCCATGATGACATCATGGAGCCCACGGCCTCTTTGAAATACTAAAGTATCTAAAAACACAAATCACCCACGTAAGAAAACAACAACCCAGGAACGTGTTTATTGTCTCCCAAACATCATTAAAAATAAGATCTGGTTGCAAAAAGGGGCGAAGTGGCCCTTTAATGCATTTAAACCCCGATTCCTGTTCTGAATTAATTCCTGTAATTAATTATGTCTTATATACCAATCTGGATAGGAAGACAAACAGAAGACAAATCATCTGACATGCTGTTCTTCCAATTCCACGGTGGATGCTGTGCATTGCACTGTGAAGAATTTGCTGGTGTGTGTGTGTGTGTGTGTGTGTGTGTGTGTGTGTGTGTGTGTGTTTGTGTGTGTGTGTGTGTGTGTGTGTGTGTGTGTGTGAGAGATCTATTCTACAGTATGGTAATCTGGCCTGTTTCCATGTCAGATGCACACATTTTCAGGCTCACACAAACGCACACAAACGCGCGCACACACACACACACACACACACACACACACACACACACACACACACACACACACGAAGGACCACTGACCTCAGACTCAGTGTGTGTTGAGGATTAGTTATAAGGAAGCAGCAAGAAAGAGCCTATATGCGTGAATCAACGAAAGACTTGATTTGATGAATTAAACAAATTAGTGCACACCCGTACAGTACACGCAGATTGGATCCAACTGGAATCAATCCATATTAGTCCAGTTAATCAATTATGAAACAAATTTTGCAATTCATTATTGATTTTCGACATGAGAGCCAAAAAAACGAGCGATTATATTGGTTGGTTATGAATTGTTAAAATTAAACACTTGTGCTTTTCTATGGGCACAGCCTTGTGATTATTGTTGTGACATGTTCATGAGCAGGACTTCTGATCTGAAACTTTTTCATGTCAAGAACCTGAACCCCCTACTGTAAATTGACACTAATTAGCATGCGGATCGCCATTTGAAAATAATATGCCAGGGACCCCTGGTAGATTTTTATGGTTCTAGCAGTGATTCTCAACCTGTTAAATTTCAAGGACCCCCCAGTTTGACATGCATTAGTCTACGGACAGACCCCCATTTAATGGTATTTCTATCTCTGGGACCCCCAATTTATATTAAAAATGCAATGTTAATTTAAAAGAGAATTCCATGCTAGAAGGCTGTCTTACCTTTATTTGTCAATAGTATCCCAAGCGGCACACTTTACTACTTATTTCGATGGAATTAGCGAATTAGCACAAAAAGAAAATAGTTAGTTAGTCGACTAGTAAACTAGGCAACTAGTCAACTAGTAAAAACGACTAGAAGTGAATGCCCTAGTAGTCCCTATGCTCACCCACCCACCAGTACCTGTAGTAGAGGTGAAAGCCCTAGTAGTCCCTATGCTCACCCACCCACCAGTACCTGTCATATTCGCTGTCATTGTTCACCGTTGTGATTTTTTTTACAACAAGGTCTGTGCGAATAGAAAAACTTTGTGCACTGAGCCAATCTGAGGAGCTTTTATAGGGCCGATTCATACTCCTATTTTTTTTACCGCTGTCTCGGCGCTGTAGTGCCGCAAATGATTTTGGCTCGTCAGAGATTTTCAGTAGCACCGAAGAGACGACTTTAGGACGGTACCCGCCCCCCCTCCCCACCTCCCGAACCTCAAATGACGTCACATTGTAGGCTCTACAGAGCCGAATGACGTCACATTGTAGGCTCTACAGAGCCAAATGACGTCACATTGTAGGCTCTACAGAGCCAAATGACGTCACATTGTAGGCTCTACAGAGCCAAATGACGTCACATTGTAGGCTCTACAGAGCCAAATGACGTCACATTGTAGGCTCTACAGAACCAAATGACGTCACATTGTAGGCTCTACAGCGCCGAACCGACTTTTATCCGGCTCTAAAATAGGAGTATGAATCGGCCCCTTAGTGATCAGCAGCAGCCAATGGGGCCAATGGTTCATTCCACATGCCCCCCCCACTCCCTCCCAGATCACTGTCTCTCTCTAAAGCCAAATTCCAATACCCCAAATCTCGGCCACTCGCTCACTCACACTCGCTCACTCCAGCACGGTGGTGTTACGGTGAAATTGGTGGCCTGCTGAAATAATGTGAAAATCTTGCAGACATCACATAATGTCAGTGTCCGAATGAAAATCGTTGCAGTTTAGTTGCATTAGCAAAGTTCAACCTATAGCGGTATTCAGGCCACATATTTAAAGACCTCCATGTAGTTGTGTGTGAAGTCCACAAGACGGTAACATATTTTTCGGCAGGTCACCAATTTCACCATGCTGTCTGTAGTGACCGAGTGGGAGTGAGCGAGTGGCTGAGATTTTGGGTATTGGAATTTGGCTTATAGGCTTGGATCAGTCCACTTCAACACGGATTAGAGAGAGAGAGAGAGAGGGGGGTGGGATTTTTATTTATTTTTAATTTATTTTTTGGGGGACGACGGCCGGCGGGGGTCTTCTTGCTGCATGGCTTACGTTACCGTACCTCCTCGCCCCATGGGGGGCTGTATGACCATGGGTGGTAAATGCATTCTCAGGCTGGCCATACCCATATTGACCCAGATGTTGGACGGGGGGGCGGAGCGCGCGGTGGAGGCGGGCTGCTGCCGCAGGAAGAGCAGGTAGCGCGGGAAGAGCTCCAGCTCCTCGCGGCCCGTCTTGCTCTGACGGATGACCTGTTGGATGGAGAGGGAGGAGGAGGGTTCATTCTGACCTGAGATCAGATTCTAAAAAATGTCTTCTACATCCTGACAGTTTTCTTCCTCATGTTTCTATGTCAGTGGTTCTCAAACACATTCATGTCAAGGACAAACTTAAAGCGCAAATAACATGCATTTTAAAAACTGCTTTTAATATTTAATATCATATTGTCTATGTCCCTCAAACTTATTTCCAATGGTTTGAACTTCAATCACCACTCTGATATAGTATGTCCTTTTCATTTCTTTCTGGACTTTGAAAGCAGTTTTAGCGGCAATACCACAATGTCCTGAGATATGCAGATTATTGACTATTTGTGTCATTATAATACGATGCTAGATAAAAACCAGGCTTGTTTCCATTCCATGCCAGCTTGGAAAATCAACAATGGTGGACATTGTAAACAAAGTGGAAATGCAAATTTGGAACTGAAGACTGAAGAGGAGGAGGAATTATACAAAGTAGGGTGACATCACGATGAGGACAAAATCAGTTGAGCTGTTCCTGAGAGCAATTTCCATTAAAGCACCTATATGATATGAAAGCCTGATTGTTCAAATTTCATTATTTGGGGGGATAGAAAACACATTATGGGAGCCCCAAAAACACAAAATAAATTGAAAATGTTTATGTTATAGGTCCCTTTAACTTAAACCATATTAAAGAGGTATCGGATTTACAATTTTATTGAATTGTTTTTGAAGATTTTGCTGAAAACGCTGCTAATACATATACATAACAAGGTCTTGCTCCTTACCGGTCGTGGCAGGCTGAGGTTGGTACCATACCAGTGGTACAGTGGTACTTACCGGTCGTGGCAGGCTGAGGTTGGTACCATACCAGTGGTACAGCGCCCTCCACACGGGCTCCGGGACCGTCTCAAAGTCTCGCCCCGGCACCAGCTGTAAGGAGCGCTTCAGCCTCCCGCCCTCCATGGTCAGAGTAGGGGCCTGAGGACGACCACAGAACCATCATGGGTATAGACAAGATACAGAGGCAGAGAGACATACCCTAACCCTAACCCTCCATGGTCAGAGTAGGGGCCTGAGGACGACCACAGAACAATTATGGGTAGAGACAAGCATACAGAGGACACAAGGCAACAACAACACATTTTACAGTCCGCATTCTCCAGTTACAGATCATACGGATAGATGGTTTCCTAATGCTGTGCACTATAGGCTGGCTGGGCCGGGCAGGGACCTCGTCATACTGGCGATAAGACAATGACGGTCCGTCTACTCTCTGGGAAGTCTCAAAATGGGAGGACCGACTCAGATTACCTACGACTTTTTGGAGATGGAAATCAACCAGACGACGGGGGCCCACTTCCCCTCATTATGCCAACATTAATAATAATAATAATAATTAATAATTCCTGTCTGGATGGGAAACACCCATGCGTAGGTGCGTTGATGCGTTCACATTATGATGGTTTTTTTTGGGGGGGAGGGCAAAATGCTATTTTTTCAGTCACGTGCCACTGCCACCTTAGAGGGTTGAGCAGAAAACTAGGCTTGACAAACTCTAGTCTAAAGTGTGCTGTGCTGATTGCAGGGTGGACACAGGTGCTCACTAATTGAGAATACAGCAGTGATAGGCTTAGGGCCGATTCATACTCCTATTTTAGAGCCGAATAAAAGTCGGTTCGGCTCTGTAGAGCCTACAATGTGACGTCATTTGAGGTTCGGGGGGGCGGGTACCGTCCTAAAGTCGGCTATTCGGTGCTACTGAAAATTTCTGACGAGCCGAAATCATTTCGGCACTACAGCGCCGAAACAGCGGTAAAATAGGAGTATGAATCGGCCCTTAAAGGTCAATTTTGCCCTCTGCCAGCCAACAGTTCTTAATTGAGGAGGTCAGCTCAGTACTTGAGTATATTTGAGCTGGCCTTTTCCACAGTTGGGTCTACTGCACTGACTTCCAAAGTGCCCGACAGCCAGAGGGGCTGCCACTGGAAAGGAGAGGGGAAATGAGGAAAAAATAAAGAAACAAATCAATTCCAATTTCAGAAGTCGGCACTATGCTAGACTATCTATACATTTGCCATCTACAGTAGACAAACCAGGCGCAATTCCGTGCACACCGTGAGGTAAGAGATTTGGGCTGGTGCAATGACCACAGACGATAAGGTGCAGTCTCTCTCCCTCTCTCTCTCTCTCTCTGTCACACACACACACACACACACACACCTACCTTCATAGGGTCGGTGACCACCAGTGACTGGTTGTCGATGGCCCCGGGCCTCTGTGCTGCGAGGTGGGGGTGCAGGTGACCGTTGGCCCCCGAGAAGCATTGGTTGTTGTTGTCCGACATGTTGTGTTGCCGGGCAAAGCAGCTGTCCGTGGCCGAGGGAGCTACCTGGGGGCTCATGGCTGGAGGGGAGCAGGCGTTACCATCACACGCACACGCGCACGCACACACGCACACGCACACGCACACGCACGCACACACACACACACACACACACACACACACACACACACACACACACACACACACACACACACACACACTTTTTTTAGAAATGGATCAACACAGTCTACAAGACACTGTTTTTTTATTTATTTTTATTAAACATCCTATGTGTAATCAAAATGAAATAATGTATATGCCAATGAAATAATAATGATGAAATGACATGTTTATATCATACCTGGGTATCATAAGGGTGACTAATTAGCCAAGCTGTACTAGATAGACCCTGACGAAGGGCCTTTTGGTCGAAACGCGTATATAGAGCACCGAAGTCTGACGTCACTTTCAGTAGAGGGCGTCAGTCCCCAGGTTCATGTATTTGTTTAGTTGCATTGAAATCGCCATAGGAGGATTTTTAGATTGCTTCATATAAGAACTGTGTTTGAAAAATAAACATGTCACCCCGGCCGCTTCACTCATATGGATATGAAGAATCAACTGACTGAGAGAAAACGCTAATGTTACTGCTGCTGAATTAGTTAGATTTTCGCTAGAAGCAGACTGTATCATATATTAGTGACTGACTGTTGCAAACGATACAGAGACACCTCCCTGACAATAACGCAGAGACAGCTTGTTTATTTTTGGACCACAACGCTTATAGTAGACGATATTAAGATCACCCCATGTTATTCTCCATAGAGAAATTACTTCCGCGAACCAGGGGAATCGTCGGGATGAGCCAGTTACGTCAGGACTTCAGTGCTCTATAGGTCCTGTTTTTTAATTGCCTCGCTCATCAATAAACTATGAATCTTTTTTTTTTCCACCAAAGACGGAGTGCCTGAGATTCCTTTTTTTTTCTTTGCAAGTCTGCAATTTACACCTTTTGGGAATCAAGCAGTAAAACTTGAAGGAAAGATTCCTTTTCAGTCTACAAGACAGTTTTGATCTCTGATTATATAGGAGTGGTACAGTATGTGTAATGTTTTTAGTTTTTTTTATGTTTTGGAGATGTTATGTCTCAAATGGCAATGCTTATGCTTCACATATAAGGCATTAACAGCCTTTGAACACATTTAGGCCTGACGTCGAAATTTTAAAAATGTCTTCAAAATCAGTTTTCTGAAAAACCTTATGTTTCTGTATCAGTGGTGCTCAATATTTCATGTCAAGGACTCCAAAAATTATATGTAATATGCCTTCGTCATCTGAATATATGTTGTTCCAGTGACCTCCCCCAGAAGCAAAGATTTGAGTTAAAAACTGAAACTCTGAAAGAATATACATACAAAGATTTGAGGCACATTTTCACGATTTTTCAAAAATAGCAGATCTACAGTCCCGCGCTACGAGCTTGTAGATCTGCTATTTTTTTCTAAACAGCTAAAGCATAACATAATGCTTTAAAAAAAAAGAAAAAAAAAAGGGGGTCCATCCCGCCCCAGAATGGGTCGTTAAAGCAACACTCTCAAACCACACACTTTTCCTGGGCTGTGTTGTGTGTGCTCCAGTTCCTGTCGATTTCATCCAATGAAAGCCAATGAAACTTGGTCAGATGACCAATGATATCCAATGAAATCAACAGGAACTGGAGCACATGCACACACAGCCCAGGAAAAGTGTGGCTAGATTGATAAAATAAACACCCACCTGTCTCTGTGGCCTCAGAAGCACTGGACACGGCATCCGGGGACCGCTCCTCGGAGGGGGGGCCGCCCAGTCCGAGGAGACCCAGCCCCCCCAGAACTCCTCCTCCTCCTCCTGGGGGGGTGGTGGTGGTGGTGGTGGCGCCCCCTAGGGGGCTCCGCAGAGAGCCCAGCATGGACGGCTGCTCCACCACAATGCCCTTGTGCTCCTGGATGACGACAGGACAGGGTTTCCCCTGTTATATTTGATACATGTGTTATTAAGCAATAAGCCACGAGAGGTCTCAGGTTATTACCGGGTATTTTACACTGGCTGGGGGGGCGTATAGGCAGACCCGAGGGTCTTCTACCCGCCCAGCCAGTGTAAAATACCCGGTAAACGTAAGCTGGGGCCTCCGAGTGGCTTATTGCTTTTTCTAAAAACGGTTACAAACAACACCAGAGCGAGAGCCACATCACTTCCTTGTTTTGCTCGGCAAGTACAGTAGCCCCAGTGATTGAAGGAGTTACGGTTATCGGTGGAATTTACACCGGTGGTCACGTGACGGTAAACCAGCCAATCAGAATCAAAAGTATTGGGAATACCCGTTTTAGAATATTTGTTTTGACGTCTCGCGTAGTAGTAGTATGCATTGGGGGGGGGGGGGGGGGGGGGGGGGAGTTTCGAAACTCCGAGAGAGTTCATTCTAAGCAGCGACGACTCTACTATGATATTATGCATCCATGTTTTATGTTAGCACTTCTCAACTTGTTTTCGTTATCTCCCAAACTGTTGGCCTTCTCTTTGAAGTAGCCAGTAAAAAAAAAGTTCCACTGTTCTTATTGTTCAGAGAGAGAGATTTTCAATGACACGTTTCGGTCAATCAATTAAGAAACACACGTCAAGTGATCAACCTTACACAATTATGATATTATTATCAAACTGCTCTAGTTTACATTTTACATGTTCATATCATTTACCTGACGCTTTTAAGAGTGAAAATGTGAAGCCCTTGCATACACAGAGCCCATTATATTCACACTAAGAAAATGAACTACGAACATTTCAACTGAAGAAACACTATGACCTTTTGGGGGCGGGACAGAGAGAGGCGCAAAGGGTCTCCTTTGTGTCTCCATAGGGAACCACTGCTGATCAAATTATTGGCTGCCTTATACTGCAGGAATGCTAGTCCCTGAGCGAGGGTATAATGGTTAGAGAGGTGCTTTTAGCGCTGCATACATACATATTTGACGTAGTCCTTCCACTGTTGCCACCAGAGCATGGAGATGAGGAACCAGTTCTGACCGGGCTGGAGCCCATGTCTGCTCTCCCTCTCCAACCAGCCCCTGTGCAAGACACAACCATGGATGGACAGACGGAGACACAAGACAGGAAAAAAGACAAAGATGGATGAGTGGGGTTAAGAAAGAACTTTCTAAAACGGGTAGACCCAATACTTGATTCCGATTGGCTGGTTACCGTCACGTGACCGGTGTAAATTCCACCGATAACCCTGCACTCCTTCAATCACTTTATATCATTCGCAGCTGATTCCAGCTGTACTGGGGAAGGGGAGCGCTTGATTGCTTTACAAACACATGCCGTGCAGACGTGTATTAAGCACCGCCCGGCTCATATGACATGTGAATGTGTGGCTCCAGGCAGCCCCGTTAAAAGACATCAAGCGCTATTCTCCCGTCACATAGCCTATACTTGCCGAGCACAACAAGGAAGTGATGTGGCTCGCTCTGGTGGCGCAAAGCGTAGCTACTTTTGTGAATTAAATAGTTTTATTAGGTTAATATTGCTATATGTTTGTAACCGTTTTAGAAAAGCAATAAGCCAATAAGCCTTAAATAGCCTGGGGTCCAGTCCACCTATATGCTTTCTATGGCATAAAGGCAGCTCCCGGCAGGATCCTGCCGGGAGAATCTAGACGCAGCTGTGCGACATGAGACTAATTAATTAGAGCGACAGAGAGAGGAGTGTGTACGTGTGTGTGTACGTGTGTGCGTCGAATTAACAAAAGGTGCAGACGATGAGAAATCAGCAGAGAGAGTGATCAACGTTTGTTTTTCTGCCTGGAAATTAAAAACGTCTGGGTTTGCCGAGGCTACGAAAGAAAGAAGTACACATCAATGTCCATCTTCTCTATATCGCTACGGGAACGTTAACGCCTGGAGAATGTTCGCCCTGGTACATACGAGGTTTTTACTCGAACTGTATGTACGTCTACACAAAATGTAACAATAAAAGCACGACCGTCCTGGAAACTAGTTCATGACATTATCCCTTAACCCATTCTGGGCGGTAACCCCTTTTGGTGTAAGCACTATGTTATGCTTTAGCTATTGAAAAATAGCAGATCTACAAGCTCATAGCGCGCCACCGAGTGGCGCGCTACGAGCTTGTAGGTCTGCTATTTTTGAAAAATCGAAGAACGACTGACGTAGAAGACATTTTTAGAATCTGATATTTGATATTTGAATCTGATCTCATAGGTCAGAATGAAAACTGTCAGGATGTAGAAGACATTTTTAGAATCTGATCTCAGGTCAGTACAACTAAAAGGTGTCACAGAGACCCCCGTACCTTATTATCTGCCCCTCCTCCTCAGGGGTCGCCGGCCTTAACCCCAGGACTATATGGCAAACCTGGACATTGGACGAGACAAGGACAACGTTTCAAATCAATACATTAACATGATGATGATACATGAGCAGATACAAAAGATATTGGGATATGAGGTGCCTATGAAGTGTGATGTTTTGCATTTAGGAAACTTGATGGGGGGTAAGATTCGAGGAGAGGATAGATATTTGGTAAACATTTTACTGGCGGCAGCAAAGAAAGCTATCACAGAAAAAAAATGGGGACAGATGGAAACTACAACACAGGGACAATGTGGAGGACTTGATTCAGGAGATACATTTCATGGAGAAACTGACACACCGTCTGAGGCTACAGGAAGAAAAATTGGAGGACAAATGGTATAAATGGACAATATTTAAGGATATAGGGGAATGAGAGAAAACTGTAAATGCCTAGAAAAATGTATGTAACATTTGGAAACGCAATGTCGATGCCTGTTTTATTTTTTATTTTTTTATTTTTTGTACGTCTGTGGTGCTATATGTATTGTAAGTTTGTTTTTTCTGTCTTGTCTTGAAAACCAATAAAAAATTAAGTTAAAAAGAAAAAACATTAACATGATATCAATAAAGGTGTCCTGTGTGTGTGTGTGTGTGTGTGTGTGTGTGTGTGTGTTGTCCTTCGCCTTCCAAAACATGGGAAAACTAGAAAAAGTGCCCCTTGCAGGGAACAGGTCTCCACCAGGCCAGGTCAGGTTGTGGCCTCCTGGTGGCGCTATAATAGGCCAATGTGAAAAGGGTGCCATTTCTTCTTTACACCATTGATGATTCGAGGCATTTTGTTCAAAAAATGTGTTTTTGCAAAAATCCACCTGTTGGTGGCGCTATAACAGGCTAATGTGAAAAGGATGGGATATATTCCTCAGCCTAGTAGGAAAGTCTGTGAAAGATTTCACGTAAATTGCATGCTGCGTTCATGATTTGAGGCTTTTTTGTTTCAAAACGGGCCAATCCTGCAAAACTTTGAAAGCCAATGTTAGCCAATTAGGATGGAATATGAAATATCGGACAGATCCGTCTTGAGCACATGACTATAGAGATACTGTGTAACGATTTGCGGGATTTGTTGACGAAATCTGGAGGAGTAATATATAAAAAAAAGTGTTTTACAAAAGTCGGCCTCCTGGCGGCGCTATAACAGGCCGTTCTGGAAGATTTGGGGCAGAGGTTCATCGTTGACATCCAGGGAGTGTGTGTGCAGAGTTTGGCATCAACCGGGTTAACGGTGCCGGAGATTAGCTGGTAACGGACGGACACACACACACACACACACACGGACGGAGTGCGAAATATACTCTCTCCCCATGCCTTCGGCCCGGTGGAGACAATTACGTAAATGTGTTACATGTACAAGCATATAATAATAAGCGTACTGACCTGGAAGAGCAGGTTGAGGAACTCATTAGCCAGAGCACTCTTCACACTCCATATCTGGTAGTCCTCCAGGGTCAGGTGACCCAGCTGGCCGAGAAAACAACAAACAACAACAACATGTCAAGAGATCTGCTAATTATTATTACAGTCATTATTATTGGTCAAAAATACTGCACCGTCGACTGGAGAATGTGGATTTATGTAATTCGACCTTTGAACAGAATAGCTCAGGTCCTGACACTGTGAGACGCCGAGTTTGACCAAAATCGGATTAAATTGTTTAATCGCTTTGACAGACGCTATAACCCTGGCTGCAGCAGGTGTAAGGTTAGGTGCACTTAACTAAGATGACCTTAAGAAACAAGACGCAGCACTTTGGGTCGGTCCCCGCCCCTCCTACCCTTCAGAAATTGTTTGTTTGTTACGAGTATGTTACTACTACAGAACTGGCTGGTCTCTGGCCACCTCCCCACTCAGCTTAGAGAACAATGGTTGCAGTGATTAAAAAAAACAAGACAAGGTTAAGGTTCAATGGTAAAGGGTCCCGACTCCTGACAGGTCCCACTATAAAGTTAAACCCCCTTATGGCCAGCCTAGTTAACAGTGGATTGTGCCTTCTACCTGCACTATTCACATGTTTAATTCATCATTTTAATGCCAATAGAAACATCCGTGACATACACACTATATCTCCTTCTAACACGGTAATCCAATAGAGCACCGAAAGTCTGACGTCAATATCGGTACAATGGCGCAAATACACAGGTTCATGTACTTTTTATTTGCATTATAATGCCCATAGGTGGATTTTAGATCGCCTCATATAAGAACTGTGTTTGAAAAATAAACATGTTATTCTCCATAGAGAAATTTCTTCCGCGAACCAGGGGAATGGAAGGGATGAGAGAGTTACGTCAGGACTTTAGAACCAGGGGAATGGAAGGGATGAGCGAGTTACGTCAGGACTTTAGAACCAGGGGAATCGAAGGGATGAGCGAGTTATGTCAGGACTTTAGAACCAGGGGAATCGAAGGGATGAGTGAGTTATGTCAGGACTTTAGAACCAGGGGAATCGAAGGGATGAGCGAGTTATGTCAGGACTTTAGAACCAGGGGAATGGAAGGGATGAGCGAGTTACGTCAGGACTTTAGAACCAGGGGAATCGAAGGGATGAGCGAGTTATGTCAGGACTTCGGTGCTCTATGGTGCTGATGGTGGCGCTAACTTGACCAAAAAGAGCGAATCTGGCGATGTCATTTCCTGTCCAACGGATCACAACATCCGCTAGCTTTCTTCACTGTGTTACACAGTCAGATGTCCGGGATGCTATAAGCTATCATCGTTTATTTTAATAACTAAGTCAAATTAAGCTCTAATCAAGCCCCAGATATTGCATATTACGCAGCGATGCACATAAAGACTGTGCGTGCGAGAGCGTGCACGCGAGGATTCTGGCCAGTTTGAACCCATTCTGAACGGGAACCCATTTCGGTGTTAGCATCATGTTATGCTTTAGCTATTGAAAAATAGCAGATCTACAAGCTCATAGCGCGCCACTCGGTGGCACGCTATGAGCTTGTAGGTCTGCTATTTTTGAAAAGTCGAAGAACGACTGACATTTTCAGAATCTGATCTCAGGTCAGAATGGGTTCATCAGACCAGTGTGTGTCCAGTGGAAACCTCGTATGAATCTGATCTCAGGTCAGAATGGGTTAAGGTAGATTACATCGGCCGTTAGCCAAACCAGCCAAATGTTTTGCTACATTAATTAGTGAGCCTGGGGGAACGGCGCCTCACCTTGGTGTTGTCGTGCATCTTCAGAATGCCCTCCACTATGTCCGACACGCTGCTGTGCAATTCCTGAAATGGAACAGAGCATTAATGTTGCAACACAAATCAATATCACCCATTGCAATTACTAAGGATATATATAGGGGTGACACGGACTCACCGGAAAATGTATGAATCAAATCATCAGAAAATGTAATGAAAATAATTGGTTTAATGATAGTATACAATTTACAATTTAGGCATTTAGCAGACGCTCTTAATCCAGAGCGACTTACATTAAGCAAGAACAAAAAGCATGGGGAATACATCACATAAAAACATTTGTCATGAAACATGCGTAAGCTAAGAAAGTAACAGTGGAATATCTATAATGAAATAAGCTATACATCTATACTACTATGATATACATTATGTACTATGACGTGCTATGACTACATACAATGCACTTATGCTGTTTACATAACATAGTATGTCACGCAAGACATTTCTAACTGTGTCTCTATGTTGATGGGAGCACTCAGTGGCCACTTCTTTCGACATAATTATGGATTCGTTTAGTTCAGTCAATTTTGTAGTAACAACGTTTAGATTTTAGGTCATCCAAAAACATTTAAAGACAAAGACACAACAACGTGTCTTCAGTGGACTCTGGTCCCAATCACACTTACGGGGAGCGCGTCCGTGCGATTGTCCTTCCACACCTCTAGCAGCGCCACGACCATCTCGTGCAGCTCGTCTCGAGACAGAGCTCCATCTCGGTCCACGTCGAACACTTTGAAACAAACTGTGAAGAACACAAACAAACACCACAATGTATATAATTATGTCATCCTCGTAATCCTTTTTTCTGCAACACAAACACCTTCTGTTGTACATTTTGCCTTCATCTGTGTGACAGAAGGTGCGTTGTTGTTGTTGTTTAGTCCAATTAGCTGTTGTGAGTCTTACGTTACAATCAGGGGGGCAGTCAGACAGATATTTTGTGAAGCCACAAGGAAATCGGGATGAAAGTTCATATAATGGCCTGTTGTGGCGCTGTCATTGGACCCAAAAAAACCCATAGCCCCATAGAAGTATTTGGGCCCAACTTCACCTAGACTGTATTACCTTAATAAACATGGTCATGAATACTTTCTGCTTCCAGTCACTAGTTTAAAGTCTCATTTCTAATGTCATAATATTCTTTTTGGAAAATGATGGTCCCATTTATTAAAAAATTACCACAAAGTCGCGCATGTTCTGAGGGGCGTGGCTACCGTTACAGTCTATGAACGGGATCCCCCACCCACTCGAGTCAAAATAAAAACCAACGGAGAAGAAGGGGGGAAGTCCCACCTCGTTGTCTGGGCCAGCCAATGGCCAGCTGGGCCCAAACGGATCTAGAAAGATGGCGATGTACACAAGGAAGGACTGACAGGCTTCATTTTACGTTCATGTTAGACCCGGGGAACGCTTTGTCCATATTTTTTACAGTCTATGGTTACAATATGTCGCCAGTTCCCAATCATGCCAATATAATTTCGAGCACTGATGGCATTTTAGATGATTTTGTACCAAATAGAGAAGATGTGCACCTACATCTCAATAAAAAAACCCGGTTCAGTGAAGATAAGCCGCAGGTTTATTTTCAAATAAAATTGTATGGTTAAAGGGTTAGTTCAGATTTTTTTTTAACTTAAGTTGTATGAAATACTTGCCATTAATATAGTGGTTGCAACTGTAATTAATTGATTGCCCGAGTCCCGTGGTGGGAGTTGTGCTCTGGTTTTGGTCAATATTAAGTAGTTCCGGTCATTTTGTGGGGGGGGGGGGGGGGGGGGGGGGCAAGTAAACTAATTCACAAAACGAACGTCATTTGTATTGTTGACCTATTTCTAAAACATTAGCACGACTTTCGTTCAACTTTGACCCCTCTATCACACGGAACTATTTTTTGGGGCGTAGTGATATGGACACAAAAAACATAGTTATGTGTGATAGAGGGGTAAAAAAATAACGAAGTTGCACTAATATTTCAGAAATAGGTCAACAATACAAATGACGTTAGTTTTGTGGATTAATTTACCTTTACTGCATGGCCCCAGTGCCCCCTCCCTCCACAAAATGACCGGAACTACTTAATATTGACCAAAACCAGAGCAGAACTCCCACCACGGGACTCGGGCAATCAATTAATACAGTTGCAACCACTATATTAATGGCAAGTATTTCATACAGCTTAAGTTAAAAAAAATCTGAACTATCCCTTTAAAACACCTCAGGGAATCACAATCGTCTCTGAATTGATAGAAAACATGGAAGGGCTCACGTACATTTCTGCCTCTCAGCGATGGGACCTCGGCAGCACGCGGACAGACCACAGGAGATCTCTTTGAAGTCGATGTGATTGTCCCGGTTCTCATCGAAGGCGTGAAACAAGCCTGCAAATCCAAGAACCAACGTTATTAGTCATTAATACAACACGTTGTTTTCCGACTAAGCAATCCGATTGGTTGAAATACTGCAGACTCTCTCTACCCCGTGCTCAAACGAGCATGATGGCACGCAGACCTAACCAAAATATAGCAGAGTTGGCTAAGTGAGCGATTTCTTCTCATTTCTTCCTCAAAAATGAGAAGAAATGATGATTCATTTGCACTTATTTTGTGTTTTGGGTCAGAACTACAATATTATTTATTCATTTCAATGATAAGTTAGTCTTACAAATATGCAGGCATCACTGCTTTAATTTAATTTCCTAACAAATATTCATATATTAAAGGCCAACAATAATGCTTTTATTTTAAGATTTTTTTATTTCCACTTTGAAATCGCATGAATAAATAAAGTGTGGAGTCACCAAAACATTTCCACCATAAAAATTGGGTTCTGGTTTCAAAGTGAATATTACATTAGGTCCACTGAAAACATTGCTGGCCAATGCTGATAAATGTTGCATTACGTTATTTATCAAAGGTTGGTATGTGGAGCAAAAATATTCAGAATACGGTAGGGCTGGTCTAAAAGCAGCCGTCATGTGCATCTTTGCGCACTCGCATTGCAATGTTGGATTGTTTTGGTGTGTGCGTCACAGTAGCCTACTTGTGTTGTGGCCGCGGTGCCATGTACTTTTGTCTGCGTATGTGGTTGTAATAGACTAAAGAAAGAGTTATTCAGTGCCCATACCCGAAGGCGGGGTTGGCGAAAGGGCCTTTCTGTGTGGAGTTTGCATGTTCTCCCCGTGTCCCCTAGGGTAGGTACCCTCACAAAAACATGCAGTAATCCTGGTCTCTAAACTGCCTCCCCCTGGCCAGCCGGGGCGCCTGATGGAGGGGAAAGGAACTGGTTGGAATAACGTGTTCCTTCCACGCGCTACGTCCAACCAGGGAAACTCCCCCCTGTCAGGTGTAAAGGAGCAACTTGGACACTCAGGCATAAAGGGAGCATGAGTTAAGTCCGTTGCTCTCCCCAGGTTGGCGGAGGGTGTGTAGAGCCCACGATCACAGTAGATGATTGGCAGTTGGCACAGGGGTGAAAAATGGGTTACAAAATCGTGGGATAAAAAATATATATAAAAAAAAAGAAAGAGTTATTAACTATTCCATTTGATGATGCATAAAGCATAATGCTCATGGTGGTGCCTGGCTGGCTAAATGAGCTGAGCAGGCAGTTGTTGTGAACGTTGGTGTTGCTCAAATAGTGCTTTTCTCTGTGGAGTATGAAGCTGTAGTATGCGTATGCGTGACATATTTATTTAGCATTAAGGTATTCATTCATTTTCATCATCCTGGGCTTGTTGTGAGCTTGTAGGTCTGCATCTGGAGCATTTTCGGAGCTCCAACTAAAGATTTAAATCTTTAGTTGGAAGAATGCAATGGCATGTCATCAGTGTTGAGTGTTGACCATAATGGATTGACGGATATGGAGCCAAATGAACCCCCCGACGGCCGGCGCTATTCGCCTAATAAACGATCAGCGTTCACTTTATGCTGCTATACTGTGAATATAAAAAATATATGGTTTATGGTGTTTGTGGGGGGGGGGGGGGGGGGGAGTCATATATATTCTTCCAGTCCCTAAGGGGGGGTCCCGAAAACAAATATTTGGAGGCTCAAAAAAAGAAAATAAAATAAATCACATCTGCACCAGCCGCCCCTTGGTGCATAAATAAGGACCAGTCCCTTACCTTCGCTCAGTGAGGCGTGGATGGAAGCAGAGTAAACTAGAATGCTATCTGGCCCTAAACAGAGAATACACAGTGGCAGAATACCTGAGCACCGTGACCGACCCAAAACAAAGAAAAATCTTAACTAGGTACAGACTCAGTGAGCACAGTCTCGCAATCGAGAAAGGCCGTCATAGGCAGACCTGTATCCCGAGAGAAGACAGACTATGCACCCACTGCACACTAAACAAAGTGGTAACCGAGCTACACTTCCTAACCATCTGTCCATTGTACCAAGACATCAGAGACACATACTTCCCACAGATTACAACCACACACAGAGATTTTGAAAACATGACCAATGACAAAAAACTCCCATATCTGCTGGGCGAAATACAACAATGTGCAAACACAGCAGCAAGATGTGTGAGTTTAGTTGCTGTGATAGGAGAAGGATATCAAATGGAACACAACCACCCTAAAGACTAATCATTGTGTATATTCCTGCACTATACCTGCATTGAGCGACCTTGGTACATAGAATTTGATCTATTGAAGATTCTGACCTTCAAATGTACATCATTTTTGTTTTGATTGTATTGCTGTATTGTTGTATTGTTCTTTCTGCTTTGGCAATGTAAACGTACGTTTTCTCATGCCAATAAAGCCCTTTGAATTGAATTGAATTGGATGGGTGGACCAGTCCCTTACCTTCACTCAGTGAGGCGTGGATGGGTGGTGACACCAGTGGGACGAAGGTCTCCAGGTCGAAGCGTCCCGTCCGTGACTGGGCTTTCAGCAGCCAGTAGCGCTTCTCCAGGTCGATGATGTCAGACTCCTCCACTGCAGGAGAAAGGAGGAAAAAAAGGGATTATTCCAAATAACATAGGAAGTAAATCACAGGTGACACGGCCTGGTCTAATGGAGATATACAGTATGCACCCCGCTCAGCACAGCTTTCTAGTTTAACTTCATTTATCATAATTGTATATGGCCTAAATTCACAGATTCATCAATTACATTAACTTCATGTTCATGGCATACTCTTTTTTTTGCCTTTCAGACGAGACAATGTACTTTACAGTGTACTGTAGCGTGTTTAATTCACCCATTCACACACACACACACACACACACACACACACACACACACACACACACACACACACACACACACACACACACACACACACACACACACACACACACACACACACACACACACACACACACACACACACACACACACACACACACACAAAGTCAGCAACTGCGGAAGATTATTGCACAGCATTATGTGCTACGAATTACAATGCTTGATTGATGTTGGGACTTGGGACACAAGTTATTTCATACAGACACGGTGACAGCTATCATGCCTCCACACACACTCTGCACCACATTCAGTTATGTATAATAGCCAATAAGATAGCCTATAACAAAACGAACGACTCCCAACAAATAATAGCGATGTGAAAGCTTCGGCTGGAGGACAATGAACCAGCCGCCGCCGATCTTTCAACACGCTATAATCCCCCCTTGGCATTATAGCTAATAGGATTTAGCCGCTAGTATAAGCGTGCTATAGTCTGTGAAAGAGAGAGCAGTCTGTGACATATCACATAATGACAGGCGTCAGAACAACGGATGACACGAATCAAACGGCAAAACCAATTTTAAAATTGGGATTTTTTGGGATTAAAAAAAAAAGAAAAAACGTGTGGATTTGTTTGTCAGGCGATTGAAAAAGACAAAACACAACACACGTTATACAGACCGATATGGTGTGTGTGTGGCATCAGCTTGCATGCTGGACAGACTGGGGCTGTCTAATGACAAAGCAGCAGTAATGGTGTTTATGGAGGGGTCTTCTTCCTTGGGAGGCCCCTTTAAGTGCTGCAACAGTTCAGCCTATAATATAAGACAGTTGACCCCGGACTAATTGGCACAAGCAGATATTCAATAGCCTGTCTGTCTATAGACATCCACCTACTAATATACTCAGTCCACAGAGAGAGAGAGAGAGAGAGAGAGAGACACTGATTTGCAGGAGTATATGCGATCGATGGTTTAGAATGTTTACAGTGGGATGTGGGGGGGGTTGACTGGTCCATTTTAAAGCAGCACAGAGACATTATGCAGGCCTCTAGGCATCCTTGCAGAGAACATTAGCCCTTTATACCAAATAAAACATTGCACAGTAAACCTGTCCTGGGGAAATAATAATATAAAACTCATCCAGACTTGAGATTTTTGTTCAAGTAGCCATTTAGACGAGAGAACGATTCTAGAAATGCCTTCTAAATCCTGACAGTTTTCTGGGAAAAAAAAAAAAAAAAAGTGTTTCTATGTCATGTCCCCTCCATCAGGCGCCCCGGCAGGCCAGGGGGAGGCAGTTTAGAGACCAGGATTAATGCATGTTTTACTGAAAAATGGGTTTTAATACCTAGTGAGTACATGTATCAAATCCTGCATGCTGGGTGTAAGAGGGGTGACTGATCATTATGCCGCTATTGAGTGCAGGTGTGGGGGGGGGAGAATGACCAGTGATTAGTAATGGTAGCCGTATAGGAGAGGAAACAAACACCTGCTCATCTGGGCCTACAGGCATTAGTCAGGTTCCTCCGCAACCACGCAACCCTTTTGACCGCTAATCTATAAAACTCATTAGCTCCTGCTGCACCGACCGTGCATCGGCCTATACTATTGGAACACTTCTCATCCATCTCAGACAGCCCCCTGCCACTACTACAGCCTGTGGAAACCTTTAGCTTAGCAACGCTATAGGCTTTAGCAGCTACACACAAACGGTATCGTATCGTATACTACAGATCATTGCACACCGACCGCTTCATTCATCCCTGTTGGGGATTTGACACGTTTATGATAGGGATTGTTTGGACCAAACACCTTATTATTATTCTGTCAAAATGCATCGGTGATATATGCAGTCTCGCTAAAGGCAGTAGTGTACGATACTGTATATAGGATACAGTATTGTTACTAGTACTGTAACAGCACAGGGTATTATTTGACTTGGCTTTGCAACATGTTTCCTATTAAAAACACGCTCATAAAAGACTTTCTAAACACAATAAACTTGACTTAAAACCAGTGTCGACTAAAACTACGGCGCAGATTGTTCGTCGACTACCTTTTCGCACTGACGAAAACGACACGGAAACTGAACGAAAACTAAGCTACGATGACTAAAACTTAGACTAAATATACTGACAAATAAAAACTAGACTAAAATGTTAGGAAGGCACTAGTGGACAAGAGATCCAGTATAAGTCATTTTTACACTTGGTTTGCATGCTGAAAATAGCCGATCTACAAGCTTGTAGATCGCTTATTTTCAGCAAGTGTAAAAACACTGCATCAAGGCCCACCAAAATACATTTTAGTCGACTAACTCAACTGTAGATTCAGTTGACTAAAATCGTATGATATTTAGTCGACTAAAACTAGACTACACTAACACATTCCAGGTGACTAAAACGAGACTGAAATTAAATTAAAACTATTCAAGAGACTACTGTACGACTAAAACTAAAATCTAAATTTGCTGCCAAAATCAACACTGATTTAAACCAGACAATGCAATTAATTAACACTAGTTTTAGTGTTGCAGAACGACGTAAATAAGAAGCGCGAAACAATGAGGATGATATTGCTGACACAACATGAGTCAAACGTTCAACCTCATAAACAGCTGAACAACAGAAAGTAAAAGTATAGCTTCACAAAAAAGACAAAGAAACATGTCCGGATGTGGTTTCACAATGTGAAACCGTCTTGGTATTGCCTGACATTTGCAAATCTCCACCGTGAACATTTGGCAGTTGCATTTTTTGCAGAAAGGAGCCAAATATACCTTCCTGAAATGTGTTGAGATGTGCTTGCCTTTCCACAGCAGCAGCTCTCAAAGTGTGGGCCAATCAATGAGGATCGCGGGGGAGGGGGGAAGATTTGAAGGCGATCATAATGAATATTTCATTGACCTGGCACTCAACGCAGTGAGAAACTCTTAACAATAATTACTATTGTGATCAGCAAGATCACTTTTGACTTCCCAACAAACATACAAGCTCAACAACAGATATGGAGTGTATTACAGTATATCGTCGATGTCGGGCAGAAACCTTGCATCTCCATATTTCAGATCTACAAGCATGTACAGTAGATCAGTCATTTGTGTCAGTATTTTAAATAGTGCTTATTCATTTTTTTGTTGTTTATAGTAGGAAAAAAGGAATGACAAATATGTTTTCATGTTTTCTACCTCGACAGCGACAAAATACTCTATGTACGTGGGGATCCACGTAGTGTTGATTTCCTCGACTAAAACTAAGACGAAAAATGTTCGTCGACTATATCACTGACGAAAACTAAATGGAAACTAAATGAAAACTAAGCTGTGATGACTAAAACTGAGACTAAATATATTGACAATTTCGTCAACAGATACAAACTAGACTAAAATGTTAGGAAGGGGACTAGTGGACAAGAGATCCAGTACAAGTCATTTTACACTTGCACGCTTGCATGCTGAAAATAGCAGATCTACAAGCTCACAACGCATGCTTGTAGATCGGCTGTAGTAAAGTAGAAGTGTAAAATCAGTCATTACGACGGCATCAAGGCCAGCCAAAATACATTTTAGTCGACTAAATCAACTGTAGATTTAGTAGACTAAAATCTTTTGACATTTAGTCGACTAAAACTAGACTACCACTAAAAACCATTCCATGTGACTAAAAAAAAATGTTCCAAAAGACAATGACTAAAAAACTAAAAATAGAAATCTGCTGACAAAAACCCAACACTGGATCCACGGGGTATAAATAATGAACCACCCTGGCAGTGTGCGCGGTAGCATAGGTACCCACCTAGAGGTGCGATTATATAATGAACCACCCTGGCAGTGTGCGCGGTAGCATAGGTACCCACCTAGAGGTGCGATTTTCGTAGAGCTGCAGCAGAGGTACCATAATACCATTCTCCATCAAACAGGCTAGGAGGAGTCGGACACAGCATGGCCTGGCCTGGACCATAGTACGACTCCACAGTACACACACACACACACACACACACACACGCCACAGTCAACAGAGAGAGAAAAACCCCCGAGCTAAGTCATCGTGCTGCCGTTGCGACGATGTGTAATCCTGTAGGTTTTCCCCAGAGGATCCACGCCAGTGCAAAAAGGATCCACGCCAGTGCAAAAAGGATCCAAGCCCAGCGTGATTTAGTTCAGTTTCGCTGAAGATCCCCCTGTGTTTCATGAACTTAAAAGACACCTCGTGTCGTGTCGACCTTAAAGCCTTCCTTAGCCCTACATTCTGGACGGAACCATGAACTGGTCAAACGTACCCCTCACATACACACCCTTTAACACACACCTGCTGTCACACACACACACACACACACACACACACACACACACACACACACACACACACACACACACACACACACACACACACACACACACACACACACACACACACACACACACACACACACACACACACACACACACACACACACACACACACACACACACACACACACACACACACACACACACACACAGTGTTAAGAGGCTAATCTGGGAGCGGGGGCAGATTACAGGCAGTCTGATTGGTGATTGGTCCGGCGTGAGACAACAAGACAAGACGAGACCGCATCGTTCCGGCTTCTCTCGGTTTTGTCTGGAGGAAAAACAAAAACTTGCCAAATCCCAACCGGTTAAACGGCAAAACGTTTTTTTTTTTTTTTTTGCATTTACTCTTGGCCTGCTTTTCTGCTTCACCGGTCGTTACTTCGTTCAGTCAGTGCATCTCAGAGGGAGGTTTGCAGAGAGAGCCTGAGGTCAGCAAGTCAAGATTTATTTATTGACTTTTCATTAAAGTGGGCTGGCAGAGAGGCTGCCATGTGCCTGGGCTGTCCACTATGTGTGGCTCAAACTACCTTGAATTAAGGCATTACTATACAGATCAAATCAACTAATCAAAGGATTCCCGAGCGCGGTACGGCTGCACCCGCTCCTTGGCTGCAAGCTCAACCGTTCCAAGAGAGAGATGGGTCAAATGCGGAGAACAAAAAAATGTCACTGCGGTTAAACGTGTGTGACAAATCGTATGACTTTTACTTTGACTCTCTCTCTCTTATTCACGGAGAAAAAACAACAACACAGAACAACACGAAAACAACACGGTCAGTGGCCAAAGACACATCGCTGTCTGCCTTTGTTCAAAATGTACGGTTTGTGTGTGTGTCTCTCACTCGGACACACGATATTCACGGAGAAACCGAGACAAGAAACACGTGGCATTAGATGCGAGCGCGCCACAGGCACGCTACAGTACCGTTTCTCACAAGCTGAACAGTCTCCTTAACTGTACAGGTTAATGTGTCCTCCAGGCTCAGATACCATGACTCGGAATGAATCGGACATTGAATAATTAGTACCACAAAAAGCACGAGGGGTCAGACCTAGTTTTTCTACTGACTCACTCAAATATATGTGTCTTTTGGAAACCACAGAAAACATTAAAATAAACTTTAAGCTCTAGTTTCCCTAGTCTCTAGTGTGTGTGTGTGTGTGTGTGTGTGTGTGTGTCAGACTGCCACAACAGCATCGTTCGCTTCCCGCTCTTTTAGTAAACAGAAAATACATTTCCGGGGGAGGGTTGTGCCCCCTGTTGAGAGACCAATGAGGAGAGAGTATAGTACCCATTGACCAATGAGGAGAGAGTATAGTACCCATTGACCAATGAGGAGAGAGTATAGTACCCATTGACCAATGAGGAGAGAGTATAGTACCCATTGACCAATGAGGAGAGAGTATAGTGCCCATTTATCAGCTTAAATTTTATAGCGTACCAGTTCCAGTTTTTGTCAGCTCAGTTCTTTGTGTCATCATCACTTCCGGTTTCATCCTGTAGAGCCTGATTGGATGAAATTGATATCCTGACCTCTCGGGAGACGCACCTGTTACTGCACACTCAACGATTACTATCAGGGTCTATTATATAGAGCCATTTAAAATGCATTATACAACATTCCCACCCATTTTAGGGGCGGGAACCCCTTTGTGTTTTAAGCATTATGTTGTACTTTAGCTATTGAAAAATAGCAGATCTACAAGCTCGTAGCGCGGCACCGAGTGCCGCGCTACGAGCTTGTAGGTCTGCTATTTTTGAATTATCGTGAAAATGTGGCTCAAATGTTTTGAATATATTCTTTCAGAGCGAACGTTTTTAACTCAAATCTTTGCTTCTGTTGGGGGGGGGGGCAACATATTTTCAGATGGGGGTCGGCGGCCAAATACATTATATTTCTGGGGGTCCTTGACATGAAAATGTTTGAGAACGACTGACATACAAACATGGGGTTTTTCAGAAAACTGTCAGGATTCAGAATAGAAGGCATTTTGTAGAATTGTCCTCAGGTCTAAAAAATGGGTTCATTGTGATTGAAATGAGTGAGTGTTTAATGGAAATACTGCCACTTCTTTCAGTGGCAATAAATGCAACAGGACTCACCGCCAGTGAAGCGTCACTTGGGGGGATTAGAATGAGTCTATATAGTCAGTAATATTAGAAAGCATCCAGTATGTTGTATCTTCATTAGTTCCGCATCTCAGAACAGTATTTTTTTCAGTTTGCAACCACTGACCAAGAGTGTAGCAATGGCAGCAAACAGAACCAAGGAGAGAGAGAGAGAGAGAGAGAGAGAGAGAGAGAGAGAGAGAGAGACACACACACACACACACACACACACACACACACACACACACACACACACACACACACACACACACCCAGCAGTGTTGTTTTTGGCAGCAAATTTAGATTTTTGTAGTTTTAGTCGTAGTCTCTTGAAGAGTTTTCCATTTAGTTTCAGTCGCATTTTAGTCACCTGGAATGCTTTTTAGTGTTTAGTGTCGACTAGTAAATATCATGAGATTTCAGTCGACTAAAATGTATTTTGGCGGGCCTTGATGCCGTCGTAAATGACCGTTTTTGTCACATGCTGAAGTGAAAATAGCAGATCTACAAGCTCGTAGATCTTGTAGATCTGCAATTTTCCAGCACGCAACCAAGTGTAAAATGACTTCTACTGGATCTCTTGTCCACTAGTCCCTTCCTGGCATTTAGCATTCATCCGTTGATGAAACTGTCAATATAATAATAGTCTTAGTTTTAGTCATCACAGCTTAGTTTTCATTTAGTTTCCATTTCGTTTTTGTCTGTGAAAAAAAGGTAGTCGACGAACATATTTCGTCTCAGTTTTAGTCGACAGAAACAACACTGGCACCCACAGTGTTCAGACAGGTCTGAACAAACAGTGTGTTGACACTAGGAGCACCCACAGTGTTCAGACAGGTCTGAACAAACAAACAGTGTGTTGACACTAGGAGCACACACAGTGTTCAGACAGGTCTGAACAAACAAACAGTGTGTTGACACTAGGAGCACTCACAGTGTTCAGACAGGTCTGAACAAACAGTGTGTTGACACTAGGAGCACCCACAGTGTTCAGACAGGTCTGTACACACAGTGTGTTGACACTAGGAGCACCCACAGTGTTCAGACAGGTCTGAACACACAGTGTGTTGACACTAGGAGCACCCACAGTGTTCAGACAGGTCTGAACAAACAAACAGTGTGTTGACACTAGGAGCACTCACAGTGTTCAGACAGGTCTGAACAAACAGTGTGTTGACACTAGGAGCACCCACAGTGTTCAGACAGGTCTGAACACACAGTGTGTTGACACTAGGAGCACCCACAGTGTTCAGACAGGTCTGTACACACAGTGTGTTGACACTAGGAGCACCCACAGTGTTCAGACAGGTCTGAACAAACAGTGTGTTGACACTAGGAGCACCCACAGTGTTCAGACAGGTCTGTACACACAGTGTGTTGACACTAGGAGCACCCACAGTGTTCAGACAGGTCTGAACACACAGTGTGTTGACACTAGGAGCACTCACAGTGTTCAGACAGGTCTGAACAAACAGACAGTGTGTTGACAGGAGGACTCACAGTGTGTGACACCGGCGAGGGTCTGGTAGAAGGTCGGCGTGTCACTGTCGTCCGTCAGGGTCACACACACGCCTCCCGACAGCAGCCACCGGGAGAAGGTGAAGGCCTCCTTGTTGTGCAGGAGCCAGTTCCTGAAGCGCTCGTAGTTCACCTTCTCTCCCTGGAAAGAAAAGACGCGCAGTAAGCACACAGTGGCACCCGAAGGCTCATTCATATAGTCTGGGTTTTCGGGTGGTGAGGTGACCGCCACCGCTCCGGTGGTGAGGTGACCACCACCGCTCCGGTGGTGAGGTGATCACCACCGCTCCGGTGGTGAGGTGATCACCACCGCTCCGGTGGTGAGGTGATCACCACCGCTTCGGTGGTGAGGTGATCACCACCGCTCCGGTGGTGAGGTGATCACCACCGCTCCGGTGGTGAGGTGGTGACCGCCACCGCTCCGGTGGTGAGGTGGTGACCACCATCGCTCCGGTGGTGAGGTGATCTTCATGAAAGTGCTCATAAAACATTATTTTAATTCCTCATAAAAAGTGTGCCGTGTGCGTATTATGTGCGTGTGTGTGTGTGTGCGTGTGTGTGTGTGTGTGTGTGTGTGTGTGTGTGTGCGTGCGTGTGGTGGGCGTTTCTGAGCAATACATCAAAGCAATACATCACAGTTGATCCATAATTGTATCAACTAAGTGTATACACTATTGCATACAGTGTCTCAAAGTTTTTTTTTTTTGTGTGTCTTACCTTGGTTGGCCTTTATAATTAAAACCCACTCAGGCCAGATCACACATGATGCAGTGCCCATAACTTAGCCTGGCTAATAAGCCAGACCGAATCAGCCGTTGGCAAAAAAAAATTGCCTGCCGGCACGACAGTGTGATTTGAGTCTGGGTTATTAGCCAGGCTACCCATAACTGGCTTTAATGTAGTCATTTATTTTTATTGGAGGGTGCTGTCGTATATTGGCAGTTGGTTGAATTGAAAATATACTGTACATACCGTAATATCTTTTTGTTTTATGTGTATGAACCCATTCTGGGCGGGAACCCCTTTAGGTGTTAGCATTATGTTATGCATTAGCTATTGAAAAATAGAAGATCTACAAGCTCGTAGCGCGCCACCGAGTGGCGCGCTACGAGCTTGTAGATCTTCTATTTTTGAAAAATGACTGACACAGAAACATAGCTTTTTCAGAAAACTGTCAGGAAGACATTTTTAGAATCTGATCTCAGGTCAAAATGGGTTAATTTCCTTAACTGATTTCATGAGCTACGTGATACATTTTGTTCACAAAACGATATCCGACAAAACATTTGGTATAGTACCAATTGGCATCCCTGTGAGCACTATGGCACTTGTAATCTGATTAACTTTTCATCCCTAATCAGTGCCCATGAGCCTGCGTGTCTGTGTCTGCGTGTGTCTGTGTGTGTGTGTCTGCGTGTGTGTGTGTGTGTGTGTCTGTGTCTGCGTGTGTGTGTGTGTGTGTGGCGTGTGCGTGTGCGGTGGGATCTGATTGAAAAGCTCAAAAGCCCCTTTGTAATCCAGTTAAGAACCTGCAGAGTGCCTCTCTGTAATGCTAAACTTTCTCTTCTTCTCTCGGTGGCACCCGGCTGATAACGCCAGGTTTATGAAACAGTATGTTCAGATAATGATGGAGAGAGAGAGAGGCCACATGTGAGCCCTCAGCACATTTTGCAGGGAACTTCACTTAACCCGTTTTGACCGGAGATCAGAATCTAAAAAATGTTCTTCTACATCCTGACAGTTTTCTGAAAAAGCTATGTTTCTATGTGTCAGTCAAAAATAGCAGACCTACAAGCTCGTAGCGCGCCACTCGGTGGCGCGCTATGAGCTTGTAGATCTGCTATTTTTCAATAGCTAAAGCATAACATGATGCTAACACCAAAAGGTGGTTCCTGCCCAGAATGGGTTAAAACCAATTAGCAGGTTTCGCTGATGCCGCGGCAGAACTTCAGATGTTGACGTGGCGTATGAAAATTATAACACCATGGGCTCCATTTTCGGCACCGCTAAACCCCTTATGCCTAAACTTATTTGCCTTTTCTTTTATTTTTTACTATTTTGAAAAACATTTTTGAATAGTTCAACTAGCCAATCTATACATTGACACGTTGTGCGCTTGTAGATTTTAACTACCGGTATTCAAAAATGTTTTGCTAAAAAGTTTTTTAAAAAATCAGACCAGTCTGAAGCGAGTGGTGCAACAGCACCCACTATTGGTACTCTAGACATAGTCACATAGTCCCATAGGGACAAAGCTGTTCCTTGGAGTGGTTGCACCACTCAAAAAGGCAAAGAAGTTTAGGGATAAGGGGTTTAGCGGTGACGAAAATGTAGCCCCATATTTTATACCAACCTATTTGCTATTTCAACCGATTTTCCTGTTGTTCTATTATTGACGTCTTCTGCACTGAATTTTTCTGTATTGCATTGCATTGCATTTATATTCTGCCTTGTGAAGCACTTTGGTACAATGAGAGTTGTTTTTAAATGTGCTATATAAATACATTTGATTTGATTTGATTTGATAAACATCCTTTGGATGGCAAAAGTGCTGTCATTTACATCCATAGGCACAGGGGATGTTTCTTGTTTTCTCGTTTTGACTCTACCATTGACAACGCCCCATCTATAAAACCCATGCGATGCCAATAGAGCATTGCATAGAGCAGCCCAGGGCCCAGGAAATTATTCCCTGTTCATTTTCCTCATAGACATTTCAAAAAGTATTTATTTAAAGACCTTTTAAGCCTCATACAAAGCCAACTCGAGTTGTGAGAAATCATAACAAACACAATTTTTCGAGCCGAACAAATTATTAGAAAGAAGAAGAAAAACGGCAGGTTACAACACTTTTTTTCTTGTTTTTCTTCTTTGTAATTATTTGTTTGGTCCAAAACAATTGTGTTTATTGTCATGATTTGTCACGACTCGAGTTGGCTTTGTACGACGCTTAAACTGGTTCCGCACCGGCCCCGAGAAAACGAGATTAATTCACCTTTGCAATGAATGCCATGCCCGACATCCCGAGATTTGTTTTATTCTCCATAATCCAGCATTTTATGCTAACGATCCGTGACGTTTACCTAAAAACAGCCAAAATACTCGTGTGCAGGCGCGGCCTTTATGTGCATTATGGATCATAATATGCGCAAAATGCGATATTCGGGGCTTGATTAGAGCTTAATTTGACTTATATGTGACAAAAAACAGTTATTTCCCCATCGGATCACCTCCCGACCTGACCTTTCAAATAGCTGGTGGATGTCGTTTAGTGTTTGAACCGGAACTGATTGTCGGCCATCTTATGAGTTTTTCAAAAAAGTCGCTAGCGGCCACTATAGAGCGTCGCAGTCCCTCCCCCTTTCAGAAGAAGAAAATAAAGGCAGGATGCAACACTATTTGTTTTGTTCTTCTTCTTATAAATTATTTGATCGGCCCCAAAACATTGTGTTCATTGTCATGATTTGTCACGATTCGAGTTGGCTTTGTCCGCGGCGTAACCGTCTTTAAATAAATACTTTAAGAAAAGCCTATGAGAAAAATGCATTGCGATTCATTTCCTGGGCCACTCGTTGTTCTGAAAGGGGGAGGGACTGCGACGCTCTATATCACTGGCGCTGAAACAGGTCTTTAAATAAATACTTTTTGAAATGTCTGTGAGGAAAAATGCATTGGGAATCATGTCCTGTGCCTGGCGTCGTCATGAAAGGGGGCGCTATGAAGCCCAGGTGATGCCAATTAGTGGAGAGATTTTTAGCTGTGAGGAGAAGAATCCAAAAGGATGATTGGCTGACCTCGGTGAAGAACTTCCTGAGCGAGGGCGGGACTTCCCCGTCCAACACGCGGAGGACCGCCTCCATGTCATCCCTCGCCGCGTAGCCCCCCGGCTCGCTGGCAAACAGGCTGAAGAGGTCTGCACACACACACACGCACACGCACACGCACACGCACACACACACACACACACACACACACACACACACACACACACACACACACACACACACACACACACACACACACACACACACACACACAACAGAGAGAGAGAGAGAGTTGGGTTAATCCGTTTGACAGGCAGACAGACACGATAGCAGTAATGCAAAAGCTATACTGTAGATGGCGTTGAACCTCTTTAAACCCATTCTGGGCAGGAACCCCTTTTGGGTGTTTTAAAGCATTATGTTATACTTTAGCTATTGAAAAATAGCAGATCTACAAGCTCGTAGCGCGGCACGAGCTTGTAGGTCTGCTATTTTCTTTTTTAATCGTGAAAATGTGAGTGTTTTCAAGCGGATTTTCATGGATCAAAGGCGCAAATACTTTGGCGTATCCTCTAAAGGTAACTAGATAAAGTGCCCCTCAGGGCACAGGTCTCCACCAGGGCAGGTCAGGTTGTGGCCTCCTGGTGGCGCTATATTAGGCCAATGTGAAAAGGGTCCCATTTCTTCTTTGGCAATTGGATGATTTGAGGCATTTTGTTCCATAAATGTGTTTTACAAAAATCCAGTGGCGCTATAACAGGCCAATGTGAAAAGGGTGGGATATATTCCTCAGCCTAGTAGGAAAGTCTGTGAAAGATTTCACGAAAATTGCACGCCGTGTTCATGATTTGAGGCTTTTTGTACAAAACGGGCCAATCATGCAAACCTTAGTTGACAGCCAATGTTAGCCAATTATGATGGAATATGAAATATCGGACAGATCCGTCTTGAACACATGACTATAGAGATAGTGTGTAACGATATGCGGGATTTTTAGACAAAATCTGGAGGAGTAACATAAAAAAAATGTGTTTTACAAAAGTCGGCCTCCTGGTGGCGCTATAACAGGCCGTTCAGGAATATTTGGGGCCGAGGTTCATCGTTGGCATCCAGGGAGTGTGCGTGTGCGCAAAGTTTGGCATCGACCGGGTTAACAACCCATCCTGGTTCTATGGTTCCTAATGCTTTAGCTATTGAAAAATAGCAGATCTACAAGCTCATAGCGCGCCACCGAGTGGCGCGCTACGAGCTTGTAGGTCTGCTATTTTTGAAAAATCGAAGAACGACTGACATTTTTTAGAATCTGATCTCAGGTCAGAATGGGTTAATCAGACCAGTGTGTGTCTAGTGGAAACCTCGTATGAATCTGATCTCAGGTCAGAGACTCAGAATGGGTTAAGGAAGTCCTTAGCTCATCCCGAGTTCCATGACAGTTCTAATACTCACACTTGGCCTTCTCTTCATCTCGTCCTCTGGTCAGCAGCACCAGGCCAACTATCAGGTTGTTGAAGTGCAAGCCTTTAGACGAGCCTCCGAAGGAAGTGTAGATCACCTGGATGGACGAGAGAGGACAGATGTGGTCAGGAGGACAGCTGACAGATGTGGTGAGGAGGACAGCTGACAGATGTGGTCAGGAGGACAGCTGACAGATGTGGTGAGGAGGACAGCTGACAGATGTGGTGAGGAGGACAGCTGACAGATGTGGTGAGGAGGACAGCTGACAGATGTGGTCAGGAGGACAGCTGACAGATGTGGTGAGGAGGACAGCTGACAGATGTGGTGAGGAGGACAGCTGACAGATGTGGTCAGGAGGACAGCTGACAGATGTGGTGAGGAGGACAGCTGACAGATGTGGTGAGGAGGACAGCTGACAGATGTGGTCAGGAGGACAGCTGACAGATGTGGTGAGGAGGACAGCTGACAGATGTGGTGAGGAGGACAGCTGACAGATGTGGTCAGGAGGACAGCTGACAGATGTGGTGAGGAGGACAGCTGACAGATGTGGCGAGGAGGACAGATGTGGTGAGGACATATGTGACCAGATTTGACTGAGACTGCCATCGCGCACATTCCAGCTTTTCACCAGAGGAGAAAAACTTTTTTATTTATTTTTTCAAAATGAGTTAATAGCACAGGCAGACTCTTCACATACTAGAGCATGTCTGAAATAAGTGTCAGAGCTGAAATTGACATGTAAATATGAAATAAATGCTTAAACATGTAGCTATTGTAATGTTAGAGACCACAGAAGACATGTAAATATGAAATAAATGCTTAAACATGTAGCTATTGTAATGTTAGAGACCACAGAAGACATGTAAATATGAAATAAATGCTTAAACATGTAGCTATTGTAATGTTAGAGACCACAGAAGACATGTAAATATGAAATAAATGCTTAAACATGTAGCTATTGTAATGTTAGAGACCACAGAAGCGAACCTTTCAAGCCTGTTTTCTCAACTCGCTGTTTTCTGCAAGACATTACTCTATAAGCCATATCTCCAAAACTGGTGGGTCAAACTGAACAACCAATATGTCAATTTGAAGCTATGATTCCCTGCTTTGATATGATATGAAAACAAAATTCAAAAAAATCCATATATAGTTAGATGGTAGATATATCTACATATAAGTTGCGTGGCTCAAATTAGAAATAAAACGTGGCAGAACATGCGTGGTGTGCAAGTATAGAAACAAGTCCAGTCCAGCTGCTGCTATACCTGTACTTATACATTGATTTATTTAGTGGTTGTTATGTTGTATTATTATTATTAATGGCATGCTGTGTGTGGCATTGCCAGGTGCCAGATTCACGGATGAGGCATTATTATTTAACCTTGCAGGGGCAGGTTTTTCAACAACCAGGACCTGCCTTAGAGGAGTCCTGCGTTGGGAATCCAGGTCGATGTAACGTCCGTGTCAAATCGCCTGGAGTCATTAACCCATTCTGAACGGGAACTAATTTTGGTGTTAGCATCATGTCGTGCTTTAGCTTTTGAAAAATAGCAGATCTACAAGCTCATAGCGCGCCACCGAGTGGCGCGCTACGAGCTTGTAGATCTGCTATTTTTTTTTAAATCGAAGAACGACTGACATTTTTAGAATCTGATCTCAGGTCAGAATGGGTTAATCAGACCAGTGTGTGTCCAGTGGAAACCTCGTATGAATCTGATCTCAGGTCAGAATGGGTTAATAGCGCTGTTCGTTTAAAATACCAAGTAGGTATACTACTGTAGGTAGCCTTGTGTTAACTACACCAGATCCTGGCGATTTCAACCTCATCAACGGTGGCACCATTTGTCAGTATTTCTGTGTGTGTGTGTGTGTGTGTGTGTGTGTGTGTGTGTGTGTGTGCATGCGTGCATGTGTGGAGTTATGCATGCAACACACACACACTGCCACACACATTTTACCGTACGCAACAGCATCCATGGATAGATCAAAGAACTGCATGTTTTTTTGCTTCACTGTCAAGACTGCATAATTATAGAAAGAGCCCGGGGATCTCAGGAGTAACGGCATAATGTCAGAGAGGTGGAATATGGTTGACTAACAAGGTCGAGAAACCAAAACCAAGTCTGCTGCGTTCGCAAAACACAGCGTATTACTGTCAGTGTGATCTCACAATATGTGGGTGTGAGAAGAATTCATCTTCTCAGGATGAGTCAACTAAAATAACTCAGAATTACTTCATTGCCAGTACTCTATTGTAGGTCATACCGGAATTGTTTCTGGTGCCACAAATGAAATATAAAAAATATTTATTGATTTACTGATTAACCCATTTAGACCCGAGGGCGATTCTACAAATGACGGTTTTCTGAAAATCCACGTTTCGATATCGTTCTCAAACATTTTCACGTGAATAATAATGTATTTGGCTGCCAACCCCATCTGAAAATATGATGTTCCAGGGACCCTCCAGAAGCAAAGATTTGAGTTAAAAACATTAGCTCTGAAAGAATATATATTTTTTTACACAAGTCAATTTCCTCATTTGAGAACAAAATAATTCTGATTAATCGGGAAGAAATTGGCTTCTATAAGGGCTCAGTAGCGATTCAGCGATTGCTCTTTAGCAGATAAATCATTAAGTAATGAATACTGAAATTCTATGCCCTGCCTGAGGGGAATCATGTTGGGTCCCAACTGATGCATTGACAGGCATTAGTTAGGGAGGAGGTGATGGAGAGAGGATACATGAACAGTTTACGTTTACATCAACAGAAAAATGTTGGACAATAGACCTTTTTATACTGTAGGTAGTATAATGTTTGTGTGTGTGTGTGTGTGTGTGTGTGTGTGTGTGTGTGTGTGTGTGTGCGTGCGTGAGTGAGTGAGTGAGAGAGAGAGTTGACTCACTGTTGTTTGGTTTGTGTGTGTTACGTCAGTGTGTGTGTGTGTTACGTCAGTGTGTGTGTGTGTGTGTGTGTGTGTGTGTGTGTGTGTGTGTGTGTGTGTGTGTGTGTCTCAGCCCAGGGTGTGGAGCAGCCAGCCCTGAGGTGACTCTGCAGTCAGTGACGTAAGGCAGAGGTTGTGTTGGTGTCAGCAGGTCACAGCCGGTCTGGAGTAGGGAAGTTCAACTCATGGACCAAATGAAAACCACGTAGACGTTTTGTACCAACAGAATGCTAGTTCGTTGTCTATTTTCTTCCTCTTAACCCATTTAGACCCGAGGACGATTCTATAAATGCCTTCTAAATCATGACAGTTTCCTGAAAAACCTCATGTTTCTATGTCAGTGGTTCTCAAACTATTTAATGTCAAGGACCCCGAGAATGATACGTAATTGGCCGCGGACACCCATCTGAAAATATGTTGTTCCAGTGGCAGTGACCCCCAGAAGCAAAGATTTGAGTTAAAAACGTTCGCTCTGAAAGAATTTATATTCAGAGATTTGCGTCACGTTTTCACGATTTTTCAAAAATAGCAGACCTACAAGCTCGTAGTGCGGCACTCGGTGCCGCGCTATGAGCTTGTAGATCTGCTATTTTTCAATAGCTAAAGCATAAAACACCAAAAGGGGTATTTCCTCTCTCTCACGCTTTCTCTCTCTATAGAATATTTTGCTGTAACACAAATAGAACTGAAGATTGATGAAAGCCTGGCACTTCCTCAAATTGATCATTCTAATGGTCTGTTTCCGATAAAAATAATGATCCAGCCCTTATGCAAAAGACTAAAATACACAATGTGGTTTTCTGATTCAACCACATGGCACCATATTTTTCCACGGCTATAATATTAAATCAAAAGGCCCCCCGATATAACCAGCTTTGTGACAATAAAGGCTGTTGTTTGACCAGTTTGTTCATCATTGTTTTTTTAGAAATGTGTCACAGTTAAGGTGGTTGGCTGGTTGCACATTGCAACACTGGACGCGTTTTTGGGGAAAACAGACGAGAAAACACCGCTAAAAATCCAGTCCAGTGTGCAGGGTCCTTTACACAGTTGCAGAACTGCCAAAGTGTGTGAAAAACCTCACCGTCTCCTTTCGAGAGGGTGAAACGCTACACGAGGAAATCATAACCTGAGTGAGTTCAACAGCCAACGGTTTCTATAACCGTCCTGTGTCCCTCATTATAGAGGAGATCGATGTAGCGTTCCCTGGCTGTGCAGTAATAGCTGTACTGAATTTCATATTGGGAAAAAGCAGAGAGTGAAATGGCCTGCATTTCTATATAAAGAGCGTTTACAAATACAATGTGTGTTACATTACATTCCCACACACGTTCGTTCACACACCGACTGTTGTGCAGGCAACCACGAGGCGGCCGTCAGTGCCTTGCTCAAGGACAGTGTCTTGCTCCCATGAGGAGCCTACAATAGATAATAATACCCGAGTAGAAACAATTAATAGACAGGATACCGTTGATATGGTTGACTGTACGCCATTTTCTTTTCAGATGTTTTCCATGAGCTTTCTATCATCTTATTATATAGTATGCGGTGTCACTGAGCAGTATGGGTGGGAGAGGGTTAAGGGATTTCTCTATTTTTACTGTCTTGTAAGTATTTCATATCATAATGTTTGTAACAATTTATAATCTGTTAAAATCAATAAAAACATATTTGACAAAAAAACAATAGATAATAATACCAGTGAAGGTAAAAAAAACCCTATCAGCGTAATTGAGAAACAGCGGTTTTGCCAATTTAATATCTGTATGAAAGAAAGGTGGGCAGTTAAAATTGCCAAAATAGCGTGCACACGGAACTTACTTCCAAAACGTTTTTATCTTACTTGAATATGCATTCCGTTCACCCTCCAATACAAACACACACACACACAGACACTCCAGCTTCTCTACATCTTTGTAACGAGCTATGAATACACACATCACCAGATTCAGCCGTGTGATGCAGATTTTCACTCTTGCATGCACGCACACACGCACACACACACACACACACACACACACACACACACACACACACGCGCGCGCTTTGATTGGCACTTAGATTTCTAACTAGTGAATGCGATTCTGTGCCATCGTCGATGTGCCAATCTCACTGTTTCAATGTCAAGCAAAGCCTCTGCTGCTCACATGAGAGGGCCGGGTTCCGTTTGGTGGATCCAGAGGGCCGGGTTCCGTTTGGTGGATCCAGAGGGCCGGGTTCTGTTTGGAGGATCCAGAGGGCCGGGTTCTGTTTGGTGGATCCAGAGGGCCGGGTTCTGTTTGGTGGATCCAGAGCCTCTCCTGCTCACATGAGAGGGCCGGGTTCTGTTTGGTGGATCCAGAGCCAGCAGGGTTCTGTTTGGTGGATCCAGAGCCAGTGTGCCGTTTCAAACGTGGCTCTGCAAAGAGGCTACAGCCGTCTATGAAGGTCGGCCAGTTTGAGTTTATCCGGATCTAATGTCACAAACTGATCGCTGGCTCAATTTCTTGTGCACACTATACTGCCAGTAGTAGGCGTTGTACCTCCACTTTTTTCATAGATACTTTTAATTTGATCATGGAAGTCAATGGGACTCGGATTGGGCTGAAACCTTGCATTGGTGGAATTTTGAGTCATATAAGCGTTGATTTTGACAGGAATCTTTTTATTTTGTTTCAGTCAAAGTCTTTTGAATAAATGTTCATTTAGTTTTTTTGTACTATAGTGATCAGATTTTTGTCTCCACCAGGCCGAAGGCATGGAGAGAGAGTCAAATTTTGCACACACAATCCCTGGATGCCAACGATGAACCTCTGCCCCAAAACTTCAGCCTGTTCAGCCTGTTATAGCGCCACCAGGCGGCCGCTTTGTGCAAAACGTTTTTGGACAGAACACCTACAGATTTTGTCCAAACATCACGCTAATTGGTACACAGTCTCTCTAGAGCCATTCAACGAAACGGGTCTTTCAGATTTCTCAGAACCCATCCTGATTGGCTAAGATTGGCTTCCAAAGTTTGCAGGAGTGCCTCAGTTTCAAACAGAATGCTGCAAATCATGAACACATCGTGTGATTTCCGTGAAATTGTGCACGCACATTCCCACTAGGCCGAGGAAGAAATGACACATTTTCACAACATTTTCAACTCAGCCTCATGGTGGCGCTATAACTGGCCGAAAAGTGTTTTTACCTCTAACTGCACAGATCTGTGGATAACTTTGTATGCCAACTCCCTAGAGACCAAGGAGAAACCTTTGCCTGGAATTTTTCACATCTGCTCTTTATAGCGCCACCAGGAGGCCGACATATGTAAAACACATTTTCTAATATTAATCCTTCAGATTGTATCCAAATTTCACGCAAATCGGTACACATGCTCTCCATAGTCATTTGAAACGACTGACATAGAAACATAGCTTTTTGAGATAACCGTCAGGATGTAGAAGACATTTTATAGAATCTGATCTCAGGTCAGAATGATAACCGTCAGGATGTAGAAGACATTTTATAGAATCTGATCTCAGGTCAGAATGGGCTAAACGTCATCTGGTCAATCATGTGGGGGATGTGGGGGACGTCAGTTGTCAGTCTAATCCATACTGGATCCGGCACTCCACTTGATGTCAAGATAGAAGAAACGTGATTGCAAAAGGGGTCTGACATGATGATATAATTGCATCTCATATATCACAGCATTATATAGTTTCAACAATGAATCACTGTTTGGGTGACAGCCGATATCCCAATGGTTTTTAGGGGCACTTAGTTTCCACTTGGTCGACCCCCTCCCGGCTATAAACCTAGAATACTTTACTGTCTTTGTCTTTTCTGAATAAAGCACAAACATTTCAAAAATAATCATCTAACCATTTTTGGGGCGGGAACCCCTTTTGGTGTTTTAAACATTATGTTATAATTAGGGCCGGGACTAATTGCGATTAATTGCGATTAATTAACTACAGAAAAATGAATCGCGATAAATTAATCGCACCTTTTTTTTTCACCGCGGAACGTTTCTCACTGGGCGCTTTTCTATAGTACTGAAAACTGGAAATAATAAAAAGTCACCCCATTTTGTGTTGCCTAGAACTGGAGGTCTGACAAAAAACAGTAACAATATGAAGTAAGTACAGCTTTGTGATGTCACTGAGATGTACTTGTTACTGTTACTATTTTTTTTCAGACCTCCAGTTCTAGGCAACACAGAATGGGGTGACTTTTTATTATTATTTCCACAACAGGTATATTAATGACAGTAAAATGTTGAAAATGAGTTGTATCCTGTAGTCACTATTCATTGATTCACTGGGATACCAAAAAACATTTAAAAAAAAGGTTTCTCGCTGTTCTCAGGTTGAATATTGATATGCGATTAATCTAGATTAATTAACTACAAAGCCTCCGATTAATTAGATTAATTTTTTTAATCGAGTCCCAGCTCAAGTTATAATTTAGCTATTGGAAAATAGCAGATCTACAAGCTTTAGATGAGAGGTGGTTGCATTTATGCTGCTGTTAATACAAAACACCATTTGGGGGCAGCGTAATGCACGTGTACACCTCGGATCCTGTAATAGGTGTAAAGATGGGTGCTCTTTGCTGCACTCACTCTCTGGGCCCTCCTCCACCCTCCTCCTCTCTTCTCTGGTTGAAGCAAGTTCAAGCAAGGCCAGGAACAAGGAGCTGATATAAAATAGCTGATATACAGTTAAGTGGATATAAAACAAATACAAAAAAAAGACTAGCGTTAGCCAAGACTTAACCCATACTGGGTGGGAATTTAAAACATTATGTTATACTTTAGCTATTGAAAAAAAGCAGATCTACAAGCTTGTTTTGAAATGTGAAATCTTTGAATATATATTCTTTCACAGCGAACGTTTTTAACTCAAATATTTGCTGGGGTCCTTAAAACAACATATTTTGCTTCTGGGGGGGGGGGGGGGGGGGGGGGGGGGGTCGGCGGCCAATTACATATAATTTGTGGGGTCCTTGACATGAAATATTCAGCACCACTGATACAGACATGAGGTTTTTCAGAATATTGTCATGATTTAGAATTTTGACTTCAGGCCTAAATGGGTTAATCTTAATCAACATACAGGGACTTGAAGTATGTAGTAGATACGTTAATAATTATTGAATATTAATTTGTGCATAACGCCAGTGTCTCGCACAGAATGAAGAACTACTAGATTAGAGCGCGGCAAATGTGGCGCAAATCTTTGAATATAATGCTTTCACAGCGTTTAACGTTTTTAACTCATATCTTCGCTTCTGGGGGTGGTCCCTGGAACAACATATTTTCAGATGGGGGTCCGCAGCCAAATACAGATAATTATGTGGGGTCCTTGACATGTAAAAGGTTGAGCACCACTGATATAGAAACAGTGTTTTTCAGAAAACCGACAGGATTTAGAAGGCATTTGAAGAATCGTCCTCAGGTCTAAATGGGCTTGGGCAGTGTTTGGTTCTCAACCTTTTTTGGTTGAGAACTTCCCCCAAATATTTATAATATCTATAAATATTTGAACTTGGGACCCCCCCACCCTGAAATCCACTTGGAATTATAGGAGTTGATGCATTACCTTCAGTTTGACTCAGTTCCAGTTCCACAGATAAAATATTGTGGAAATAATCTCTTTCTTATACTATTTGACAATTTGGCCAATGTTTGACCAGTTTGTTGATTATACTTTTGAATGCAGTAATGGTCTTTTTTCGTTGGTATTAAAAAAGGTCTTAAAAGTCCTTTCACTGTCATCTGGGGACCCCCCAAAACATAATGTGGGGTTCCCCCTGGGGGTCCCCGACCCACATGTTGAAAACCCCACACTGGGGCATATACTCCAATCATGCCAATCCGTCTGAGGCAGAGTTTGTTTGATTAATCCCGTCACTGGCTTAAATTCAATCCTCCTAATTGGATGTTTTGGTGCGTGGAATGGTTATCTTTCTGCTCAAATCTACTTCACTATTAAAATATAAAACACATCTTTATAAGACCTTAATCTTTGGGTTATTATGAATTAATAACCAGCTGCTGCCTTATATCTCCAGAATTGTGCTATGAAATGTAAATATCTGTGTCTATCTGGAATTATATCGTGTGTGGAAACAGCAGGATGTGTCCAGGTGACTCCTTAGCCTACTACAAATGGAACCAAAGGACCCTTTTCTCAAAATAGACTCTAGACTGTACAAATAGACTGATACGGGTCCATTTGGTCGTAGCCTACCCCGCGCCGACCTCTGCGGCGACCCCCTGTATCCACGGACCCCCACACAGACTACCGCGGACCCCCGCGGAGGTTGGCGCGGGGGTCCCCGCGGTAGTCTGTGATGCGTGTCGTCATGCCGTTGAGTTTATAGTGTCTCTTCATGGCGTCCAGACTATGGGATGTTCCGATCCCATTGGCTGAGAGGTCGGCTTAGAGGCAAAAAAAGTGTGTGGTTGCCTAGAGACGAGGCTAGCCAATGACAAATAGGTCAATAATACGGCAGCCAATGAGAAGATAAGTCGCACTAGTACCAACCCGATAGAATGTAGCCCAGTCTGCTTCGAGAGCTGGGAAAAAGAAAACATCTCTCGCTCTCTCTGAGAACAACAATGCCTTTCAAGGGATGGACAGAAATCAACACGATTTTTACATTTTAGAAAAAAAATCTAAATGAAAGAAAAAATCACACCTGTGTGAATTGAGTGGTGCAATCCCCCCCCAACCCCCCCCCCCCCCCTCTCTCTCTCTCTCTCTCTCTCATTAGCAGGCAGCAGGCACAGCAATAACCCTCTGTTTCTGGCGCCCCCTACTGGTATTAATAAGTCACATACTCGTGCTCACTGATACAGGTACACACACAGGTACACGGGTACACAGGTACACGGACATTGCTGGTTGTAGGAGTGGTTGCACCACTCAAAAAAGATACACTTCGTATGCATCTCAACAGACAAAATTGAGCCTGGCTCGTCTTTGAACTATATAGGCTGTGGCGGCCATTTTGAAGAGGTCTCCTCCGACCACAGTGGTGTCCTTACTTACATCCTTACACTACACCTCTGTCACTGGACTATAATAACAGCTGCCATGGTGACAAGAAGAAGAGATGGGAGGGGAGAAAGAAAGAAAGGGATAATACTTGACCTTATAAGTTACTAGAGCGGTGCACCAGGCTGTAAGAGCGCCGAGTCGGTAAAGGATCCACGCTCCGCCTGGCTACATGCAATACCGTGTCAGTACAGAGAACCCGTTCCACCCATCTGTCCGTGTCCCTTTTATGCCCATATATGGAGATTTCTGTGAACGGGCCAGCTCCATATATGGAGCCCAGAACCGGGCCCTGACTGGGGGGGGAACGCGCGTGTCGACTTTGAAGTTGGATCTCGAGTTACGTGGATTTCAGACGTAAACACAGACGTATGTACAGAGACTTGGTGCAATACGTATATAATAATATGTTATGATGATTATTGTTATAGCATTGTGTGTATATAAGAATATATAATTTTTAATTTTAATTTTTAATTATAGTGTTATCCAAGTCCTGTCATGTAATCATACCTGCAACACAACAGAGCACTCAACCAAACTGTGCCGTTAGCTTCCTGTGTGGGGGGGGGGGGGTTTAAATTACATTACATTATACATTTAGCCCGACGCTATCAGTCCAGAGAGTGTCTGTCTGCGTTGATTATACACGCATGTAGCTGCGATTAGGCATCCAACCTTCCATTAGAGAGGATGAATCTTATTCTGATTCCAATTATACTAATTCGCCTACTGCTGCCAATTACATTTCATATATATATATATACCGGCTATCCAAAGAGCTGATAACAGTAGATAGAATAATAACTCATAATAATTATACCAGTAAGATGCCCTGATATGAGGGGTGTCAGTCAGTCAGAGTGAGTGAGGGTGTCGGTCGAGTGTGTTGTTTTCAGAGAGTGCCGAGACTGAAGTCAAGATTTTTGTTGTGTAAAAAGCTCTATATTATGGCGTTGGAATATTTGGAGAGTGCAAGAAGAAACTACACAGATTTGTACAGGTAGGCTTCAATAAGCCCATTAACCTATTTTTGGGGGCGGGAACCCCTTTTGGCGTTTTAAGGATTATGTTATACTTTAGCTATTGAAAAATATCAGATCTACAAGCTTCTAGGTGTGCTATTTTTGAAAAAAGATACAGTAGCACTCGGCTGAATGTGTGGCTCATATTTGAGAAGAGGAAGAGGAGTCTATCAGCTCAGAGACAGAGTAGACCACCCCCTTCCTGTACTGAGAGGCCATCAAAGCCGCAGGCTATCTTCCCTCACATGGTGTAATAAGCTGCTAAAAGTAAACCCATTCTGACCTGAGATCAGATTAAAAAAATGTCTTCTACATCCTGACAGTTTTCTGAAAAAGCTATGTTTCTATGTCAGTCGTTATTAGATTTTTCAAAAAATAGCAGACCTACAAGCTCGTAGCGCGCCACTCGGTGGCGCGCTATGAGCTTGTAGATCTGCTATTTTTCAATAGCTAAAGCATGACATAATGCTAACACCAAAAGGGCTTCCCTTGCCCTAATGGGTGGTTGTGAGGAGGTTGAACATCACTGCAGTAAACCTTGTTGAGGTGGAGGAGGTGTATACCTTATGTGGCAGTGTGTGGTTGTTTCTGAACATACCTCGGCGACTTTAGGAGGAACTCCATCTCCCAGCACTTCCCTGTAGAAGCACTGCTGGGTCATGTAGTAGGAAAGGCCACTGGTTCTCTTGAAGGCATCCTTCAGCCTCTTCAGTTCCACATCGGTGACTAGAGAGAGAGAGAGATGGATAGAGAGAGAGAGAGACAGTGTTGGTTGGACGCAGTGTTTAGTCTTTGTCGACTAAAACAGAAAAAATGTTCGGGCCACTAGATGGCTCCATACCATGGCCCTGTGGGGCTTAAAGGGGAAAAAGGCCTTGAAAATGAAATAATAAATAGTCTAATTTCACATTAATCGCCTGCCCTGGCAATAACAATAATAATGAGACATGGCTGTTTGGTCTTTTTAATTCATCAGAAATGCTATTAAAATCATGTCATTTCCGCTTTCATGTACTGTAAATTACGACACACTGACGAAGGCCTGCGTTCCGAAAAAACGTGTCCGTCTGGTTTGACTACTAGTGCTGCTGTGGATCCTAAACTTTAATTAACCCATTCTGACCTGAGATCAGATTCATACGAGGTTTCCACTGGACACACACTGGTCTGATGAACCCATTCTGACCTGAGATCAGATTTTAAAAAATGTCAGTCGTTCTTCGATTTTTCAAAAAATAGCAGACCTACAAGCTCGTAGCGCGCCACTCGGTGGCGCGCTATGAGCTTGTAGATCTGCTATTTTTCAATAGCTAAAGCATAACATGATGCTGACACCAAAATGCGTTCCCGTTCAGAATGGGTTAAACAACACTCCTACTATTACTGAGGCCAGAGTGCCACATTTGATTGTCTTTCTGCAGGACATGCACAACAACACACACACACACACACACACACACACACACACACACACACACACACACACACACACAGTACACCTGTGGCCTGGCTGGCTGTCAGAGACTGTGTGGACTTTAGGAGTACAATCATAATGTTCTTTCTAATCTCTAAAACCATAATCTTAACCACAACCTAGAGATGACTTTTAGCAGGAGCTGCTGTATGAAGTCAGGACTCGTGCGTCATTTATACTCCGTTGAACGATGGTGTCGCTTGCTGAAAATAGCTAATATCCCCATTCTGACCTGAGATCAGATTCTAAAAATGTCTTCAATACATCCTGACAGTTTTCCATTCTGACCTGAGATCAGATTAAAAAAATGTCTTCTATGTCAGTCGCTCTTCGATTTTTCAAAAATAGGCAACTAGTCAACTAGTAAAAAGTGAATGCCCTATGCTGTATTATACAGTCCCGTGCATGGTGGACAGACAAGCCACTGGCAGTTTCAGAAAAGCCCTATAATATTTCATTATGGCCTTGAATAATAAACCTGTTTATAAGTTAACGCTTGACATTATCCCATTCGGGGCGGCGGGAACCCCTTTTGGTGTTTTAAAGCATGATGTCATGCTTTAGCTGTTGAAAAATAGCAGATCTACAAGCTCATAGGTTCATACGAGCTTGTAGGTCTGCTGTTTTTGAAAAAATCGTGAAAATGTGTCTCAAATCTGGAATATATATATATTCTTTCAGAGCGAACGTTTTTAACTCAAAAACTTTGCTTCTGAGGGGTTCCTTGGAACAACATATTTTCAGATGGGGGGGGGTCCATCAATACATATATTTTTCGGGGTTCTTGACATGAAAATGTTTGAGAACGACTGACAGTCTGACACAGAAACACAGGGGTTTTCAGAAAACTGTTTAAATTTAGAAGGCATTTGTAGAATCGTGCTCAGGTCTAGATGGGTTAAATTGCATTACAAACAAACAAACACATGCGGTGCTTACACAAGCCTTATATTTCTCCCTCGCACAAATTAAAAGCATTTGAGAGCAGAGTTCAGCACCATGGACAGCGATCGTGTCATTTTGGAACCATCTTCAACTATAATACAATAAATGATCAAGTAGCTAGAATGTTTAACTTCAGACAATTGGCACCATCATTTAAAAGTACTGGTAAAAACTCAATTCCAGTCGTATAGCCTACTACTCATCACAGTTTAAAATGGCACTCGACAAAACTTTGCACTCCGCAAGCTCCGTTAAATTATGTTCTTGGTATCCAGTGAAAGTCAGCAATACGTTAGCGGTATAGAGCACCGAAGTCTGACGTCACTTTCAGTAGAGGGCGTCAGTCCCCAGGTTCATGTATTTGTTTAGTTGCATTGAAATCCCCATTGAGGCGATTTTAGATCGCCTCATATAACAACTGTGTTTGAAAAATAAACATGTCACCCCGGCCGCTTCACTCATATGGATATGAAGAATCAACTGACTGAGAGAAAACGCTAATGTTACTGCTGCTGAATTAGTTATTTTCGCTAGAAGCAGACTGTATCATATATGAGTGACTGACTGTTGCAAACGATACAGAGACACCTCCCTGACAATAACGCAGAGACAGCTTGTTTATTTTTGGACCACAACGCTTATAGTAGACGATATTAAGATCACCCCATGTTATTCTCCATAGAGAAATTACTTCCGCAAACCAGGGGAATCGTCGGGATGAGCGAGTTACGTCAGGACTTCGGTGCTCTATATTCAGGTATTATATACTGTACGATTCTTCTTCATTATGCTATAATTTCCAGGTAGCCACAGTGGATCCATCTCGCTCAGTCACACAACGTGTATGTCCTCTCTCACCGCATGCATAAACATCCTCATTGGCCTTCCTTTTCTCCTCATTGGCCTGGCAGCTCCAGCATACCTTCTCCCAATCTATACCCCCTCCTCTGCAGCACAACGTCTCCAAACCGTCCAACCCTCACCTCTCTTGTTTTATTTTATCTCCCCAAACCGTCTCTAACCTGATCCTCTTAAATACCACACTTCCTGTCTTGTCACAACGCTGAGGAAGGCCAAGCAGGCCGAAAGAAACGCGTACGGTGTTCACTCTCGTCAGAGGTAAATAAAATCATGTAAAAAAAAAAGTGCTGGCATTTTCTTCATTTCATATTAAATGAAGAGACAGACAGGTATAAGAATGTGAGTCAGTGACGTAATCAGACAAGACAAAAGGACAGACTAGAGATAATGTGAGACGGGCAGGTAGAATGTAACAGACAGACAGACGGACGGACAGACAGACAGACAGACGGACAGACAGACGGACGGACAGACAGAGGCTATTGTCTTACATATACACACAGTGGTGCTTTCCAGAGAACGCTCCACTCAACCGAAACACAATTTGCTTGTGAGCTCAACTTCGTCACTGACAATGCACACACACACACACACACACACAGACACACAGTCACACACGCATGCGCGCGCACGCACACACACACACACACACACACACACACACACACACACACACACACACACACACACACACACAGTCACACACACACACACACACACACACACACACACACACACACACACACAGTACTGTACATAGTACTATATATTATTTCCCCCACCCGAGATAGTGATACAGCTCATCTTAGCCTACAGATCTGGTTTTCATCAACTTTGTTGTCACATGGCAGGTTTACATGGTGTAAATTAAATAATTGTTAATGTTTGTGTGTGAGAAGAAGGGAGATGGAGTCTGTGTACACAATACAGATTCATGTACACCGTTCTTCCTTAACTTTGTTTTCAAATTATGCTGCTTTAGTTTGTATTATGGTCCCGTTGTTAACATTGCAGCAATGTTTTTTTAAAGATGCACCATCTGGGGGTCCTTGACAAGAAATATTTTGAGAACCACTGATATAGAAACATGAGGTATTTCAGAAAACGGACAGGATTTAGAAGAATTATTTAAAATGTCTACGTCAGGCCTATATATGGGTTAAAGGAGAATTCCATCTAAAAGGCTTTCTTACCTTTCTTTGTAGTTGTTACGTCCCCATCAAAGATGTCCAGGTGTTATTTTGTGCAAAAGCTCCTTATTGGCTATTTCCCCTACCATAAGCCCTAAATGAATTGCATTGAATGGGAATTAAATAGTTCTATGGGGTGTTGTGCTAATTCGCTTATTTCCATCGCTCAAAATTATATATTTTTTGTATATATCCTCTCTTCATAATGTAAATAATGTCCCAAGCGGCACACTTTACTACTTATTTCGATGGAAATAAGCAAATTAGCACAACTCCCCATAGCCCCATTCAATTCCCATTCAATTCAATGCAATTCATTGTGGGCTTATGGTAGGGGAAATAGCCAATAAGGAGTTTTTGCACCAAAAAACCCCTGGACCTCTTTGGTGGGGACGTAATGACTACAAAGAAAGGTAAGAAATGTAAGAAAGCCTTCTAGCGTGGAATTCTCCTTTAACCCATTCTGAACGGGAATCCATTTTGGTGTCAGCATCATGTCGTGCTTTAGCTATTGAAAAATAGCAGATCTACAAGCTCATAGCGCGCCACTGAGTGGCGCGCTACGAGCTTGTAGGTCTGCTATTTTTGAAAAATCGAAGAACGACTGACATTTTTTTAGAATCTGATCTCAGGTCAGAATGGGTTAATCAGACCCAGTGTGTGTCCAGTGGAAACCTCGTATGAATCTGATCTCAGGTCAGAATGGGTTAAGGAGATAAAGGAAAAACATGTCAAAGTATGGACTGATTGGTTTCATAATACAACACCATTTCAAACAATCATTTTCAAAAAGCAATACTGTGCCGAGACGAGGCTATATTGAATATTGAATATTCATAACATTGTGGATCACATTGTGGTCGTGGAATAGATGAAAGGAGGACCACGACGTCACAATAAAGATCATCGACTAGATTGTATTTTTTCCTCAGCACGGCGGCCGCGGTTCAATAATGAACCGCCGCTCGTTAATAACCCATTCTGACCTGAGATCAGATTCATACGAGGTTTCCACTGGACACACACTGGTCTGATTATAACCCATTCTGACCTGAGATCAGATTCTAAAAAATGTCAGTCGTTCTTCGATTTTTCAAAAAATAGCAGACCTACAAGCTCGTAGCGCGCCACTCGGTGGCGCGCTATGAGCTTGTAGATCTGCTATTTTTTCAACAGCTAAAAGCATAACATGACGCTATAACACCAAAAGGGGTTCCCGTTCAGAATGGGTTAATATGACAGGGACGGGTATAGCGACCTCATCATAACGCTGCTTGGCCTTTTGTTGGAGAGACAGACGGAGAATTATTAAACACGCACAAATAGAACAACTTCAATTTGTTTTCTGGCTCGCAATGCCTCGCCTATACAGATGGTGGGTTGGTTTATCACATAATAATAGTGAATCATTTGGGCATCTAAAGATGGGCTTTTCTTCCTGGTGAGAGGGGGGGGGAGTGGGGGGGGACCTCATTAAAACACAATTAGAAAAGCGGGATGTGAGAGAAATGTGTTCTCATCCCCAGCCAGATTAGATTGTAGGTATTATAATATGTGGACACCAGAAAGCTGGCAGCAGAAGAAAGCTGCCGGCTGGGTGTTGAAGCAAGCGAAATGCAGTGGAAGAGAGAGAGAGAGAGAGAGAGAGAGAGAGAGAGAGAGAGAGAGAGAGAGAGTCGGGATCTAACAGGGAGAGTGATGCCATGCAGCAAAACTTGAAAATCGGTATCAGCAAGTCAGAGACTGTACGTACGCAAAACAAAATCAGCAAAGAATATTCACAAGTTTCACAACAACACACAGACACACTGACTACACCAGGGGGGCCCAACAAAGCCTGTGCAGGTATAGATCACATGACATGCCCCTAAAGAATATTTAAATAAAATATATAAAAAAGACAATTCTTGGCATCTGCCACGTGAATTAAAGGTGACTTGATTGATTGACATCAAGAAGCGCCCGTCAGCTCAAATACACTACAATGCAACATTTTGTTTTCAGTGTTTCTGATCGTCTGCACCTTTGTTAAATTGACAAATTGACGCGCGCGCGCACACACACACACACACACACACACACACACACACACACACACACACACACACACATCTCTCTCTATCGCTCTAATTAATTAGTCTCATGTCGCGCAGCTGCGTCTAGATTCTCCCTGGCCGTACCCTGCCGGGAGCTGCCTATATATGCCATATAGAAAGCATATTATAGGTGGACCCCAGGCTATATAGGCTGCTAAAGTGACAGACAGGCTGCCAGTTGCCTGAATGAACCGAATGCTCCTACGCGTGGCAAAAGGCATGGACGGGGCTGTCTGGTCCCAGCTGCTGTGGTGTGGTGGTGGTGAGCTCAGCACACTCCAGTGTCATGAATAATAAGGAGTATTATTGATCGAGCGGCAGGCCTCCAGAGCTCAGAATACAGTATATATATATATTGGCTGCTATTTGTTGAGCCTGACCCCAGTAGACCCCGGGCTGCCTAATTGGACCAGTTCAATCACACAGCTGTGGCCACGGTAAACTAATGGATGGTCTCCCCCGTTAGCGGTGGAAAGTGCCAGCTGGTCCACACTATAGCAAGCAGTCAATCCGGTCACTCAGAGGAAGGCTTAGGGCCGATTCATACTCCTATTTTACCGCTGTTTCGGCGCTGTAGTGCCGAAATGATTTCGGCTCGTCAGAAATTTTCAGTAGCACCGAAGAGACGACTTTAGGACGGTACCCGCCCCCCCGAACCTCAAATGACGTCACATTGTAGGCTCTACAGAACCAAATGGACTTTTATTCGGCTCTAAATTAGAAGTATAGGTCATTACACACTGGCGAATTGGCGACGCGATATATTCGTGCGAATAATTCGCATTTAAAAAAAACAATTGAAGTCCATGCAAGCTTCCACATCAGTGGCGAATGTGCGAAAATGCGACCGTTTTCGCTCTTTATTTGTTTCGCTCTGGTGTCGTATTTTGCAGAGGTTCGCAGGCGAACTGCAACATGCAATATTTCGCGTTTTCAGATCGCTTATTCGCATCTGGTCGCTAATTCGCCAGTGTGTAATGACCTTTAGAATCGGCCCTTACTGTATGGAACCGACTACGTCACTTATTTAGGTTTGATTCTGAATTCTGTATATCACACTATAGCCTGGTTTTATAATGTAGGCATATACTCCAGTGACGATTAACCCCTGACGTCAAAATTAAAAAAAAATGTCTTCTATAAATACTGACAGTTTTCTGAAATAACCTTTGTTTCTATATGTCAGTGATGCTCAATATTTCATGTAAATGACCCCAAAAATGCTATATAATTAATTGGCCATAGACAGTAGACACCCATCTGAAAATGTGTAATATATAGAATATGTCCCTATTAAAGGGAAATGCTGCTCGTTTATAAAATTGGACGTGAGAAAAATGCTGCGCTCTTCTCTCTTGCTTAGAACCTATACATATAATAATATAATAATAATAATAATAATAATAATAATAATAATATAATATAATCTTCCAGGGTGAACGTTTTTTAACTCATTTTTTGGAAGCAAAATCTTTGCTTCCAAGGGGGTCCCTGGAACAACATATTTTCAGATGTGGGTGTCTGTCGGCGAGCAATTACATTTATTTTTGGGGGTCGTAGTAGTAACTTTCTTCAGAGTAGAACGTTCATTCATTATACATTCCTTGAACATAACCCTTTGTGTATGAGCAACGTGATGAACAGTGACTGTCAGAGAAACAGGAAAGTTGTTTAAGTAAGCTATCTAAAATGGCCAATGAAAACAAAAGCCGGCCCCACGTGACGGAGAACACTGTTTATTGTGATACTCTGATGCAACGCTTGTATTCTTGGACACTAGGCTGCATTAACTGTAATGGCTACCATTCAGCGGGGAACAATGAAGCCATTTCTTCCACAACCTTACCAAAGGACTCGATCCCCGAGCGAACCCACACACACACACACACACACAGAAAATAGACATGCACACAATCTTGGCAGCACTGAGGTGATAACATCCAATAGACACTGTATGCACAATTACACATTGTCTCACTCTCACACACACACACACACACACACACACACACACACACACACACTAATGTCCAACTTAATTTAGCTGGTGTTCCATTGCCAACTTACATTGTGCCAATGATGTAGCTATGTGTTGGATGCGTCGCGAGTCTGCATTCTTCCCTGTGTTCGCTAGGACAGCTGTGGTTCAATTAGACAGACAAGAGTTGTAACCAAGTGGTCTCCAAACGAAGCACCAAGAGGCTGTGATTGGTCACTTAAAATCTATACTTGTTTCACTTTGTGCCAGGTTGCTGATTGGCGGAAGGCCTCTCTCTTTATCCTGATTGGATGAAGGCTGGGCCACCTAGCCCAAAAACGAAACCTACGTTATTTTTTCTGACCCACATGGGTTAACTGGGGACAGGGAGGAACTCCTTATATGGTCAGCACACTCTATAGTATAGGGAGGATTATCACAACAAAACAAAAAAAATAAGTGATATTTGAATTAAGTGAAATCACTGAATATACCTTCAGAAGCATTCTCAGGATAAATGCACACTTTTTCAGATGATCACTACTGTAAATAATTTATATTGACGGGTAGAGGAGTTCTGTCGTGCCAATTCGTTTAACGATGCGATAGTGGAAATCATACCACATCTTTCCACGGAGCATTTTGTCTCTAAGACCTGCTGTGTGTTGTTGCTGACTGTGGCCGTCCATCCGTCCAGTCCACCACCACCCAGTCAAGTCATGAAGTAATGAGTCAGTCAGAGTGTGATCTCTCTAAGCTCTCACCACCCACACACACAGCCATAGCCCTAATAGTCACCTGTGAGACGTGTGTGTAGCCTAGCACCTGTGATGATCCATGGAGAGGAGTCCATGCAGAGTCAGCAGGCCTTATCATCATCACCTCAGGATGAATAAGCACATGCAGGCTATAGGCCGGTGGTGGTGCTTTGCATTTCTACCCTGCCTGCACTGCCCTGCCCTCCTCCTCCTCCTGTGGTTGTTTGGGGATTTCAATTTGCCTACTGCAGCCATAAAAAGGCTCTGGTACAGTGTATGGAGGAAACCAGGTTGTTTTTAGATTGCCATTTTCGACGATCGTGCATATTATGGTTAGACTGCTGTATTCTCCTCTCCAGGTGTCCAGCTGGATCAACCATTAGAGTAGCTAGCTACTGCCATACCCTTTTGGGTGTTGTTGGCATCATGTTATGCTTTAGCTATTGAAAAAATAGCAGATCTACAAGCTCTGCATTGCTTGTAGGTCTGCTATTTTTTGAAGAATCGAAGAACGACTTGACATAGAAGAAACATAGCTTTTTCATAAAACTGTCAGGATGTAGAAGACATTTTTTTTAATCTGATCTCAGGTCAGAATGGGTTAAATCAACTTAATTCAGTGGTTTTATTTTTATTTTTTTGTCACACAACCCATTAGAAGAGGAGTCAGATGAGTCAGAAGATGCAGATCACTCAGATGCTAATGTTTTTGTTCTTGAGGGCCCAGCTCCTATGTACAGGCTTCTGTCCACACACGTCTCATATTTGCCATTGACAATGAATCTGGAGAAATTAGTTCAGATCTGTCTGTCAAATTATGACATACATTTGTGGCGACACAAACATTAAATGTCATTGACAATGAAGGGAAAATGTACCACCAGGACATATTGTTGTAATGGTATAGCGATCCAGGGCTGGAGCCAGGCACCAGCAAAGCAAAAAAACATATCAAATTAAATACACGCCTGCAGCTGCATTCTCTCAGAGGATTGTATACAAGTAGGCCTCAGCACATGTTCTAACGGCGGACATGTTCTCTCTGTCGTACGACGGTGTCGCGTAAAGCAGATTTACAAGCCCACCACGACTTGGAGATGCAAGCAGTCGTGAGCTTGCAGAATGCTTATTCGCACGACACCGCGTGGTAAAAGTATGAATCTCGTTTCACTCAAAAATTTCAATTTTTCAGCAAATCAAATCACTGCATGGGCTACTCTGCACCAGTGATCTGATTTATATGACGACTTGTTTCTCGGGATATAAACATCAGTCGAGTTTATTTTTTTCTTTTTAATTAAAGATTCTACGGGCTTCATCCTAGGTGAGCTGCACGTTTCACACACACACACACACACACACACACACACACAGAGAGAGAGCAGGCCGAGAGACCAAACCTACTGATCATGCACACGCAGGAATGCGATCATGTGAGGCATTGTGTGAGGTGATTTTTTTTTCTTTTTTAACTGGCACAATTTGAGTGGCAGTCACTCTGGAGCCCTGTTCAGAGCAGAGGTTCAGAAGAAGCCCTGTTCAGAGCAGAGGTTCAGAAGAAGCAGACAGACAGCGACCGGCAGCCTGCAAACCGATAGGAGAAATCCAAAGTGAGAACAACATTGCGCTCAATCGGTACTTGGACACTCTCTTTTTTTTTATATATATATATTCTTTTTATCCCACGATTTTGTAACCCATTTTTCACCCCTGTGTCAATCATCTAATGTGATCCTGGGCTCTACACACCCTCCACCAACCTAGTCCCCATATATGGGGGACATGGGGAGACCAACCTAGTCCCCATATATGGGGGACAAGGGGAGAGCAACGGACTTGAAGTCATGCTTCCTTCATGCCTGAGTGTCCAAGTTGCTCCTTTACACCTGACAGGGGGGAGTTTCCCTGGTTGGACGTAGCGCGTGGAAGGAACACGTTATTCCAACCAGTTCCTTTCCCCTCCATCAGGCGCAAAAAACTTTAGCTTCTTTAATTTTGACCCAGGCCGGCGCCTCCCTTCAATATCTCACTCCTCATATATATATATATAAATATATATATATAATATATAAAGTGATGTAAATAGGTTTTCAATGTAATGAGTCCCGGGATGCAGGGATGGTCTTTTTAGATGAGTCCCAGAGTTATGAGTCCCACTTCAACGACGTTAGGAGGAGTCATATTTTGACATTTTTTTTTACAAATATTATTCATGTAGAAAACAGAAGAAGAAATTATTATTATAACTAAAGCTAAAAGGTTGTTGTTTTATTGCGTCGGGCCTCGACTATAAATTGCGTTTTGGGATGCAAAATGCACCCTAATTTAATCTCACACACACACACACACACAATAACACTATAATACCGTATTATTTATGTGTCTATGGATTTGACATTTACTCCTCTAGAGACCCGACCAGTGTTTCCCAATCTAGTTTCTAGGGCCCTCTTAATGCTTTATGCTTTAGCTATTGAAAAATCGAAGAGTGACTGACATAGAAGACATTTTTTTTAATCTGATCTCAGGTCAGAATGGAAAACTGTCAGGATGTAGAAGACATTTTTTTAATCTGATCTCAGGTCAGAATGGAAAACTGTCAGGATGTAGAAGACATTTTTAGAATCTGATCTCAGGTCAGAATGGAAAACTGTCAGGATGTAGAAGACATTTTTAGAATCTGATCTCAGGTCAGAATGGAAAACTGTCAGGATGTAGAAGACATTTTTTAGAATCGGATCTCAGGTCAGAATGGGTTAAAAGGTGCGTTCAGACTTGGATGATTTAGAGCGGCGCGATTTACATACAAAGTCAACGCCAAAGACGAGATGTTGCGCGAGCGCCGTTAACGGGCGCGGCCGCGCCACCTGGCTGGCGCGGGACGAACGGTGACGAACCGAGGTGAATATTAAAAATTCATGACTCTTTAATATTAATATCAAATCATCACATCACTCAATCACTGGTCGTGTCTCGCCTGTGAACTGTGAATGGCACCTCAACCAGGAAATGAGAACAGAATGTGGAACGTGTTATTACAGTCTGTGATCCATGCATGTAAAATGCAGCTAATATCTGATACCAAGTTGAGATGGTAACAAGACTACTCGCCACGTTTCTGTTTTCCTCCCAGAATTTTCCCCAGTGAGGGGTGGGAGAGGCTGGACAGCAGACGGCTGGACTTTGAATTTCTCTAACTATAAACTTTCATGACAGCAGAACAGCCTAAGTACAAATATAATTTATGAAAAGCTACTACAGTGAAGTCTGTTCACAGAAGTTGTTGTATTATATGTGGGGATTATCTGACGAGGTACCAATTGAGGGGGCAAAACCTTACATATACTAAATAATACTAAATTGTTTATAGGTTCAATATAAGTCAAATAATATAGTCTTTCCACAGCAGTATCTTTTTATATTTTTCCAAAAAGAATACAAACAGCCAATAGCATATTACAAAGTTATCCCCCTCACTGGGGAAAAGTCCGGGAGGAAAAACGGGCAAGCACCGGGGCGAGTAGTCCAGTATTCCTTTTACTCTCGCTTATAAGCGAACCACAGATCAGAGGCAAATCGACGTTCGCTCCACTAAAGTTTTCTTGTTGTGTGAACTGTTCAAACATACATGAGCACCCAGAGATATTGGTAATGGTATGCTATAGTTATCAATGCTAGACCTTTCTGTGAATGAGTCAATCACATCGCAGACGAATTGTCCCTCCAGCCAGGATACATGTTGTCTGCAAGGAAGGGCCAATCAGGCACGAGCTATCCGTTCAATTTAAAGGATGTTGCACCATTGGTACTAGTTTCACAAAGGCTATACTGCAAGCATGCAACTATATTTCATACCAGTTGATAGTACAACCATTTCTGGCAAATCACTTTAGGTACATTAAGTATGGGAGCTTTTTGTAACAGTCATTATTTTGTTAGGCAGTAGTTAGAGTAGAGAGTTTAGATAGATTAATCCTTTGCAACCCTTCTTTTCCTTTTGTTGGTTAGGTTTATATAGAGGGTTCATTTGGTTTGTTTGTTTTCTCTGGGTTGCCCCATACAGCCGGTTTTGTTGTATTTAACCTTATTATTATTATACCGTGAATAAACAACAGTTCTTGTTGCATCCTTTAATAACCCCTAGACATATAAGGGAATGTAACACCTTGTCTTGTCAACATTGTCAACGGTTTTGATTACTAAAGATTGCGATCTTTACTAGTAGACACACAGTGTGTCTGTCAGTTCCACAAAGTGCCGTACTGACGCATACACACGGAAATGGAGAAAGCGAAAGAGACAGAGAGATGGAGAGAGAGAGAGAGACAGAGAAATAGAGAACTAAGTTGCCGACAGACTAGGGCATGCCTCCTATAGCAGATATCTGTGCTCTTCTGAGAGTGCAGACTGGAGTACTGCTACTGCATACACTCGCAACACAAGGCGTAAACCAACTTGTTGGGTACTTTAGACTAGAGCAGGGGTTAATCTCAACCTTTTGGGCTGGGGACCCCCAAAAATACTTTGGGCATGTCTTGTGAGCCGTGACAAGACAAAACATATCCCCCCCCCCCCCCCCCGCACACACACACACACACACACACACACACACACATTCAGAAAATAATCTGGGGACCCCCTGACATAATTTGGTGACCCCCTGAGGGGGTTGCGACCCACAGGTTGAGAACCCATGCTTCAGAGGGACAAATTGTACAACTGTACTTTGATATCAAAATGCATATACGCTGGCAGGTCTGCTCTAAGCAGCCTGCTAGGGGTGACAGTGAGAACACAATTAATTTCACAGAAAATACAGTCAGCATTCAACCGTACACAAACCAATACTGCGACTACTTCCACCGGTCGCTACAAATGCAGCGAGCGGCTCATCACATGGGGGCTAGTGCTGCCAGAATTGGCCAAAAATTACATTCGAATATGTATTTTATTATTATTTTTTATCTATAATTTTTATCCCACGATTTTGTAACCCATTTTTCACCCCTGTGTCAACCATCTAATGTGATCCTGGGCTCTACACACCCTCCACCAACCTAGTCCCCATATATGGGGCACAAGGGGAGAGCAACGGACTTGAACTCATGCTTCCTTCATGCCTGAGTGTCCAAGTTGCTCCGTTTCCCTGGTTTGGACGTAGCGAGGGGAAAACACGTTATTCCAACCAGTTCCTGTCCCCTCCATCAGGCGCCCCGGCTGGCCAGGGGGAGGCAGTTTGGAGACCAGGATTACTGGCAGCACTAAAATGGGGTTCAATTCCATTCATTTGTGGGCACTGGGTATTCCTATTTCTATGGCTGGATATCTGACTGACAAGCATCAACTATAGAAGGTCAGCTACGTTCTCGCGGTCACATTGTGCTCAAATTAGCCCATTATAAAAAAAGAGAGCAACCATCAATAAAAATCAAAAAGCACTAACAATGCTCAAAGGACAGTTGGAAATAATCAATGGTTTGCCTAATCTCAGCTACAGTGCTTTTCATTATGCCACCAGTGTTCCGACTCCACAAAAGCTTCCACAAAAAAACTGACACCATAATCTCATGCTGTCGTTCGTCCCCATAGCCTTTATTTCTGATGCTGGCCTGCATGTGACTGGTCAGATAAAGCTAAAGCTATAATAGAGGCTGGATAATTCCACAGACTCGTTGTGTTTGGTCACATGTGATCATGGGAGCGAGAAAGGCAATCAGCCTGAAGAATGTAACAAACCACCACACATGGAGTTGAGATGAGAGGGGGAGACTTTCAGTCCTGTAATGGGCTAGTAGGAACACAGAGAGGCTTGTTCCCACAGAGACCTTGTGTGTGAGAAACTGTCAATATCATTGTGAGTAAATAGATCCAAAAACTGTTTGCCCCGGACCGGACGGCTGGCGTGGCCGTCTGTCTGGGCACCTTGGCTGGTAATCCAGTCTGGCAGTGTGGCCGCGGGTTCGACTCCCGATCCAGACGGCCTTTGCAGCATGTCACCCACCCACCATCTATCTCCCCATTTCCTGTCAGTCTACTGTATATCTTTCCCTCAATAAGGCAAAATATAAAAAATAAAATAAAACCTGTTTGATAGAATTATATGGTGGCCACTCTGGCCAGTTACTTAGTATAATGTTATTATTGCTCAAGTAACAAAATAGTTGTGATCCCTGATAGGACTATTACACATGCATAAAGTGAGTGGCAAAGTGAGTTTAACAACACCAAAGTAGCAAAGTGAGTTTAACACCATGATTTAACGTTGTTTAATGCAATCAGATGTGTGGGCTGTCAAGGCCAGAAAGTAGTTTTTTTAACCCATTCTGACCGGGAATCCATTTTGGTGTTAGCATCAGGTTATGCTTTAGCTATTGAAAAATAGCAGATCTACAAGCTCATAGCGCGCCACCGAGTGGCGCGCTACGAGCTTGTAGGTCTGCTATTTTTTTAAAGATCGAAGAACGACTGACATTTTTAGAATCTGATCTCAGGTCAGAATGGGTTCATCAGACCAGTGTGTGTCCAGTGGAAACCTCGTATGAATCTGATCTCAGGTCAGAAGAATGGGTTAACTCAGTAGGCGTTCCCGTGTTACTTCCAGGTATGACGATGATGGCACACCCAATATAAATGAATTATCTACAAAACAAACCCTGGAAAAGGCTTTTCACACTAACCTGCCTGGACTACAGAGAGATGACGTTGATCTCAGTGAATGTATAACACATTCTGACAGCTATGAGTAGTTACTGTACGAACCCAACCAGGAAGCCAAAGGTCACCGTCCAGACAACAAACTCAGAGAGCAAAGTGCACCAAGACGGATATGAGGATGGCCAAGATATTTTGTCCAACTTCTTCCTGATAAATGCCCACATCTTGCATAACTGCTGCTCCAACGCAATGCAACACAACCACTCACACTGTGCAATGATTATCACCCCCAATCATCTATAGCTCTGTTTTATGGGAGATTTACTAAGGGGTGTGAATTGTGAAAGCTTGATCCTTTCTTGCCTGGGAACTATATGTCAGTAAAATGATTGTGTATTGTAGAATGTTATATGTCATGTCACTGTCATAGTGAAATTGAAGAATACAAATACACATTAACTACTGTACTACAGCACAGGAATACATTATTGAATACAATCTCACGCCAAGTCTGTTATTATCATCATCACCATTTTCAAGATGTGCCTGATGCCTGGCTGACAGAGCAGAGACACCGGCCTGACATGAGCTGCTTGTGGCAACTGGCAATGTGATCTACAAATGCCTGAGGAAGACCTGCGAGGCTCAAACACCTGAGCGTGTATTATTTTGCACATTAATGGCCACATTTTCCAGTAATAGGTGTCTATAATGCTGCATTTGAACAGTTGTTGGGAGTAGCAAGGACGCTCCTATTATTTGCATTGGTGTATGTGTACTATGGACTAAAAATAAATAACTATTTACATGCCATTAACATGCCATTATTCACTTGCGGAAGCTAGTAAACGCCTTGCCCACGCTGTTACCATTCATGTTTGTTCATACATTAAAAACAGCTCCTTGGCATGATTCACTCTTTTTCAGAGAAAAACTAACAGTAACGTTAACACACACACACACACACACAACCCCCAGACCCAGATGTTGGCATTTAAAATACATGATCATCACAGTCGCAATATACAGACAGAACAACAGCAGCAGCTTTGAAATGCAGTGTCACGTGAATGAAGGGAACAAGAACACAGTTTTGACACCTCTCTCTCTCTCTCTCTCTCTCTCTCTCTCTCTCCTCCTCCTTCTGTAACATTAGCAGTGGCAAGACGCCGATAATATGCTACCTGTCAGGCAGTGTCAGCTACGCTATAGCCAGCAGCCGCCGCACTACCAGAAAACACTGGCTAAACCCAGCTATACCCTGTGCAAGAAGAAGGCCACTATAGCGGTCCTATTGGCGGCATTCGTGTTCATTTACAGCTCGGCCGGCTAAAAGCTAGCAAACCCTTTTAAAAGGGTCAAGCTGTTGTGATGCTTTACTTTTACTATGACAGCCCAATGAGCCCATCATCATCATCAACATCATCATCATCCCTCGTTTGGGTTCACTACTCTGGCTGTAGCATAGGCTAAGCCAAGAATAAGATGTTACGGATAAATCAGTGACGTCGCAAAAGTATGTGTGTGTGTGTGTGTGTGTGTGTGTGTGTGTGTGTGTGTGTGTGTGTGTGTGTACTGTAGCCTAAATCGTTGTCGATACATTTTCAACTTCCAATTTCAAATGGAAAATGCGTAAACTTCTGTTGACAACACCTTATTAGCGGTTTTGCGCTTTCAAGGGTCACGATCAGCCGCACAATGGGTTTACTCATTTATATTCCGCGGTAGGGCGGTGTCACGCACAGAAAATATAGCGCCTGAATTATTATTATTATTGTTATTGTTATTATTATTATGGTATATTTAGGTGAGCGACACCGTCGTACGACGCATTCGGAGTCTGCACTTCCGCAAGCTGGTGGTTTAGCCGTGACATCACGGCCGCATCCTTTCCTTGGTCAGCTGTATTTACAGACTAGCTAGCAGCTACGGCTTGGCAACACAAAATGTGATGCTTTATTTTCTTTTTTTTATTCCGCTTACCTCTCTTGACGGCCTCGTCATACGACAGGAACCCTATCCTCGACTCTTTGGCCCCCATGCTCCCCTCATTTCATTGCACTGTGAGGGGAAGTTAGTGAATGTCGTTGACTTGTGAAGGAAAAATAAATAAATGCTTGCTTGCTTGCTTGGTTGGTATCCGTTATTGTGAAAGCCGTTCTTGTTGATGTGTGTGTGTGGGGTGAACGTAGGCTGCTGTGTTTTCAGTGAAGCCCCGCCTCCTCGCCGACGCCTTCTCTCTCTCGCAGTCACATGATCTACGCTTGCTGTTTCGCGTGTGGTCACACGGTCGGTAGTCTCGATCCCATCGGGGAGGGGGATGGTCGCATTGTGACTGGCTAGACAGAATAATATGTATACTCCGTAGTACGACGGTGTCGCTTGCAAAAAAGAACCGATTTGGATATTTTCGATATCACAAAGCACAGTTTACAGCTACCTACATAACAATGTATGAAAGTCACAATCATTGTATTTCTAGGCAAATTATGTTGACAGACAGTTGCCTGGCAACGAATTAGCCAATCACAGCGCGATTGTCACTCCGGGCGATGGGGATATGGGGCACTCTGGTCACTTGATCAAATATATCTCTATGGTCAGAATGGCCGCTTCGTGATAACATTGTAAATACATTGACGGGACAAACAAATGTTGTTTCGGTGTTTGGTTTGTCCTCGATCAATATTTTACCAAACACATTTATAGCCTACTAATAATAATTATCTGTTACACTTTTATGATCTGTTACAAACTTACAAAATTACACTGGCTGGCAGCTGGCAGGTACAAACTATTATAAGAAAATAATTTGATCTATACCTCCCTCTTGTGGACATTCCACGAAAGAGCTGTGTTGGTTTTCAATTTCATGTTCACTCCATTTAGGACGGTCAGAACAGGACCCCTAAAAGTATTTGATTGTAGGCTATTTGTTCACGGATATATAGAACATTGATTATGATGTTTTGTTTTCTCGTTTTGTGTTTTGTTTTGTTGTTTTTGTTATTTGTTGTCTTGTTCCTGTTAACTGTATTGTCCTGTCTGTCTTTGTTTTATGTTATGTTTGTTTGTTTGTTTTTGTTTTGTTTTCTTGTTTTCTTTCCCCCTTCTGTCTATAAGCTTAGGCTTCAGCCTAACACCTTTTTGGTCAATGTTTCTTTTGCAAAAAAAAAAGCAGGCACTGTATTGATTTGTTATAATGACCAAAATAATTAAACTCTATACTCTACGCTCCATTCATGGTCAGAACTCATCAAACCCTGTACACTCAAGAGAGCGAGAAAGTGTCTTTAGTGGAACATAGTTTCACAATTTCACAATTTCAAATGAGTGTCTGAGTGTCATCATCAGCCGCGATTGCTATAACAACTCAAGCAACTATAGCCAATCACATGTTATGCCACTGGCCCTCCGGACTATGGGATTCATACCGGATCGTCATGTGGAACGCCCCGTTGTGACCATCCAATGAAATGGCGAATGTGTTGCAACCAGCCACTGAGATGGCCAATGGGACGCAACCATTCAATGAGATGGCCAATGGGATCCAACCACCGCCAAAACAGACGGTTCTACGACACAACAAGCAGTGCAAACAGCAGCCACTTGAAACCAAATAACCAATAGATCGAATGGGCTCCCTTCTGACAGTTCAACATGGCTATCCGAATTCTAGAAATAATATTTTTCTTTTATTTTGCGTCCCACATTCCCATTACGTTATTTATTGACTTTCAAGCCTTGTTACCAGCACATGTGTATCCTCAGGTGGTAAGTGTTAAAATTCATTTGCTATACAATGAACTTGTGCAGCACAAGTTGTTATCAATGTTGACAATGTTTCTGAAGAACTGAAAGATCAGAGGCATGGCAGTCTAATCTCGCACTAAATAATGTCTGACAGCAGGTCTATTCTCACGACACGATACATATTTTTCTTTTTAATTAGCTCAAAGACCTTCTGAAGTGGTATGCAGAGGAATTCAAAGATCCAATGATGTTGGATCCACCTGCCTGGTTCAAGTCATTTATTC
>NC_137870.1:3452876-3512134 GCF_963924005.1 Protomyctophum bolini | reverse complement strand
AGTAGCGAGGCAGAGCAATACTCTCATCACAGTCCTGGCTCCCTCGGCGAATAGAGCTCCTGGGGTGACAACCTTTTTCTCCCACTCGTTCTTCTTCCAGGAGTCCTCCTGCCTGCAGGGATTTGATTTACCCTCCCCAATCCCATCCCATCGTCGCTTAAGGAATTGTGGTGCAGTTCTCCTCCCTAACCCCCTGGTCCCCTGCCCCTTTGCCCGCCCGCGGACCACCAATACCGTCAGGGTGAAAAGGTCAACCGACGGAGAGAGGGCATTCTTCGCCCCAGCCACTGTGGGTGAGTACTATAAACGATTGGCATGAAGGGGCAGATGCGTGGGCAACGCTCGAGGGAAATGTATGCATGTGTAATGGACAAGAACATCATTATGCATCAATGGAGGGCTTTGCTTTTACTGTGATAGGAATAGGAATAGGGCCCTCCGTCATGAGAGTTGTTTCTTTTACTGTGATAGGAATAGGAATAGGGGCCCTCAGTCAGGAGAGTCGTTTCTTTTACTGTGATATAGGAATAGGGCCCTCAGTCAGGAGAGTCGTTTCTTTTACTGTGATATAGGAATAGGGCCCTCAGTCAGGAGAGTTGTTTCCAGCCGACTCTACAGTGTCAGAGATCAGGTTCAGGACTGTATATCTTCTTAACCCACAGTACAGGAATGGGTGAATGACAGTCCTTATAGATTTAGTAAACTCCATGAATGGCTATAAAGCAAAACGTTTGTTGAATGTATAGAAGGTGACAAAAAGTCACAAACATACATACATACCAGGTGCCATTGAAATTGAAGGACGTCTAAAAGAAAGAAATCCTTGCCAGAGAAAATGATAAGATTAGATTAGTAATAGTATTAAGATTGCTTTCTTTGTCATACGGCTTTATCGTAATTATCATACTGGAGGTTTTACGGTTTTTAAAGGGAGGACATTATTGCAACAGCAGAAAACGTTTGCATGTTGCATAAGAGCTCGGACGTGCGCGTCGTCCATGATCCTCCTTTGTGATCAAAAGAATATATAATCAATAACTTAACATGTTAGGAAATGTACTGGCAGGATAGGATAGTAGAGGGGAAATAGTTAACCAGTCATCACTGTGTCCCAATGATCAACACAAGACAAGTAAAAATGTTACCCAAAGATCTCTCACACGCACACGTGTGAGCGTGTGTACGCGCGCGTGCACACACACACACACACACACACACACACACACACACACACACACACACACACACACACACACACACACACACACACACACACACACACACACACACACACACCACTATGTTTGAATTGATTGTTGAACTGCTTGCCTATATTATCTGATAATGTTTGTGGTCGTAATCAACCCCCAGCTCAGCACATGACCCTCATGAGACCACCTTACTGATCACCACCACCACCACCAACCTATAATGACTCAGACTGGTGGGATCTCCCAGCTCCAAAGACAAAGACCCTTCTTTGTGAGCTATATAACTTTGGCAGACCAAAGCATGCCTATAGTCAGTCTGCAGTGTTTCTTACCTCCAGCAATACTCGGGGACTCGGGATTCTGGGTAGTTGACACTTCAATTTTACACAGCCCATTTTGTCTGATCTTTGTCTACATTTAGTAGTAGTAGTAGCCCATTGAGTTATTTGTGTTTTAACGACTCGCGGCATCAATGGACAAAAAGGACCAAACCAAACACAAGGTTTCCCCACAACGTTTGGAGACGAGGCCTCATAACGGTCATGCCGTTATGAGGCCTCTATTGGGACAAGAAACCATCAGTTATCGATGCACAATATGATATTACTCCTGCTTCACAATGTATTGTGGTTTTTTTAAAGCCATTACAATTGGCACAAAGACAAAACAAAGCTAATAAAAGCATCTTATTAGCTGCGTCGTCGTGTATAGTCTGCTCTGAGGCCGGTGTTCTACCCATCCCCTCAGACACCATTTTCCACTCTTATGTAAATCTGCAAAGTTGAAGGTGTTATACTTTGTCCATTTTACTTGTATTTAAGTTGCATCATATACTGTACATAAAAAATATGTTTAAATGTATACTGTTACTAGCAAAACAGGATAAAGTAGTATAAGACATACAAGCATAGTGCAGCAAATCTGCAACTCCCCACTGGTGAAAGACACATTCCTACTCTGCATGTCGCTGTGTTACACAGACAGATTCCCCGCCGCGCCCGCCTCTAATCTCCTGGCAACAATATTGACTTAGAACTGGAAACTGTGGAGGGGACAAGACTCTAGCTGTCTGCCTGTTGAAGGCTGTCAGGAGGACTTTTCACATACATCTGGCAGTCAGAATGACTGTTGACCTATGAGCATGAAACTATGGAGCTCAAACTTTGGAATCCAAATTTGATTTGCTGCTCGTGCCTCAATCAAACAAAGCCGTGAAGTCTCGTAGTAATAATAACAATAACATATGGTGTCTTTACGTTTTTTTCCCCGTATAGACCGCTGTCACCTTCATCTGCTCCCGCGGAGACCCGTGCGTCACCACCATGTCGACCAAGTCCAACAACCATAACCTGGGAGGCAAAGCGTCCAAGTCGCCTCTCCTGTCCGTGCCGAAGCGCCAGCGCCTGGTGACCAAGGACGGCCACTGCACCCTGCACGCGCCCCTCCCCGCCGCGGGACAGTGGCCCTGGTCCTCGGCCCGGACGTGGCTGCTGGCCCTCCACGACCTCTGGGGCGCGGTGGTGGGCCTGCGCTGGCGCTGGGTTCTGCTGGCCTTCTGCGCCTCCTTCCTGGCCCACTGGCTGCTCTTTGCCTGCCTGTGGTACCTGCTGGCGCACCTCAACGGGGACCTGGCCGTGCTGGATCACGACGCTCCGCCCGAGGGACATGTGGTGTGCGTCAAGCACATCACCAGCTTCACGGCCGCCTTCTCCTTCTCCCTGGAGACTCAGCTGACCATCGGCTACGGCACCATGTTCCCCAGCGGGGACTGCCCGAGCGCCATCGCTCTGCTGGCCGTGCAGATGCTGCTGGGGCTCATGCTGGAGGCTTTCATCACAGGTACAACAACGCGTTTAAGCTTTTCCTTTTGATGTTGTCCTCTCCGTTGACACCCGACTTATGATAACAGTATACTGTTCTCCAAGTGACCTTGAAGGGGCTCCAAATGGACCCTTACGGGTCTGTAACTCTTGAACGTGTACAAATGGATCTTCTGTATACGAACGAGTCCATTTGGTTCCATTTTGCATGCTCTTCTCAGGGTTATTGGAGGTCTTTGACATGAAAAGGGTTTGAGAACCAGCGATCTTAAAGTGAAACGTCTTTTCACAGAAACTGAAATGATGTTTTGCATCTTCAAATGATGAAGAATTCAAATTAATTCCAGTTATCTTTCCAAATAATTTCTGAAACTGCAATCTGCTTGAACTTTATGTCATACATTTTTGAAGGGGTGCTATAAACAGCTATAGTGTGGATTCTGTCTGAAGTTCTGAACACAAACATTAAATGCCATTGACAATGGATGGAGACTTTACGTCATAATGTGTCTGAGCAAATCGGCATATGTCTGTCGGTGCGGAACCCTTGGCCAATAAGAGGCCACCATTCTTGATGATGATGATGTACGATGATTCACTTCACACCACACAGGTGTGATCTTTATGTTTATTAATATGCTGCAAGCTGAAAGGAGAGATTCATTTTTTCCAATGATTGCTAAGTCGGCTACTGTATAGTTAGTTATACATATTAGTTCTCAGCAACTGAACCAAGTTTGTTGATGCTGAGATAAAAAGTTCAGTAAGCATCGATTCATATTATACGATTGTGGACTTTCCCTATTTGCTTCACTATCTCCAGGGAATCCATGAATTTTATTTATTAGTTTATAAGTCTGCCCTCATCTGCTGTCCATTAGACAAAGAAAAAGAAAAAAAAGTTTCCAACTGATAAATGAAAACCAAAAAAATACATAGATTTTGGCATGAAACATATGTTTCCTCACGAATGAGCCTCTGAAAACTGAAACAGGTCATCATATTCCACAAAGATTCCATCAGCTTAATTTAAGTTTTGATTGATTGAAGTATTTATTAACAGTTTACATAATTACAGTATACATTTCAAGTACAACTCAATACAAAAAAACTGTGTCAACTGTGAGTGGACGACACCATAAAGTATTACGCCTGTTTACAGTTTACACCATATTCAATTCATCATAAATTTAAACATAGTTAATGTTCTAAAGGGAAAACTGAACTTTGAGCTTGTAGATCAGCTCCAAGTAACATAGGCATTTGACATACCTTTAAACATGGTAAATCATATAGATTCACATTTTTGTAGTCTTTTAAGTTAGTAAACATAAATTTAAATTTAATTTAATTTAAACTCAAACAAATTGAGGCTATACTGAAAGTTCCAAACTGAACTTAATCTACAGACATTAGCCCATTAAGGCCAGATTTTTAACCACATTAAGCCGGAAGCATAAAGTAGAAGTAGAATAAAACAGTAGAATAAGTAGAACATAACCGACCATTGGCGTCTTAGGGGGTAGAGCTCTCGGGTAGATCGACCTTCAGCTTGCTTGTTTGTTTGTTGTTTGAGTGTCACCACCACCAGCAGCCATCTTGCAGCTGATGCACTCTGGGAGATGTAGTTGTCTGAGGTCTGAGGTGTCTTGTAGAAGATCCATGCTCCATTTACGAGTTTTACTTTTAACTCAATTCAATTCAATTCAATTCAATTCAATTCAATTCAAAGGGCTTTATTGGCATGAGAAAACATACGTTTACATTGCCAAAGAAGAAAGAACAATACAACAATACAGCAATACAATCAAAACAAAAATGATGTACTTTGAAGGTCACAATCTTCAATAGATCAACTTCTATGTACCAAGATCACTCGATGCAGGTATAGTGCAGGAATATACACAATGATTAGTCTTTAGGGTGGTTGTGTTCCATTTGATATCCTTCTCCTATCACAGCAACTCACAAATCTTGCTGCTGTGTTTGCACATTGTTGTACTTCGCCCAGCAGATATGGGAGTTTTTTGTCATTGGTCATGTTTTCAAAATCTCTGTGTGTGGTTGTAATCTGTGGGAAGTATGTGTCTCTGATGTCTTGGTACAATGGACAGATGGTTAACTCAACAGTATACATCTTCCATTCATTCCCAGGTGCGTTCGTGGCCAAGATCGCCCGCCCCCAGAAGCGCGCGGGCGCCATCCAGTTCAGCCCCCAGGCGGTGGTGGGCACGCAGCAGGGCATGCCCTGCCTGATGTTCCGCGCCACCAACGTGCTCCACCGCCCCCTGGTGGACGTGAAGGTGAGCGGCGTGCTCTACGAGGAGTTCGACGGCCAGGTGCTGCACCAGACCTCGCTGGACTTCCACCTGGACCGCCTGGGCCCCCGGCCCTGCCCCTTCTTCGTCTTCCCGCTCACCTTCTACCACCCGCTGGACCGCCGCAGCCCGCTCTACCCGGCGCTGTGCGAGGGCGGCTCCGGCGCCGCCAACCACTTCGAGCTGGTGGTGTTCCTGTCCGCCTCGCAGGAGGGCACGGGCGACTCCTGCCAGAAGAGGACGTCCTACCTGCGCCAGGAGATCCAGTTCGACCGGCTCTTCGTGCCCGCCATGGGGCTGGACGTGCGCGGGCGCTACACGGTGAACTGCGAACAGTTTGACACCATGCACGCCAAGGAGCCGCTGGACAAGGACTGCGTGGTGCAGATCAATGGCGACGGAAGCAGCGACAGGATGGAGTAATGTGGTGGGGGGAGGGGCAGAAAGGGGGGAGGGGGTGGGGTGGGGTGGTGGTGGGGTGCGTGGCCCCCAATGACCATATAGACTCTATATGGTCATTGGGGTCACAGAAGACGACGTTGTGGGCCGCATGCGGCCCGCGGATCACCAGTTTGACACCCCTGATATAGAGGAAGGTAAACTGTCAAAGCAATGAAGAACCGGGAATCCATATAACCTGGGAAGATGGAAGATTTTAAATGATATTATGGAAGTATATGTCAATAATCGGCAATGTATGCAAAGGGCAACCATCAGTAAAGGGGAAGGGACAGAATGCAGTGACTCTACAACATCTACAACCAACCAACCAATCCATCTAAAAGGGCATTTATGTTTTGCGGATCAAAGATTTCTTCCGATACATACATGTATGGACTAGATCAGTGTTTCTCAACCTTTTCTTTTGGGCCAGTGTCCCTTATCCAATATCCAGGTCCCTTATAGCCCCCCCCCCCACACACACACCTCAACACACACACACACACACACACACACACACACACACACGCGCGCACACGCACGCACACACACACACACACGCACACACGTACGCACGCACAATTCAAATGTAAGCTTTGTTTTTTATTGTGTATTCTGTTGCTTATATAATATAGGAAACATACATCAAATTGAGTATCAGATTTTACATTAAATTGTACCATTAGTATGTGATTAGTATGCAATTAATTAGAGAGAATAAGGGAGAAAATAAAAAAGTCCTGTTGCGATTATTGTATATGGATGTCCGGCCCCTGTCACACATCAGGCCACCTCTCATCATGACTGAATGAAAAGGCTGTAATGGCACCCTGTCACAGGCCCTGTCATGTTACAACTGTTAACAGGGCTGTGACATGATACTACCATACCATGACACTGGCTATTAAACTGACAATGATAACTGGACCCAGTGATACTGATTTATAATTAATTTATATTAGACACTCTTAATCCAGAGTGATTTACAGTAAGTGACACTGTTACTGACAATGATAACTGGACCAAGATACTGACCATGATGCCAACATGATGATGCTGACCATAATACTGACATGATGCTGACCATAATACTGACATGATGCTGACCATAATACTGACATGATGCTGACCATGATACTGACATGATGCTGACCATAATACTGACATGATGCTGACCATAATACTGACATGATGCTGACCATGATACTGACATGATGCTGACCATAATACTGACATGATGCTGACCATAATACTGACATGATGCTGACCATGATACTGACATGATGCTGACCATGATACTGACATGATGCTGACCATGATACTGACATGATGCTGACCATAATACTGACATGATGCTGACCATGATACTGACATGATGCTGACCATAATACTGACATGATGCTGACCATGATACTGACATGATGCTGACCATGATACTGACATGATGCTGACCATGATACTGACATGATGCTGACCATAATACTGACATGATGCTGACCATGATACTGACATGATGCTGACCATGATACTGACATGATGCTGACCATGATACTGACATGATGCTGACCATGATACTGACATGATGCTGACCATAATACTGACATGATGCTGACCATAATACTGACATGATGCTGACCATGATACTGACATGATGCTGACCATGATACTGACATGATGCTGACCATGATACTGACATGATGCTGACCATGATACTGACATGATGCTGACCATGATACTGACATGATGCTGACCATGATACTGACATGATGCTGACCATGATACTGACATGATGCTGACCATGATACTGACATGATACTGACATGATACTGACATGATGCTGACCATAATACTGACATGATGCTGACCATGATACTGACATGATGCTGACCATGATACTGACATGATGCTGACCATGATACTGACATGATGCTGACCATGATACTGACATGATGCTGACCATGATACTGACATGATACTGACATGATACTGACATGATACTGACATGATACTGACATGATGCTGACCATAATACTGACATGATGCTGACCATGATACTGACATGATGCTGACCATGATACTGACATGATGCTGACCATGATACTGACATGATGCTGACCATGATACTGACATGATGCTGACCATGATACTGACATGATGCTGACCATGATACTGACATGATGCTGACCATGATACTGACATGATGCTGACCATGATACTGACATGATGCTGACCATAATACTGACCATGATTCAGAGATTGCAGACACGATACTGACTATCAATCGGAAACCACACCTCATTTGAAAAAAGTCTAGGAAGAAGAACATGTGCACTTGAACTCATTTAACAAATGAGTTCAGGTCACCTCAGCACCTATCTTAAAAGAATATTGCTTCCTTCCAGTGGCTACAGGAGGCTGTACTGCCATCGTTGAGAAATACTAAATTAGATAGAGAACTACTAGTTTAGACTATATGGAATGTGAATCTGAGACTTCAGTTACAAAAGGATCATGTGGGAAGACATTTCACTGTTAATATTAAGCTGCTATGGATGCTCGGTAATTCAGCCGTTGCCTTTTGGTCACCTGACATCCATGTCTTAAAGATGGAGTGCCGTGAGTTTTGTACTTTTTTCCCCCTGTTTTGTATTGCGTTTATGGAGTTCACGTTACTCTAATTAGACCCCCCAGGTGTGGTTAGAATATTGAAACATGTCTTCCCTGTGTATTATTGGTTTCTCAAAAGGCCCAATCAAAAGGACAGTGATATAGTGACATCACAATATCATCCCCTCCCCTAACCCCTCCCCCCCTTATCATAGCACCCACAGCTGTGTGTGTGGTTTCAGTTCAGGTGGATTATCACCCATGACAAACCCACCAGGAAAACCAGGCATACTTAATGAACTGGTGGGTGTGGCCACATAAAAACATAATTTTAACACATTTTGTACACTTTAAAAACAATCTTTCTTCTAGTTAGTATAATCATAGTATCTGATGATCATGTTTTAGGGGGGGGGGGGATCACGCCACTCCATCTTTAAAGGAACATTCACCTTTTTTCAACACCATCTCCAAATGCTCCACATATATATAATTATACGATGATTCCTCACTAATTCTTAGTCTACAGTACTCTCTGTCTCAAGGCGGACTGTGGATGGTTAAAAAACCTGGCTTCAAACATTTAAAACTTATTTTGTTTGTTTGTTTGTTTTTGAAGAATAATGGCTTCTATTTGTGCTAACATTCCAGGAAGAGAAAGGCTGTGCCTTTCATAGCTTGGAATCCCCAACTGATGATGTCATTGGGTAGGCAGGTTTCTAAACTGTCCACAGTCCACCTAATAGAACAGTAGACGTGTATAATGACCATTAGTTAAGGGCGAGGCTTACGGCAAGGTTGAAAATGGGTGATTTGTTTCTTTAACATTCCCTTTTAAAGTCACTACCTGTTAGAGCACAGGAGGAATCAAAATGTGCCTGAATGGGCGATCAATAGTTTGTTGATGTTGATTGTTGTTTGATTTGCTGATTTATTGCATTCATTTAGAAAAAAAATCACCTCTAAAATCAGTAAAACCCAAGATTAATTTTCTACAATATTTCTACACTTCATGGAAATGTATAGGATGAAATTGAAAACCTTAACGTTGTAGTAACTGAGTATTTATATTGTATTTTTTCTCTTTGATCTCCACAGAGAGAAATCACTGTTATATACATCTCAAAGGAAAATTAATGTTAAAGATGGAGTGCCACAATTTTTCTCCCCAGTTTTTCATGTGTCTATGAGGTGACAGTATACTTCATTAGACACCCTGGAGTTGTTTTTATGTGCAATGGCCGTGTATTAACTTTGTATTTAGGGTTTCTTCCTGGAGGCTGAACCCTTGACAGTCAAACGGGCCAATGAAATAAACAGTAAAATAGTGACATCACACTATCAGCCCCTCCCCTAACCCCTCCCCCTTTATCACACAACTACAGCTGTGGGTCGGTGGTCAGTTCAGGTGGATCACCAGCCATCACCACCCACCAGGCAAACCAGGCATACTTAATGAACTGCAGTGGACGTGTCCACATAAAAGCATGACTTTAACAAATACTGTACACTTTTTGGAAAAAAGTTCTTCCTCCATTATATTATAATAATAATACCTGATGATCATGTTTTAGGGTGGGGGGAAAAATTGTGGCACTAAAATTGTGGGATGAGACCTAACTGTATCATACATGCTTCAGTGCCTTGTACAGTGTACATTACATAAAATAAATATTTTCTAAACAAGCTGATCAACGAGAGTTAACAGTTATTGTAATTGCATCATCCATTTAAGTCTCACTCCATAATGCAGGGGTGGGGGCAACTGGCGGCCCGGGGGCCACACAGGGGCCACACATTCACATGATGCGGCCCTCATGTTGATATAGTATTGATTTCAGCTGTTACAATTCCAAACGACCAAACCCGCTTTAATTACTTCACGACTAGTATTAAATGACTAGTAGCCTACTTAATGACTAGTATTAAATGACTAGTAGCCTACTTAATGACTAGTATTAAATGACTAGTAGCCTACTTAATGACTAGTATTAAATGACTATAGCCTACTTAATGACTTAGTATTAAAATGTTATTGTCTTTCTGTGTCCAAATAAGTTATGTTAACATAACTATAACTAAATGCATTTGAAATTCAATAAAAAAAGGTTACTTTTCAGGATTCCAATTAAAAAAATAGCAAAAAATAATAATATTCAGGTTTTCAATTCAAATATAGCAAAAATAGCTGATCTACAAGCTCAAAACGCGAAAGTTTCCCACCCCCTGCCATAATGTCTTGTTGTTGTAGCTCTACTCTGGGATACAGAAGCAGCATTGTAAATATCTTGGATTTTACAATGCTGCCTCCATGTGTTCATGGGAGGAACTGTTTTGGTGGACGCTGCAGCCTTCAGTAGCCTACATAGCTGTGTTATTGCATATTTAGTTTTAAGTCTGATAAAAATTAATAGGCTATCAAGTGAAATATCTCTAACTTTACTTGACAATTTTCCAGCGTAGTTTTTATTTGTATTTCTAATGTTACTAAGAGAGCTTTGGACAATGAGACGAACATGTTGTTCATAAGAAAAGGAAAGAAAAGTGTCTTACTTGTGTTGTTGTGCATAGATTGTTTCATAATTTCAAATCATTTACTGTATGTAACATTGGATAGCATGTTGGGGAAAGGCCAGAGGAAAAAAAAGAAAAACAGTTCTTGAGTTACAGTATTTTCAGACCAAGGAGGTGATTATGTGGTCAGCTCCCTGCCTCACTGAACCAAATTGGACACCCTGTTGTATCATGAAAGATCAATGCTCCTGTTTTAGTTATGAGATATGATTTATGAATTCCATACCGTGGTCACTGGTCAGCCAGAGACCCAGAGGCTGGTATTTTCAGCTGGCTGGGGAATGTTTTTAAACCTGGCCTGAGCGGAGCCCCAATGCACATACCCTTAACTACCTGAATAAGCGGAGCATAGGTTTGCTCTGTAGTCTTCTAGTAGTGTATCCACAGTTCAAACTATAGAAATGCACTCTATTCTCCATAATTATGCAGACCACAACCATCTTACCATATAAGTTAATGGCAAGGTGCTATAGGTGCAACTTCCATTGGCAGCCCATTCATCCAAACAGAAAAGTCCTCTCTGATTGTATTAAACAACGTCAAACAACGTCTTAGAAGAAAAAACAAAAAAAACATAACAAAAACGCACAGACACAAAGGCAAACATAAAAACAGCTTGACATAACTATACAACAGTACAGCATTGTTCAAGTTGAGTGTATAAGGCTATAGGCAGGAAAAGAGCAGGAGACATGACTCACAATATACATCAGATAGGCTATATGACCTTATTTGTCACAGGTCCGGCCTGCATCCAGCCCTCGCTCGCACCCCGTGGAGACAGAGGCCCCCGGAGACCCCCAGCCCGCCATCACGTGACTGGCCGGAGGCCCCCGGACCCCCCGTCCCCCTCAGCTCACGACCAGCTACAAGAAACCGGGCACCTATACGACTTCTTTAAAGCATTTTTACAGACACAACAACCACTACACGACACTTTTACAGACCCAACAACCTCTACACAGTCATACACCGAAACACCCAAATACAATTTCACAGAAGTCAATCTAAGTATGAATCTTTCAATTTTTTTTATTGTAACCTTGCAGTAATTTTTTCCATTATATAAACCTTACCTGCTTCAGTCTCTGTTTCCATTGGGTTGTAGTAGGTGGTTTTATCTCCCTCCAATTTACTGTTATCATTTTCTTAGCAATCAGTAAAAGTATCCTTACTGTAATGATGTGACAGGACTCAGTCTTCACACTATACAGTAGCAGGCTATTTATTGACATTCACTCACAGACAGTGTTGGGGAAGTTACTTTGAAAGCGTAGCTTGTAAAGCTACAAGTAGCTCACCATGGCAGTAGCTTGATCAAGCTACATAGCTACCCCTGGAGAAATGTAGCTTGTAAAGCTACAGCTACATGGAAAAAGTAGCTCAGCTACTTTTTATTTTTCAGCGTTAAATTGAGAATGTACATGCGGTGCATATGAAACAAAATATAATAACCTACAAAAAAGTCACATGCCACGATGCCAGCTGAAATATGCCTCTCAACGGTTTTGTTTAAAAAAATTAAAATAAATAAAAGACTTAGAGACTTACACAAATAAAAGAGGATCTGTTGAGGATACTGTGTGTTATACATGGCATTTGATCGTCAATGTTAACACATCTTAACTGTAAAAAAAAGAGACCCTTGTATAATGAGATAACTACACCTACATTATAACTAAACAACTGTTACATGATGACATTTGATCGTCAAAATTTGAAGACCCCTGTTCTAGACAGATTTTCCCCCATTAAAGAAAGGATAAAACAATTAGAGGCATAGCTGTTGGCTTGTCAAGAGCTGACATGCCCTCAAAGCAATCAGAAAAAGGAACAGTCCTTGATTTTTCAAAGGGGGTTCTAGTACAAGAATTAACACAGCAACCAATGGTCAAAATGAATATATTTATTTAATGTTATTGCCCAAAATTGTAGCTTGTAACTTGAGTAGCTAAGCTACCAAAAATGACCCAAAAAGTAGCTGAGCTACTTGACGAGGTACACCAATATGAATGTAGCTAAGCTACCACAAGCTACAGCAAAATGTAGCTAAGCTACGTAGCTCAGCTACATGTAGCTTAATACTCCCCAACACTGCTCACAGAACATAACCGGCTTTAGTTGCCGCGCTCAACATACAAACTGTGTACATCCTGGCTCTCTGACTTGTCTAACGGACCCCGTAGTTGCCCGCTCTGCCTGACTGAAAACCCCATTCACATTATAACATTCCCTGAGTCCCCCCACAGTCCACAACAAACTTTTATTTTATTTTTCCCTATTCTTTTCTGAGCTACAACAAGGTAGGGGGTGGACTACCCCTCCTTGAGACACCCAGGGGGGTGTTATTCTGCCCCTGCACCAACGTAGTCTTTTAGATAAGTGGGTGTCTTCCTAACTCTCACTGGGTAACGTGTGTCTCTGTTTGTGCTCAGTTCAGTGGCTCCTGTTATTGGTACTGCTGCCTTGGCTCTTGTGCAGCATTCTCTTGCTCCAGATGTGCTGGTTCTTGTGGTGCTGAGTCCACAGGAAAGTCATCCTCTTGTTGACTGGATTCGGTTGGTTGATGATCATAACATGGACGAATCTGATCCTGATGCCTTCTCACAAGCTTCAATGCCATCCTGTGTTTGCACTCTCCACGATACTGGACCTGTCTGCTTGACCAGCACTGCAGGGATCCACTTCTGCCCCTGAGTAGCCTCTAACATAAACAGAATCAGATTTGTTGAACGTTCGGTCATGGGCATGTTGAGATCATGATGTGCTTTTTGTTTAGCCTGATTCAGTCCAACGTTGTCAGCTAATGAAGGACCAGGACGCACCTGATCCAGCTGAATTCTGAGCCTCCGGTTCATGAGTAACTCAGCCGGTGTGACTCCAGCTGTGGTGGTCTGAGGGGTTGATCTGTACTTGAATACTAGATTAGGAACCTTGCTATAGTTTTGTCTCCAGACTACCGTCCACCATCTTTTTCAGTCCGTCTTTGATCACCCGCACGGGCCATCTGAAGATGGGCGGTAGGGTGCTGTTGTTACATGCTTTATGCCATTCTGAACTCGGCACTGACCAGACTCGGTCCATTATCGCTGACTAAAACTAGAAATCCACGTGCACTCTCATCCACGGTTGGCTCGGCCACTCCCATGGATGTAAGGGTGCTGCTGGCTGCTGGGGTGGCTCGGTTTGACAGACATGCGTGACATTTTCGCACTGCAGACTCCAAATCTGCATCCAACGTTTGGCCACCAGATGTAGCTATACGGGCCAACGACTTTCATTCTGGAGGCTCCTGGATGAGCCTCATGAAGCTCTTCAGTCATATAGTCTGTCTTCCCTGCGGGGGTATCATCACCCTGCTGCCGCACAGAATGCACCCCTCCTCCTCCACACTCAACTCATGTTGTCGCCTCATGTAAGGCTGCGTGTCTGGGTCCTTATTGGACACTGAGGGCCAGGATCCCTCCATCAGCCACTGATGCACCACCTTGAGACAGGATGTGGTCTCGACGGGTCCAATCCCGGATCTGTTTTTACTTAACGGTAACGGTGTGCCATTAACCCATTATGCTCCATGAGCATCACCACTTCCCCCTCAAACGGTGCGACCAAGGGTGTGATCCGGTCGGCGATGGGAGTCCGCTTAGAGCGTCTGCAATTCCATGTTTTGAGCCCTCTTTATATTCCAAAGTGTATTCATATTCATAAGCAGCCAAAATTAAGGCCCATCTTTGCATCCTGGCCAGTTGTGGGATGCCTTTACCCTCTCCCAACAACAGGCCCAGCAGTGGTGCAGTGTTTTCCAAAAACAGATACTGATGGAATTTCTTCAGACCAAATATTATGGCAATAAAGGGCCTCTTTCTCCAGATGTGCACATAGCCTCGTTCTGCTGGTGACAGTGATCGTGACATGTATCTATCCAATAGGTCTGTCTGTGTGCCGTCTGGCAACCCATGTGACAAAACCGCTCCAACACCATAAGGCCAAGTAGAGAGGCTTTGTCTTATCAAAATGCACTAACAATTGCTCTGACTTGAAGGCATTGTTTTGCAGCCTCAAAGGCCTGCAGGGTCTGACGCTTCCCCCCACCTCCAGGGGGTGCTCTTTCTCAACAGTTCAGAATCAGAATCAGAATATCTTTATTGTCATTGTACAAGACAACGAAATTGATTTGCAATCCAGCTCAGTGCATTTAAAACAAAATACATAATACATAATATTGCACAGTAAGTCCTTTTAGTCCATAAAGTGTCGAGTGTTCAAGTGTCAGTGTTTAGAGTATATGACTGCTATGACTGTTCATGTAGTGGTTCCAGCACAGTGGAGACATTGGGCAAAAAACGGTGATAATAATGAATAATTCAACATTCCTAACCAGGACTTTAACTGTGTCTGATCAACAGGCTTTGTGGCCTTTTCAATGGCTTTGACCTTGTCTGCAACTGGACGAATGCCTTTGTGGTTAATTCTGTAACCCAGATACACCACTTCTGGTGCCATGTACAGTAACTCCAATCACGATACCTTCTCTGGTATAATTCCAAGCAGACATAACTCCAAAAGGAATATTCAACCCTAGAACATTTTTCCAAAACCTTGACATTTTTGGACAGTCCCAAAGAAAATGTGTTTTTGAAAGCAAACTCCACATGCCCCAACATTTTCATTTACCTGCTATAGTGTCAACCCCTTACCCCTGTGTCGGCTCTGTGCTTAGACAGGCATATTTTCCGATACCGATATGACCCGATATGACCAAAGAAGGGCCGATCGGATACTTTTCCGATACCGATACGGTATCGCGACATCTCTAATGCAAATCAAAACAATCATTGCTACTACTAATACTGGTCAATTGTGCTGGACAGTCTGCTATAGAGTGACAAGAGACAAATGAAAATACACGTGATTACTATTTTTATTTATGGAAAAATACATGACATTAATTTCATTTAATTTTCACAACAGACATTTAAAAAAATAATGCTACATACAGCAGATTTGTTACAAGACAGCCAACTAAAACCTGGCTATTGCAGAGTGTATACATACTAGAAGCCTTTTTAGATTTAATTCAACGTTGACTTTAGATCTCTAAGTCAACTAAACATAAGTTAATCAATCCGAGTTATACCCAATTTATTCTTCATCGTATGACTGTCACGTGCCAAAAAAATAGATCTACATGCACACAAAGCGTTGCATACGCAGGGCATTGTCAGCTTGAGGATTATCTATTTTCGGCAGGTGACAGTCACACGATGAAGTATAAATCTTCCCTTTAAAAGTTTAATTTAAAAGGTTTTATTCCTCAACTTAGACCACATGCATGATCTTAACGGGTTAAAAACATAAGGCTTAATTTGCACTGTATTTCTAAAGCATTTGTAGGTGGCACACGGTCACATTAATTTAGTGTAGTTACATAAAGCAAACACCTTTTAAAGGTATGAACAAAGAAATCATTGGTGTCTTTTCATGGTCCTAACATTGTTCACGAACAGCTGAAAAGAAATTAAAGTTGTTCCACAAACCCATTTGTTAAAATTTGGCCATTCCAGTAAAATCGCTGAGATTGCGACTAGAAAAGAAACATACGGTACATACAGTACCAGTGTTCTAAAGTCAAATTCCATTAAACTGATATTTCATGTGCTTATTGAGTTTGTCAGCAAAGCATTTTGTGCTTCATTGGATAAAGTTTTCACCACCTTTCCTGTCACTATATTGACACTGGACAATATCACCTCAAGTGATCGCGCCATACAAGATAAAAGATAAAAACGCTAAGAATCTTGGGAATGGAATTAAAATATTCTTACACTGTAGATTTGCTAAAAGTATAGGCAGCCTCACTTTGTGGCAAGATGCTATGAGACAAATATTCATTATATTATACTTCGGAAAACAAAAATGAGTGAATGAGAAGGTGAGGTAATTACGAGGATAGTGGATGTTGTTACAAAGATGGTGCTAGTCTGCTCAGGTGCTTCTGGAAGGATAGGATTACACTGCATTGATATCGTTTACTGACCGTAAACCCACTGATCGTTTCATTGATCACCCAATTATCTAAAATATGTCAGGTATATTGCTATCACACCACTTGTCCATATACCCTTTTAACATTACGAAGAAAATCTTAAACCAGATTATTTTATGTAAAAATAAAATAAAAAAAATAAAATAATGGAATCAATATTCTGTATTGTCATTTAAGATGTTCTTTCTCCACCGATATCGAATGGGAAATAAGATTCTGTGAACTCACATAAGGATTACTCAACACATGGTCCCATGTCTGTGCAATGTCACGATACGATTCACGTGCTCACAAAGTTCAAGACCGACAAGGAAACTCAACAAGTTGTACAAGTTGTTGACATGACAACAACACACACTACTACTGTGGTGGGGCGGTCAAAAAAAACGAGACCTTTCAAAGACCAAACAATAAATCAGGAAAAAAAAGTTGTCATGAAATGGGAAAAAATAAATAAGCTATGAAACTGGTTGGTTGCACCGGAGGCAAACGATGAGCCTATGGCTCTGAAGTCTCCTTTGCAGGTGAAATGTGCATGGTCAGAATGGTTCACGTATACTGTAATACGCGCGCCGATGTCGACATGTATAACCGCAAGACACCTTCATGAACAGAACGTGGACTGCAGCTCTTTGAAGGCGGCGCGTCTTTGCTTCCTGTCCTCCTCCTGGCGCAGGCGTTCCTCTTTCTCCTGGCGGATTTCAGCCTCAAACTTACTGCCCAGAGAGAGAGCTTGCGCCTGGAAAACACACAAGAGGATTGACAATCAAATTGAAAACGTGTTTAATGCGATTTAAAGACAATAAAATGTTCACTTTGGTCTTCTTCTCGGGGCAAACCAAAATCTAGGATATGGTTTAGGATTTTGGGGACTAGTTTTTGTTCCCTAAATGCTGTCGCCAAGACTAACCAATCGTCTTCCCTGTTTGGTTTGGGGCAATAAAGCTGGTTCCCTAGAAGGCTGCTTTTAGGTTGTCAAAAATTATATTTAATACACACAAAATCATATTGCAAAAATGTAATTTATTTAAATCTACTTTTATCGTCTCATCTTGGTTTCACTGAAACGTTGCAGCTTGTGGCTCGTTTGCAAAGGGGGGGTCGTCCAAGGCAAAAAGGTTGGGATGCACGGCACTAAAGGTCCTTCGTAGTGGCTCAACCACTAACTACATAATTGTGACGTTCGTGTGCTCGAGTCAGTCTGTGTCACATAAGCGCCTCACTCCTTATACTCCTTTCCTGTCTCCATCCACTGTCTATATAACAACAAAACAGAAATGCCTCAACAAAAACACTGAGTGACAAAATTCCCAGTGTGGGCCTCGATCCTCTCCAACGCCTCAATCAATGCCCCGAGTTCTGTGACGTCCCCGATCATTCTGTTCTCCTCCTCGCAGGCAAGAGAGAAATAAGGGAACGAGGCCACAGATTATGCAGGTCAGATCTAAAACAGGCTGAATTATACAGTGATGAGGCGCAACTCGATCTGGGACACAAGTACCAATTCAAACTGGCTTCTCTATATACACTGTATAACCCATTCTGACCTGAGATCAGATTCATACCAGGTTTCCACTGGACACACACTGGGTCTGATTAACCCATTCTGACCTGAGATCAGATTCTAAAAATGTCAGTCGTTCTTCGAATTTTTCAAAAATAGCAGACCTACAAGCTCGTATCGCGCCACTCGGTGGCGCGATATGAGCTTGTAGATCTGCTATTTTTCAATAGCTAAAGCATAACATGATGCTAACACCAAAATGGGTGCCCGGTCAGAATGGGTTAATGTATATGATGGCCAGAAAATGTGTCTCCATATTTCCACAGTCTTTGTGTGATTACTCACACAAAGACAATGATTTATTATTACAAATAAATAAATAAAATCCTCATTATATAGGAAAATATTTGAAAAAAAATAGAAAATATTAAAAAGTTACTACTGTGGAAGGATTATCATATATTAATGTAATTATATTGATCCTATAAACAATTTAATATAGGTATAGTTTTGCACACTCAATTCATAATTAACGTTCCAATTTTGGAGCTCTGGCTCATGTACTATAAGAACCAAAAATAACTTAACCGGCATGATGGGAAGCTGAGGTTTTAGCAGCCATTACATGATTTACAGTACAGTACAGTACAGTGCAGTAGAGGGACCCCCTGGGGACCCCCACACGGCAACTCTGTCATTTCTCAACCGTTTCGGATGCAGGGCGGCTCGCCCGAACCCAGGGCAGGCACCCTGGGCACGTTCCTGTGGGTCCCAGGGACCCCCACTCGGAGTTTCACAACTCAGTTCACACAACATGAGCTTTTGTAAGTAAATAAGGACATTGAGAACACGGGTTCTTCTTTTCCATTTTCTCAAAAAAGTAACAGTTTTTAAGCTTCAAGGAATACGCCTTAAAGGTGAGAAAGCGACCGCTATAGGGCTGAGACACTCTACCGGAATAATGTCAAGAATGGGTAATGATATTCATCATCTCCGTTGACTGCACCTTGGCTTCAAAGAAGTCTTTGGCCCCCATCACTCCCTCCGTAGAGACGTCTATCTCTGACAGTCTGGCCAGGGCCATGAGACCGCTCTCCTCCTGCAACTCTCCAGCAGCAGCCTTTCGGAAAATGAGCAGGAACTATACAGGGGGGATGGATGATGAGTAGAGGGAAGTGAGACAACATCATCAACATCCATAGCATACATTTGCATCACTTCAACATTGTTATGGCACGAATGTTGGACGCTGCAGATTTTTACAAGTTAAAACAATCGGTGATTCACTGATTGCTGCCACTCGCGCACGGCACAAAAGCCCAGAGGTCATGAATCATAAATTGTGTGTGTGTGTGTGTGTGTGTGTGTGTGTGTGTGTGTGTTCCAAAGACTCTCACAAGTTCAGTGAGAAAGCCATTCTTCATATTGCATCTGTAAAACCACCGTAGCAAAATGCTTTAAATGCACTTCAGTTAGACCACACATGAGATTATAAGGGTTGTTTGCAAGTTGTTGTTGTAGTAGCAATTTTGTAGCTCTGTCCTCTCTAAAGAATGGCTTTCTTTGTGACCTTGCTGGTTTTGTGTGAACTGATAGGGTTTCTCATTTAGCCCAGAGGGGAATTGGACAGGTAATGGGATATTCCCTCTTCCAAACAGTCAAATGAGAGAGAGAGAGAGAGAGAGAGAGAGAGAGAGAGAGAGAGAGAGAGAGAGACACTATACATTTACATTTTAGTAGCATTAAAGAGATAGTTCAGATTATTACGTTCGTTTTGTGGATTAATTTACTTTTACTGCGTGGCCCCCAGTGCCCCCCCACAAAACGACCGGAACTACTTAATATTCACTAAAACCAGAGGAGAACTCCCCCCACAGGACTCGGGCAATCAATTAATACAGTTGCAACCACTATATTAATGGCAAGCATTTCATACAACTTAAGTTAAAAAATCAGAACTATCCCTGTCAATGTCATGTTCAACTTCACTATTCACATAGAGTATAACAGTGCTTTGTCAGGTGCTTCAATGAACACAACTGGCCATGTTTAAGGGTGGGAAGCCAGCTGTACAACTTGCACTACTACAGGTTAGGGACTACGATTGACAACGATTAAATTGGGATATAAGTAAAAAAATAAAATACATATATTTAAAAGGAGCTTATAATAGATAAATAAGTTAAGTTGAAGTGGATTTCCACTCAAGAGAGAAAGGTCTCTGTGTGAGAAGTGTAGTGTGAGTAGGGGACGGCTGGACAGACGGACAGACAGACAGACAGACAGACAGACAGACAGACAGACAGACAGACAGACAGACAGACAGACAGACAGACAGACAGACAGACAGACAGACAGACAGACAGACAAGACAGACAGACAGAATAACAGACAGACAGACAGAATAACAGACAGACAGACAGACAGACAGACAGAGCTCCAACAGTTGCCTGGGCCACCTGTTAATATCAGCTGCTTCCTGCCTAACATTTTCCTAACGTTGTCATTCCCTCGGGAAAACACATACTACATACACAGTCTAAAGTATGCGCATGCACGGGCGCACACACACACACACACACACACACACACACACACACACACACAGACAGACAGACAGACAGACAGACAGACAGACAGACAGACAGACAGACAGACAGACAGACAGACAGACAGACAGACAGACAGACAGACACACACACACACACACACACACACACACACACCAAACACACACACACACCTCTCTGTAGCTGAGCTTGCCGTCAAAGTCCTCGTCCACCTCTTTGATCATGTTCTTCAGGCCCAGGTGGGTCTGTGGCGCTCCCAGCTTCTCCATCATCAGCTTCATCTCCATCAGGTCGATGAAGCCGTCTTTACCAGCGTCAAATCTGCCACAGCAAAACAGGAACGGCGCGTTACAGTACATCAAAAACTCAGTGTACAGTACAATACAAACCAGTACAATGGGAGACCTGAATTCTTAATGACAAGCTCCCTGCACTGTACCTTCGTCAGGCAGCCTCTGTAGACATTTTTAAAGCACAGCTCAAGACCCACTTCTACAACATTGCTTTTAATTGATCTTTTATTTTTTGTTATTCATGTCCTCACTGTATTGCATTACTGCTTGTTTATTAATGTCGTTGCCTTGCATTTATATTTTTATTTTTCTCACTTTGAGCTGCATTTCATGCCGTGCTATACAAATAAAGTTTTATTATTATTATTATTATTATTAATGAACTCAGCAGCCATTATTATTAGCGTCCACAATTAACATAACATTCTCTTCCGATGCTGGTCATTGTCTGTAACGCAGACCATTGGTTGAAGAATATTGGACTGGTGAAAAACCATCGGCCTGGTAGATCCCAGTACTTGAAGAAAGTTCTCCAATATAACCTGTAGACCAAAGCTATTTTTTAATGTATTTCTATAATTGATCAAAAAAGGTAACAACAGTGCATGGTTACGGTTTAGCCCGATGCTTGCCTTGTACATATGTACATATTTTATCTAAGTACATTTCTTTGACAACAGATGTCAAACTGATTGACAGAAAGGATCACACACTTCCAGGACGGTTCGAGTGGCAACGTCGAATCACATTTTCTCTCATAAATGTCAAACACAGCCATGCCTATAGGATGGAAACCCATATGGCCTCATTGTGTTTGCATGTGTATAACCATGACGGTAACAAGACTACTCGCCCCGTTTCTGTTTTCCTCCCAGAATTTTCCCCAGTGAGGGGTGGGAGAGGCTGGACAGCAGACGGCTGGACTTTGAATTTCTCTAACTATAAACTTTCATGACAGCAGAACAGCCCAAGTACAAATATAATTTATGAAAAGCTACTACAGTGAAGTCTGTTCACAGAAGTTGTTGTAGGATATGTGGGGATTATCTGACGAGGTACCATTTGAGGGGGCAAAACCTTACATAATACTAAATAATACTAAATTGTTTATAGGTTCAATATAAGTCAAATAATATAGCCTTTCCACAGAAGTATCTTTTTATTTTATTTTTCCAGAAAGAATACAAACAGCCAATAGCATATTACAAAGTTATCCCCCTCACTGGGGAAAATTCCCGGGAGGAAAAACGGGCAAGCACCAGGGGCGAGTAGTCCAGTATTCACCATGACGGATGGTGGGACCTGTCCATCTGCTGTCACTTGTGAGGCAAATGCTCAGTGAAGCCCCCTCTGATAGAGTCAGTATTTATAGAAGTGTTCACACAGCTGTTGAAGTGGAAAGCCAATCTAGGTTTGACTGACAAAGTACATGCACATATATGCGCGCGTGTGCGCCCATGCACATAAGGTTATCAGACATGCCATGCCTTAATCATGGTCCAGACTCCAGGCAGTAATCTGGTCAGAACAGGAACTAGGCTATTGTTTCATTCCTCTTCCAAAAGGCCACGTTTGGAGGCCTTTTGGAGAAAAAAACCCCCCTAATGAATAAGAACTATAAACTCTGAAACAATCAGGCTACATGATAGCATCACATTGCCAACAAACGGTCCGGAACACAAATATCTACTACCAGGCATCAAAACTCCCGAAGGACAACTGGGAGGAATGTTGTCAACATTAATAGCAGTGAAAGTCTTACTTGCATATTGGACAACTGCTGTTTGAACACACAGTGAGACAACTGCTGCTATACGCAACAACTGACATGGGTTGTGTGACCATGTGTAGATGTTGTAGACAAAGCCTTTGGATGTTTCCCAAGCTCATTGAAAGCAAATCAACCAACGATCCTGCAAAAATAAAATATAAAAAAAAAGTTCTAAACTAAACTCAAATAACATCTAAAAATCGTAGATGGTATTAAAATCAAAGTGAAATGTTTTCAGAGTGAAATCTAAGAATAATCTCGTCTTATCAGAGTCCATCGTTGAAAAACATGCACGTAAGCCTTTAATATGGGAGGTTGACAATCGTCTAGTAAACGGAACATTTCGGCATCGACGTTCCCTTCTCGATAAACAACAAATGCTTTCATACCAAACCACCCTTTTCTTTGGGAGGGAGTGGTGCCACTTTCATTGCAACCGTCCAGGCCGAAGCTCATTGTCTCGGCAGCTTCCTCCAGTGTTAATTATAGATGCTGGAGCTCTTTGGCATGATAGGATATATTTTTGGGACTCACTTTCTCTACTGCCATTTCTCTCCCCATTTCCCCCTCACTCTACTCCTGGTTGCCCGGCCGTCACTCCCAATGTCATGCATGCTTTTTACTGTCAATAATTTCTGCAAAGATCGTCTCAGTGTCAGAGGCCAGAGCCAGTGAGTGCAGCTGGTTTATATTCTTTCTGAGTCTTAACGTTGTGGTGGATGTTTTTCACCCAAGATAGAGGGACGAATCAAGGCAACGCCAACAAAAACGCCTTCAGAAGAAAAACGCCTTTAAAAGAAAAACCCAGTGAGTTGAGCAGAGTCCAGGCTTGTTTTGACTGCCCGCTTGAGTATATACACACACACACACACACACACACACACACACACTCAAACCACATCTATATTTAAAGGCAATATTTGACTTTGGTTCATTGTTTGCAGTTGTTTGTATGCATGTTATAGCCTGAAATCTAAAGTAAAGTTGCATGAACGCAAGCAGAGGGAGAGCAAGACATCCGTTTGTCAAAGTCTGGGGTTTCCTCTTTCAAGTGGTAATAATTCTGACTGACATTTTTAGTGAGTCTTATTATTGAGACTCACCACTCACCACCTGTAGGTGGTGACGGTTGCATAGGAGAGGACAAGGCATTTAAAAAATGTAAATGTGAAATATGCACGGGGATGAAGGCAGTGGGTGAGTCACAGGAGAGATTAGATGACATGGTGAGATTTGAGGTGAAGGTAACAAATCCATTAAAATACGTTAAGATGTTTTCAATTCATAATCACATTGTCTAAAAGACATACATTACACTCATTATGTATATATCATGTGCTTTCAGGCCTATATACTCACATAATTTGGAATTAAATATACAGTACAATTGTAACTATAACTTCACTTAGAAGCTCTCGTCATCCGACGCGACTCAGATCAGTGAGACAACTTCTGAGGTCACAGAATAGCTTGTTGTTGTTGGAATTCAGTGCATGCTCTGTAGAAAAGACTCTCCCACTTACCGTGTTTATCTCAGCTTTAACACATTCCAAAGTACCCACTCTTACCAGACGTACTACTGACCCAGTTTATCCCGTGGCACACTAGAAGGACAAGCCCAGTTTCAGTTATGTATGTACGCTGCTAACAATAGCAGATGGATGAACTTTGTTCAACAGCCCCAAACCTGCAGGAGTCTATGTCAAGCCCAGGGGGTCAAGTAACCTGCAGCATAATTGAAGACTGGAGGCATTGACCACCAGTCAAACTTTTGTTGCCAACAGCTATTTTTTTAACAATGCACCTGACCTCTGCATGTGTGTTGCTCACCAAAGATTGGGCATGGATGGTAATAAAGTCAAATGAGGAAACGTTTACAAAGTATGGCCTGTGCATTGTGCAAATAATCTCTTGTGTAGCAAACCACAGTCGTTACCTGTGTTTATAGAGTCAGCATACATACTGCGACAGTAGTGATACCGTATTAAAGTGAATACACCTCCAGACAATACTGTAAGGGAAAAGATTGCATGAACCAGCAGCACATGACGCATTTTGCGGGGCATCGTGGAGCACGTACGTATACACTTATTAACTGCCACAACGACTATTGTTAGAGACAGAGCACATACTTTCATACTTTAACCCATTCTGACCTGAGATCAGATTCACACGAGGTTTCCACTGGACACACACTGGTCTGATGAACCCATTCTGACCTGAGATCAGATTCTAAAAATGTCAGTCGTTCTTCGATTTTTCAAAAATAGCAGACCTACAAGCTCATAGCGCGCCACTCGGTGGCGCGCTATGAGCTTGTAGATCTGCTATTTTTCAATAGCTAAAGCATAACATGATGCCAACACCAAAACGGGTTCCCGTTCAGAATGGGTTAACCAATGGCCTGAGAGATGGAGGAGAGAGAGAGACAAACAGAAAGACAAGACAAAATGTCCTATTTGGGGAAACCTCCATCACACATGCATGATGCATACAGACATGGACAATCACAAAGTCTGGCAGTAAATCAAGGGGCAAAACAATGTAGAGATTGTTTTAGAGAATTTAACTGTAAACCAATATGGGCTCTGTTTATTCTAGAGTGGAACTATGAAAGTACTCTTTCTTCTCTTTTCCCCCAACACTATCTTCCAGTGTTTATCCCTCTTCCTGCATATCAAACGTTGTCCCACTTCCTATACCCCTTTCATGTGGGACCGCGTGTGTGTGAAACCGAGCGGGATATCACAAAAGTCATTCCAACTTTACAGTTCATGCCCAGAGCACGACGAACGAACCTGCACCGTCACCGCATAACGTAGACGACCGGTGCTGGTATTGCAGTCAGTGACTTGCAATATGCTTCACTTCATCACCTCTATACGCACGACTACCTTTTGCCAAGTAGCAAATTTACCTGAACAATGCAGCATACAGTCTAAGTCAGGTTTCTGAAAGGGAAGACAAAGTGAGCCCAGTCTAATGCTCCAAGAAAGTGCATTATATATATATACTATACAGCCTACTCTGTAATAGTATCCACTATCCGGTATGTAATTTCATAACCTTCCCTCATCCGAGAGGTACCCTGGACGGACGCATGCATGCATGTAGGCGCGCACACTGACGCACGCACGCACGCACAATGACGCTATTGTCAGAAAGAGTAGGGGGTGCCACTGGAGGAAACCGGCAAACAGACAAGAGTGGCCCTTATGCTCTGATTGAAAAGGACACCATCACAATGCCTGCCCTGAACAGTCCCCAATGCCCAGGAGAGAGAGAGAGAGAGAGAGAGAGAGAGAGAGAGAGAGAGAGAGAGAGAGAGAGAGAGAGAGAGAAGGAGAGAGAAAGAGGGAGGGGGGGTGGGGGTGGGCAGAGAGACAGAGACAGAGAAAAACATTATTTTGTCAACAACCAGCTGAGGTTGCAGCAGGGGCTGGTGGTGGGCTGTACTGTACAACAAACAGACTGATGTTGCAGGGTGAGAAAGGCACGTTGCATCACAGTGAAAGGATTTACCTGTCTGTCAGAGAGGATTAAGGAGGCTGTTAAGCACTTTCTCTTCCCCCGATACAGCAAGCTACTTAAATAGGCTGCACACACATGACGATGATAAGTATACGTGCAAGACATTATATCTAGAAGCCAAGCACCCGCTGCGCTTGTTTATACCAAGTGGCCAACAGGAGGATAATAAGTCACACAGTGAGTGAATCAATGAATCAAGAACTCATCAGTCAATTTACAATCTTGCAGCTATTAGGGGGTGTTTTACTGGTTTCAATTGGTTTAAACACACACTAGTACTAGGTTAATCTGATCAGGGGCTTCCACCAGTCACGACTCACACATGGAACATGTGGATAGGAGCCTATACAGCCTATAGCCAGGAGCCTATATACTGTAGGCTATAGTACATGTCCTATATAGGATTCCATATCCTTTCCTTGGACCTGTATTCATTCAACCATGTAACCAGCTGTATTCATGCAATTGCCTATGAGCCTATGAGCCATAAGTCAAATAATAATAATAATAATAATCATCATCATCATTATGCATACAGGCCTATGTGGGACAACAAGATGGGGGGGGGGGGGGGGGGGATACATTTCCTATCAGGTCAAACCGTCAAAGTCAAACGTACATAACATAACACAGGCTACACATACCGCTTAAACATCGCCTCCATGTCCTTGATCTGTTTTCGGGAGAACTCCTTGAATTCCGTGTAGGGGTTGAACACCTTGGAGCGCCGGGGAGACGCAGTGCCGTCATTGATGCCCTGTCTCCGGCTGAGCACGGCGCTGAGTTCAGACGGAGGAGGAGAAGAAGAAGACGCAGGATCGCCATCGTCGTTCTTGTTGCTGTTGTTGCTGCTGTGTCCCCGTGGTGTCCGTGGTGCCGGTGGTGTCTCTTCATCATGGTCGGTGCTGTGTCCATCCCGTGGTGGTGCGGGTGGTGTTGGTGGCGGTTCTGGGTCGTTGCCGGTGCCACCGGTGCTGCTGCTGTGTTCTGGATCGGTCGGTTTCACCGCCGGTGGCACTGGTGTCGTCGCTTCTCCTCCTGTCATCTGATCCGACGGCTGATCCGGAGTCACCGCTGCTGGTTCTGCGGCGGCCAACCTGCGCTGTAGTTTTCTGGCGAGCTCCTCGGATGCCATGTTTGACACTAACTGGATTTAAAGGACAGTACTGTTGGGTTGGGTTGTGCAGTAATGTGCAGGTCGGAGGAGACAGAGTGCTGCTGCTGGCTGCTGCTCTGCTGCTGACTGTCCTCTAGCCGCCTGCGCTGAGTGCGCTCAGCTGTCAGATCATCATCAGCTGTGCTGTGTGTGTATCCAGTGTGCGTGCGTGCGTGTGCGCTCGGTACCAAACGTTTTCTAGAGGGCGGGGCTGAGCCTCACGATCAGGGCCAGCTCTCTACTTTTATTTAACCAACACTATGTGGAGAATAGATACGTTTGGGTAAATAATAGTACTAATGGTAGTCGGATTATGCTATTTGTTTATTGTATTAGATGGATAGATGGATAGATAGATAGATAGATAGATAGATAGATAGATAGATAGATAGATAGATAGATAGATAGATAGATAGATAGATAGATAGATAGATAGATAGATAGATAGACACCCCACACCACTAATATTTGTGTCACAGAGAGAGAGAGCGAGAGAGCGAGAGAGAGAGAGAGAGAGAGAGAGAGAGAGAGAGAGAGAGAGAGAGACACACACTAAAGGTTAGGTTTAGGTGTGCTGCCTAGGGTGAGGGTTTGAGACAGGTTAGAATATAACAATGTAGTGTCTTTTATTTCAATTATAGGCCTATAATCAAAATAAAATGCCATGAAAACAGGCCTTTAAAAGAGGAACGGGTAACAGCAACATTTTTCGGCAAATTTATGCATTTTTACTTGCATCCCATTAAACAAACAAAAACAAATTCAAAACCATAATTTAAGGCAATAATGAAAAGCGTCTGCGTCATTCTTCGCTCCATTACATTCCAGTCCAGCTGGGGGCGGCAATGCACTGGTTTCCAACCACAAATAAACAAGGAAGGAAGAAGAAGGACTTCTTCTTGCGTCACACTTCACATTATTTATTATATACCGGTATTTGTTTCTACCATTCATTCATGGATTCATATCCAGTCAAATAGAGTTTCACAACAGATTTTGTTGGAGTTGATTAGATAGCTAATTATATAAATGCCTGCCGAGCTAGTGGGGACACCGTTACGTTTTGTCCCCCGTTTTGCGAGCCGAGACAGAGGACATTCGTGTCTTGTTTTGTTTGTGTCATCATCATGTGAGTAAGTATAATTAATAATCTAGCTGTCTCGTAATAATTGATGTTGTTGTAACGTTTATTAACCCATTAGTTTAAATGAATGTGTTTGTTTTGGGCAAAAGGAATGCATTCTAGATTAAATCTTGACTCTTGTTCTGTTTTAGGTTTGGACAGTATTGATGCAACAAGAATATAGCCTGAAGAGCCTGCCTGCATGTGTGAATGAATTAACTACGGTAAGCCTGGTATCCTTAAATAGGTATTTATTTAAATATGTAAACCCGAAGCCTGCCTGTTTTCACTCTGCCAGATGTAAATGTATACAGATTCACCTCAAAGTACATGAATACAGGTAATTTGGACGAGCTTCAATGCATTGAAGCTCATGGTAGCTCAGCTGATACAATTACAAAAGCCCATATGGGCTGTGATCTGGCCTAGTCCTGAACGTAAAGATCATCCCCATATGGGCTGTGATCTGGGCTATAGTCCTGAACGTAAAGATCATCCCCATATGGGCTGTCATCTGGCCTATAGTCCTGAACGTAAAGATCATCCCCATATGGGCTGTGATCTGGCCTATAGTCCTGAACGTAAAGATCATCCCCATATGGGCTGTGATCTGGCCTATAGTCCTGAATGTAAAGATCATCCCCATATGGGCTGTGATCTGGCCTAGTCCTGAACGTAAACATCATCCCCATATGGGCTGTGATCTGGCCTAGTCCTGAACGTAAAGATCATCCCCATATGGGCTGTGATCTGACCTATAGTCCTGAACGTATAAAGATCACCCCCATATGGGCTGTGATCTGGCCTATAGTCCTGAACGTAAAGATCATCCCCATATGGGCTGTGATCTGGCCTAGTCCTGAACGTAAAGATCATCCCCATATAGGCTGTGATCTGGCCTATAGTCCTGAACGTAAAGATCATCCCCATATGGGCTGTGATCTGGCCTATAGTCCTGAACGTAAAGATCATCCCCATATGGGCTGTGATCTGGCCTAGTCCTGAACGTAAAGATCATCCCCATATGGGCTGTGATCTGGCCTAGTCCTGAACGTCACCGGAGTTGTTCATGACGTCATCATGACAGTCATCATGATGTCATTTGGCTTGCTGGGGTAGTAGTTATTCCTATTAAACAAAACGCATGTCCCTTTCCACAGAAGTCTGTTGATTGGAGATACTACTGCACACTGCGATATGCCACCATTAGCTGGAGTCGAATTAATACAGACCCCCGTCCATCTCTACCGGTACCTGCTCAGGTGCTGCAGACTGCTGCCAACGCCGGCAATGCAGAAACATTATCAACACTCGATAAGACAGGTGAGGTCTTCTTCCCTTGTCCCATTCCCTGGGTGGGAACCCCTTTTGGTGTTTTTAAAAGCATTATGTTATACTTCAGCTATTGAAAAATAGCAGATCTACAAGCTCATAGCGCGGCACCGAGTGCCGCGCTACGAGCTTGTAGGTCTGCTATTTTAGAAAAAGTGTGAAAATGTGGCGCAAATCTTTGAATATTTATTCCTTCAGGGAGAATGTTTTAAACTCAAATCTTTGCTTCTGGGGAGGGGTCCCTGGAACAACATTCAGATGGGGGGGGTCGGCGGCCAATTGCATATAATTCTGGGACTCCTTGACATGAAATAGTTTGAGAACAACTGACATAGAAACATACGTTTTTCTGAAAACTATCATGATTTAGAAGACATTTTGTAGAATCTGGTATCGGGTCGAAATGGGTTATAGCAGGGTATGGGCGATATCCTGTAGTGACTGGTATGAATTCATGCAGTGGTATGCATGCATTTTTGACTGTCATCAACAGTAGGCTATTTTATGTTTTTAATCCATTGAGTATAAATGCACATTGCAAATTGAATATATATAAAAAAAATGCACAGCATGATTACGTATTTGTGTCAACTATTGAAAGCAGCACTAAGCGTTCCGAGAGAGGAAACCAATGATTTTTACCGACATCACATTCTAGTAAAAACACTTGGCCTTCTGCTACCTAAACATTCAAATAAGGACTGGTTCCTGAAAACTGCTGATACATGTACAGTATAATTTGGGTAGGTTTTGTTTTAGAAAAACACACTTTAATGCAATATACATTGTGTTAACCGTATCATGTATAAGGCCAAAGCCAAGGGTGAAAATAATTGCGATCTTCAGAACAGAATACGGAGACTGCATTCATATAGGCATCTCTGCAGCATTTCATGGTGTGGTTTGTGTTAGGAAAGCAAATATATTACTGTCTGGCCCCTATTCCGATAAAAATAACTTTGGTTCTAGAACTGGTTCCGTTATAGACTCTTGGATTTTTTCAGTTTTTTCCAGTTCTGAAACAACCTTTAGGGTTCTGATCGTTTTCAGTGGAAATACTCTGAACCGGTTCAATATTAGGTGGGGAGAAAAAAAAGAACTGAACCGGTTCAACCCTGGTTGAACCTTTCTTTGAAATCTTGTGACATTTTGACCATAATTTGCCAGCTTAAAGGCCCAAAACCACAGCTTAAAGCAAAACCAATTTCGTAGAATTCATGTATTTATAGCTCTAATCTTGGACAGTTGAAGCAACAGTAATGTGCACAAATGTCTGAATCTGGTCTTTTTTATTTCCACTGTAGGGATACAACAGTCATTCAGATGAAAATGACCCCGAGAGAATACAAATAATTATTCAACGAGCTATCGGAGATGCCGACTGGATCCTTAGTAAAGTGAGTTTATTTTTTATCCCACAATTTTGTAACCCATTTTTCACCCCTGTGTCAATCATCTAATGTGATCCTCCAACCTAGTCCCCATATATGGGGGACAAGGGGAGAGCAACGGACTTGAACTCATGCTTCCTTCATGCCTGAGTGTCCAAGTTGCTCCTTTACACCTGACAGGGGGAAGTTTCCCTGGTTGGACGTATAGCGCGTGGAAGGAACACGTTATTCCAACCAGTTCCTTTCCCCTCCATCAGGCGCCCCGGCTGGCCAGGGGGAGGCAGTTTAGAGACCAGGATTACTGCATGTTTTTGTGAGGGTACCTCACAAAAAACTCGAGCAAGTTATGATTTTGTCATTTTTTGTTTTACAGTATGTGAAGAAGAAGTGAGGCACGCCTTGATGTTCTGCTCTTTCCAGTGGTTGGTCTGACTGCAGCTGTACATCATCATCATTACATCATCATCATTATCTACCTGAAGAAACTTAATTGGCCACACTTCAGTATTCAATGCATATTGAGGGAGTTGTATGCCATTCTGTTTATGTTACAGACTTGTGGAAATAATCATCACATAAATATTGACAAAGAATGTAAAAAATGACTACTTTGAGTATAAACGGCATGTGTGTTGAGTTTAGGGACCGGTATTTTCAAGTAAATTACATATTTAAAAGAATGTTTAGTGTCTCCTCAGACATTTATCAAATCTGCTCAAGAATTGGACTATTTAACATCACCCTAATATAAATGTGTGTACCGGTGTGCATATAATATAGACATTTATTTTTTTAAACTTCAAATGCCACCTTTCAAATGGGAGCACCGTGCATCAAACAGTCCACATATTTATGAAGTATATTTATTTAATGGAGTCTGAGAGCCAATATGTAAGTAAATACTGCTGTCATTAAAACATTACAAGATGCAATGAGTTTTAATGTTTGTTTTGAGTGTTAAATATTGTTTCTAATTTATGTATCCTACTTTCTGTTGCAGCTAAACATGCTATAGATTTTTCCTTCATGCTACAAATTATTAAAACCCTCAAATCCATGAATTCAAGGTTTCATGGGGTGTGTAATCGATAAAAGTAGTAATCTTTTTGGGTGAACTACTCCTTTAAGCCACAGACGTTAGCATAAGAACCCATATGGAATATATTCCTGTATATACAGTAGACAAATCTGCAGAGCTGTACCCTGTAGGCCAGCTGCAAGCTGCGCTTAATGTGACACCGCAGCTATGATTGCGCCAAGGGAAGGCTGTCCGGTCAAAGTGGAACATGAAGAGCATAACAAAGGAAACTTAAAAGTCCTCTGCAGAAAGCCTTTTCCTCTACAAAGAAATGACATCAAAATTGTTGTGCAATAGATTTTATTCAAGTATATCCATTTGTCTTAAAATTGATACATGAACAAGAACATGGATAAAAGACATAAAGCTAGGTAAAACAGGAGACTGAACAGCTAGGGAATGTTAAAATAATCATTTTGAATTATTTGTTATTGTAGTAATAAACCCAGCATATATGCCAGTTGAAGGTTATAATTCTGCTGCAGAAAACGGCAGCATAGAAAATTACAGCATAAGAGATGACAATTAACGTTACAATATTTTTTACATACCGGTATATATATGCAAACCAAGACATTATTTACAGTAACATGCAGATACTGTATGTGTTCGAATTAGTAGAAAACGTAATAAAACTACATTTACACAGAGCAATTATTCAGTATAAATAGTATAAATAAATTCATTTGTATATAAATAGCGTTGTCCTCTCCACATGCTTGACAATGTCCGAGCTATAGTAGTATGAACAGGCCTTAATGTTCCAATTAGATTACATTTATACAACACCTAAAAACGCTAATGGTAAGATGACTGGCACAGCTATCACCGCCTGAATGTTACAAAAATGGGTCGGGGAGAGGAGGAGGACATTTCATCATGAGGTTCAGAATATAGATCTTTAATGTCGTTTGCATTGCTTTTTAGAATGAGAGTCAAGTCACTCGTTTAAACTTTGCAGCAAGGTACTGTTAATGGCCTGTAGTAGTGTAGTTTGGTATCGCCGGCATTGGAGAAAAGAAAAAAAAAACAGGCACTTGGGTCACAAATGCGAAACGTTATCGTATGCATTTCTTTCTCCTGCCTTTCGTTACTACCATGTCGTCATTTCTGTAGAATGAACTGGTCGATGAACTCGTTCTGCTCGGCCTCCACCTTGGAGAGAGCCTCGTATTCAATGCGGTATCTGTAATGGGAGAATAACTGCATGTAACAACAACCTTTAACACATTTTGGTGTTTTAACCCATTCTGACCTGAGATCAGATTCATACGAGGTTTCCACTGGACACACACTGGTCTGATTAACCCATTCTGACCTGAGATCAGATTTAAATAAAAATGTCAGTCGTTCTTCGATTTTTCAAAAATAGCAGACCTACAAGCTCGTAGCGCGCCACTCGGTGGCGCGCTATGAGCTTGTAGATCTGCTATTTTTCAATAGCTAAAGCATAACATGATGCTAAACACCAAAATGGGTTCCCGTACAGAATGGGTTAACACATTTTGGTGTTTTAAAGCATGGTTATACTTTAGCTATTGAAAAATATCAGATCTACAAGCTCATAGCGCGGCACTCTGAACTAACTTGTAGGTCTGCTATTTTTGAAAGATCGTGAAAATGTGCCTCAAATCTTTGAATATATATTATTACAGAGTGAACATTTTAACTCAGATCTTTGCTTCTGGTGACGTCCCTGGAACAATATATTTTCAGATGGGGGGGGGGGGCATATTACATATAATTCTGGGGGTCCTTGACATGAAATATTGAGCACCACTGATACAGAAACATAAGGTTTTTCAGAAAAAATACTTTATTTTCTTCGGCGGACTAAATGGGTTAACACAGGGGCTATAATGTGACTCCTCTTATAGCTGGTATGTCTGGACAGGAGTTATATCACATAAGACATTCATTGCCGAACAATGGCCAATGTTTTGCACCAGGTTGTCCCAATTAATTGACGAGACAGGCAAAGGGGCATAATGTGCATCCATCACATCATTTTTTGCATGCTTCTTCTGACTAAGTGGCAAACATGCTGTGGCCTGGAATTCAGAATCCCCCCTGAATAATCGGATCATTCCGTTCCTAATCATTAACTCGTAATTAGTTTATTCAGGTATCTGTTGTGTGAAGATAACTGGATAAGTTAATTTTTTTTAAAGCTGCACCATGTAACTTTTCTCTTCTAACCTCAGATTTTCTTTTTAATCCCACGATTTTTGTAACCCATTTTTCACCCCCTGTGTCAATTATCTAATGCCCAGAAGGTAGACCGTGATCTACCAGTAGATCACAAGGGCTGTGCAGGTAGATCACATTACATGCCCCTAAAAAAAATAGATTTAATTTAATATTTTGCCACTTGAATTAAGGTGACTTGATTGACATTTAGAAGGGCCTGTCAGCTCAAACCCACAATGTATTACTTTGTTTTCAAGATTGTTGTGCACAAACGTCAGTAGCATTACAAAGTTATATACTGTGGAGGTAGTTTACTCACTTTCCACATACAAAATATTACAGTACAATATTACAGTACACACTGTCGGTAGAAAGAACACCCTACCAATTCCATTTCTCCTCTATTTCCCATTCCAAGTGTGATTAGTGTCTTATGTCTGGGATCCGATCTTTTTTTTGGTGGGTAGATCTTGTTGCGCTGGTCATTTTGAAAGTGGCTCTCAGTCTCAAGTCAAAAAAGTGTGTCACCCCTGATCTAATGTGATCCTGGGCTCTACACACCCTCCGCCAACCTAGTCCCCATATATGGGGGATAACGGGAGAGCAACGGACTTGAACTCATGCTTCCTTCATGCCTGAGTGTCCAAGTTGCTCCTTTACACCTGACAGGGGGGGGGAGTTTCCCTGGTTGGACGTAGCACGTGGTAGGAACACGTTATTCCAACCAGTTCCTTTCCCCTCCATCCCCCTCCTGATGACGCGGAGGAGGAAACACGCCGCCAGCAGCACCCACAGCGTCCCGAGCGGGAATCGAACCCAGGACCTTCTAGCTGTGAGGCGACAGCACTACCAGCACTGCCACCGTGTCCCCCTACCTCAGATTTTAACCTGGTTTCCTGCGCAAGTGTGGACTTTTTTTTTTTTTTACCATTGAGCCTGCCTGCTTGCTCAGGTTAAATGTGTGGCAGATCCTGTGTCTAAGTGAGACATGACCTTCGACACGATCTAAATATCTCAATAGATGAGCAGGTTATGTAGTTATATTGTATCAACCAAAATGTCATGATCGTCACGTGACAGACCTAGTGACGCTGTGTCATGTGACCAGTAGTGATGCGCGTGCCGGCCCGCAGCGGTCATCTTAATTGAGCGTGGCGGTGCTGTGCAGGCGTGCGCTGCACACACACAGAATTATATAAAACTGCTCATTTTACTTTGATAACCAGTCATTTGGGGCTACAGGGCAGACAGACTGGTTGGGTCATTTCCTAGTGTTTAAAATGAGATATTCCTCGAATTCCATCCCCTGCCCTTCAAATTCCCTCTGCAAGTCTCTGCCTCCTCCCCTCTCTCTCTCTCTCTCTCTCTCCAAAGCAATAGAATGGACTGGACTTGCTGGGTGTTGAAAAGGCGGTCGTTAGGCTACTTTTTGTTTTCGCGGGCCGTGGGGCGGGCGGGCCGTCGATCAATATATTGTTTTGCGGGGCGGGTTGTGGCGGGTTGTGAAAAAAAAGCCGACCCGCACATCACTATAACTGAACTCTTACCTTTCGAGCTGCATCTTCTTCTCTGCAATCAGAGCGTGTAGCTGCTGCTGCTGGGCCTCTCGTTGTTTTGCCACCGACTTCAGCAGGTTTCTTGCTCCAATTGCCTACAGTATGCCATGAGAGCACAGCCAGGTAAATGATGAGTGATTTAACCGCATTAGAAAACACAAAGCCGACGCAGCACTGCAGGAAAGAGCCGAGCTGAGGTACCGTCCCAGTGCAACAGACTGAGATAAAAACTCCTCAACCGAGAGCTTATTTTGCTCTTGCTACTGGCAGAATATTACCAATGTAGGCGGTCGGCAGGGGCTCAGCCGCTCAGGAGTAAGGGCAGATTCATATTCCTATTTTAGAGCTGAATAAAAGTCGGTTCGGCGCTGTAGAGCCTACAATTTGACGTCATTTGAGGTTCGGGGGGGGGGGGGGGGGGGGGGGCGGGTAGTACCGGGTACCGTCCTAAAGTCGGCTCTTCAGTGCTACTGAAAATTTCTGTCGAGCCGAAATCATTTCGGCACTACAGCGCCGAAACAGCGGTAAAATATAAGAGTATGAATCGGCCCTTAGGCTGGAACCGGAAGGTTCCTGCTTCGTTCCATGAGAGCTAGGTGGACCAGCTTAGAATAAAAACACCATTTTCCGTTTGGCAGAACGACTGCAACCTTTTGCGAAATACTCGGCCCAGGAAAATAAAAGACACATTGTTTTCTGCAGTGTTGCTTTTCGATGTGTACACTGTATATACGTTTATTGAGCCATCTAAAGAAAGAGCACAAAGTACGTTTCAATAATTACATTTTCAATTCAAGCATGGAGCCATGCTTGAATCCGATCTGCGCTGTGCTGCACTCTGGGTGTTTTGGATTATAATATTTCACGTGTATCACTCGTTATTGGATATATTAGGTAAGAAAATTGCTACTTGGCCGTCATAATGACCATCTGAGCAGCCATCAGCTCCCCCACATAATGAATACAGGACAGGTCTCCCAAAGAGAGAAAACCCAAAAACATTTGTACAGCTACAAGCCGTGAACATATTGAATTTAAATGCTTCACTATAGACACACTTTTTATCTGCACTTTCTACATCTGTGTGGAATGTGGATCATAGGAATACCTTCAAAGACGTGATAAGCCATTGGAAAATAGGTCATAAATGGCCTTTTGAATGATTGCCTCAAAAAGTGAATGGCAGGTGACATAACCTAGGGGCCCATTCTGGGCGGGAACCCCTTAAGGTGTTTTAATCATTATGTTATACTTTAGCTATTGAAAAATAGCAGATCTACAAGCTCATAGCGAGGCACAGAGTGCCGCGCTACGAGCTTGTAGATCTGCTATTGATTTTTTGAATCGTGAAAATGTGGTGTAATTCTTTGAATATATATTCTTTAGTTTTTAACTCAAATCTTTGCTTCTGGGGGGGTTCCTGGAACAGCATATTTTCAAATGGGGGTTGGCGGCCAATTACACATCATTTTTGGGGTCCTTGACATGAAATATTGAGCACCACTAGCTGATATAGAAACATAATATTTCAGAAAAACTGTCAGGATTTTGAAGACTTTTTATTTCTACGTCAGGCCTAAATGGGTTAGAAGTAGAGGGAACATAGAGTATACAATAATCACAGTAACTGCTCACCTTCATTTTCTCTGTCTCTGCCTCTTTCGCCAACTCATCCACCAACTCAATAAGGCCTCCGACTATGTTTTGAAACTGTCCGATTTCTGTTAAAAGGAAAAATACAAAAGTGACAATCAATCAACACAGGGGAGTGCTATAACTGTCACTGTTGACTGTGTGTTGGAAGTGGCAATCAAACCCGGGGCTGAACTTACTGTCCACAAACTCTTTGCACTCTTCCTTGAGCTCGGTCGTCTTCTGACCAACCTCAGGCTCCAACACCCGCATCTTGTTCAGCTCATCAAAATGAAGGCCAGCCTCCGCCAGCGGGTCTTTGGCCATGGTGGCCTCAGCGCAGGGCCTTTCAGAGGATTTGACACAAAGAACTACAATTATGACTTCACCTTTACATGTGTGCAGAAGACTGACATGTCTGCTTGTCTTGCACCTGGGATGTGCATGCGTGCACTACCTTCTCATAGAGGAAAAAACATCCCATCTCATCCAAGTGAAAGTTTCATAATCGTTATGAATGTAATCTTGGGCAAATCACTCCTGTTAAAAGTTATTTCAAGCTAGTAGTCTTTCTTTGGGGTGATTTTATTAACTTTTCCCTAATTGTGTGTGTGTGTGTGTGTGTGTGTGTGTGTGTGTGTGTTTGCTTTGCACTCATAAGAGCTCCAACGACCATTGAGTCCACTGAATCCAGTTGAATACTGGACAGCATGCATGGGTGGATTTTTACCTTTAATTGAGATAGTATTTGATATAGAAACAGAAGAAATATGATCTTGCAATCAAACTATTTAATTGTAATAGATTGGCCAGATTGAACAAAACATTATAATATTATCTGCACACTCAAACAGTAACGTAAGCAAGCTTTACAAATACCAGGTACAGACGTACAGTATTTGTACAGTGTACCTATAGATTGATGGCCAACAACAACACACCAATCCCTGTCAGGATCATTACATAAGATCATGTTATCTTTGTAGATAACAGTTTACCAATAACGTTAGCGGAATTCGCTAATTTGCTAGCATAGATATTATGGTACAACAACCACAGCACCCGTTAGTCAATGGCTTGCTGATTATCGTTGATTTGAATAAAACGAGGCTTCTTATTGCTTTACGTTATCCAAGCTCAGATCAGAAAAAATGATGTTAAACTTCAAAAGGTACCTGATTTAAAGGTTGAAATGGCTGCAGGTTGCTAGCTGTGTGAGGTGGCAGCAGAACAGCCCAAACTCCTCCTCCTCCTGGCTGCTGTCAAGGATACGGAATGCTGCATGGCCCCAATAGCCAATAGCAGCCTCGTTAGTAGCAGAGCCAATAGAGTAAACTCCGTGCACTTCATCACTTTTTAGTTTGGAAGCACTCGTCGTAAGTCACTGAACGGTTCTGTGTACCACCTGTTTCGAATTTGCACATCATTGCAGGAGGAAGCAGCGCGACCCGTTAATAAAACGAGTGCTTCCAAACTGCAACATTTGGAAAAATTATCTTTCTTGACAGAAAGTAGCTCATATTAATATAATGTCTACGGTGGATTTTTATGAAACAAAAGCTCGGCAGATTGAAAGAGGAGAATTCAAGCTTGGCCTAGAGCTGCAATGACGGTGAGTTTAACGTCGTTTAATACAAGCAACTCTAGATTCATCCCATTATAAAAACTTTACTTTTCTGACTTCATTTTTTTTTGTATTTAGAAATAATTAAACCGTGTCAAAAGAAAAAAAAAGAAAACCCGCATAAATAATGTGTATTATTTTGTGTATTGTGTATTTGTGTATTTACAGCATAGACTGTACAGTCTATGGTTGGTTGTAACCAACACAGGCGGTATAGGAAGGAAGTAGAAAAATCTCAGGCCGCCATAGGTTTTGTAGTTCTTTTTAGTGCGAGACATTGGGGGTATGAATTGATTACAAGAAGTTAGCAACAGTTTTGTTGTTACATTTAGCTAGTTGATACTTAATGGCAGGGTTTAATTGGTCATTTCAAAATGCCTCAAGATAACAAAGTAGACTAGAGATATAACTTCATCTGACCAGAAGGAATTGGGAAAGGGGCGACGTTAGGGTGAGTTGACGCTAACTAAGTTAGCTAACTTTATACTTATCACGCATTTGTTTCAAACTTGAGTAAAGATGGAAAGAGATTCACAGATTATTATTATTCATCTTAAATCGTAGTTAAGCGTATCAGTAAACGTCAAAACCACTGAAACCAGGACGCCAGATGAGGTCCATTTAAAAGCTGAACGTTGGTATTAATAGTGCTGTAACTGCTGTTATGTAGGCAGGGAATGATCGCATAGCCCCCTTTCGCTTTAGCGACCCTATAGTTTACCTTTTCTGTATTTGGGACTCGGTGTGAGTATCTAGTCTAGTTCGCTCTGTTTGAATGTCTGACGTTTTCAGTTTGTATTTGAAGCAGGGAACAGCGGAATACACTGAACAACCAACCACGCTATCAAGTTATGATCATCATGATGCCATGCAGTAGTATAGACCAACGTTCATTCACCCCCCCCCTCCCACGCTCCCATAGTTTCCTGTCCAGCCACATTCCATTCTGGAGGAAAGGGAAATAACTTAAGAGTTTTTTAGAGATACCACTATAGTTTGGCAGGTGGTTTCCTCACGGTATCAGACTGAGAGACTGTGTTGTATTGTATGTATACTATGTTAGTTACCTAAAATGGAACAATATACAGTCAGTCACTCACAGTGTGCCTTAGCCCCCTCTCGGAACCCCCTGGGTCAGCCCAATCTATCGTGCCGAACCGGGCTGACCATGGGGTCCCTGTGCGGTGATGTGTTTTCGTATGGAAATGATAGAACGCAGACATAAATACCGTCGGTTACGTCGTTTCTGCGCCGTTTGAGGGCTTCTGTTCGTTTGAGGGCTTCTTAATGTGTGAACTATAATTTACAACGTACACCGCTGCGAATTCTCCTGTGCCGCGGAAGCCAGGTGGCAGAGGTAGAGGTGGAATAGGACCCCATGGTAGCTGGGTCTCAAAAATGTCAGAAACTTCAGTACCATTGGGTTCTGACTTGTGGGGCTAAGCGTGCCTGTCTGTCTGTGTGCCACTATACAGGGAGGTCTCTGATCAGAGGCCCCGGCTCCAGGAACCTCTGTATCCTGCCACTAGTTATGCGTTGGTGCAGCGAGAGGCTGTGGTGGCCTCCCCAGTAGCGGTAAACACGGCGGGGGACCTTCGGACCTCCGTCTGCAGGGTGGTCATCTACCTCCAGAAGGACATGTCCGGGGACTGCACCGGCCTGCACCGGCTACAACACAGTCAGGCTGGCACGCCCTCCTCCTGCCCCCCGGGCCTTCCCCTGGCCTGCCCCAAGACCAATAAGACCTGCAGCTTCAGAGGAGCAGTGGGCCTGGGGAATAAGTATGTACGGCTCAACGTCGGAGGGACCCTGTTTTACGCCACGCTGCAGGTTCTGACGAAGCAGAACTCCATGCTGAAGGCCATGTTCAGTGGGAAGAAGGAGGTGTTCGCCGATAGAGAAGGTGAGAACCATGCAGGGTGACGTCTTCTTGATTCGATCTAGATAACGATCTAGGTTTCCGTTCTAAACTCTTCCTGGTTTGAAAGCCATCCTCCGGAATCATCGGACAGCATTCACGTAGCATGATGGGGGCAGTTGTTAGAACTGTTGCCTCAGCCCAGGCGGTGGCGTAACCGTCTGGTCACCCGACTGGTAATCCAGTCGCAGTGTGCTGCGGGTTCGACTCCCGAGCCCCGACACGGCCCGACACGGCCTTTACTGCATGTCTTCCCCCATCTCTCTCCCGTTTCCTGTCAGCCTACTGTCTGTCCCTTCAAAAAACCAATAAAAAAGGCGTAAGCCGCGGAAAAAAATCTTAAAAAAAATAAATAAAAAAGAACTGTTGCCTCATAGCGAGAAAGTTCTGCGTCTGCGTTTCGAAAAGTATTTATTTAAAGACCTTAATAAGCCTCGGACAAAGCCAACTCTTGTTGTGACAAATCATGACAATATACACAAACGTTTAGGGCCGATTTCGGTTTAGTTTTTCTTCTTTCTATAATTAATTTGATCGGCCCAAAACATTGTGTTTATTCTATTGTCATGATTTGTCACAACGTGAGTTGTCTTTGTCCGAGGCATAAAAGGTTTTTAAATGAATACTTTTTGAAACATCTATGGGAAAAATGAATGGGGAATTATCTTCCGTGCCTGTTGTCATCATGAAAGGGGGTGGGACTGCAATGATCTATTTTATTGCCTGGCTATTCATAACTTATGTATGTAAATTGATGTTTTCCTGTTACTGTAATTTTTGTTCCTCCAATGTTTACATTTTCTCCATGATCTTTGAAACATAACAGAATAGTTGAGTCAGCATTGGCTAACTCCCACCCAAAAAAACCAAACAGTTGCCATGAGTTGGGGTGAATAAATATAAACATACTGTACAAAAGGAAAGCCGTTTAGAGAAATGTGGTATGTGTTTATGTATGATTTGGATGGCTGGAGTTGTGAATAGACATTAAATATGGTGGTGTAGTATACTGGTGGGTGAATGTTAGTGCGTCGACCATATGGCAGCTACGTCATTCGTTTGATTCCAGCCAGAGCCAACTCGGTTTGCATGGATCCCTCCCTATATCTTCCTGTATGTATGGCCCTTTTAACATGATGTCATGCTTCGTGTGGACTCTGATGTGGTCTGTTTGTCTACCTTGCAGGCTGGATCCTCATCGACCGCAGTGGGAAACATTTTGGCAGTGTTTTGGGCTACCTGCGGGAGGGCACCGTCACTTTGCCCAAAGGCCGTCAGGCTGTTCTGGAGCTGCTGGCTGAGGCCAAGTATTACCTCATTCAGGGTCTGGTGGAAACCTGCCAAAACAGCTTGCAGGTTTGTCACACAACAAAACCTCTTTGGCGTTGTTAGTTACACCCAGAAGACTGATATGCCTTGTCGTCTGTTCTATTCCATGTTTTTTAACCCATTCTGACCTGAGATCAAATTCTAAAAATGTCTTCTACATCCTGACAGTTTTCCATTCTGACCTGAGATCAGATTTAAAAAAAATCTTCTACGTCAGTCGTTCTTTCGATTTTTCAAAAATAGCAGTCCTACAAGCTCGTAAGTGGCGCGCTATGAGCTTGTAGATCTGCTATTTTTCAATAGCATAACATAATGCTAACACCAAAAGGTGTTCTTGCACAAAATGGGTCAACCCATTAAAACCAACAAAGCATCTTTGTCATTTTTGATTTTAACCAATGTAACCATATTTTATACTTTTGGCTTTTCAAAAATAGCAGATATACAAGCTCATAACGTGTCACTGTGAGCTTGTAGATCTACTAAAATATAGAAATATGTTTATGTGGGTCAGCGGCCATTTTGCCAATAAAATATCATATTGGACGTTCTTGACATGAACATTTTTATTTTATTTTAGAAAACTGTTAGAAGGCATTTGTAGAACTAGAACCTCGGGTATTAATGGGTTAATAATTGCTAAATGTGCTTATTGAAGTAATGTATTACAAATAATTGACATGTTGACTGAGTTCTGTATAAACCCAATCTTTTGCTATAATAATATCACAGCTTTTGTGCTGACCCATGTCTGATTGCTATAAATCTATCTCCCGTGTGTAAAACTCACACGTCGGTCTCTGAAAAGCTTTTGCTCGATAGAACAATCGCTCATCAAAAACAACAACAGCATTGCAGAACCAAATCCAAATTCCTTTGGTCCTTTGGTTTCCGAAGCAGTGGAACAGTAGCTAGGTTTCACTTTGTTCGTTGTTCCAGCACCTACTGTATTTATCACAACTCAATACAGCCACACATCCCTGTCGGTCAGCTCTCCGGGCTGACCAGTTGTGCCCCAGAACTATAAACACACGACCAGAGGTGACCAAGCCTTTGCGGTGGTGGTGGGTATAGCCCCCGGGCTCTGCAAAACAGTTTTGACTCGGACTGCGATACCTGTTGCCCCTTTTTCTATAATCTACAGTACCTAGACTCCTCGAGTCATACCTGTGTCTCACCTCTTATCTTAGTAGTTTAGCTCAGTGGTTCCCAAAGTGGGGGTCGGGGGACCCCCAGGGAGATCCCTGAGGGAGTTCCAGGGGGTACCTAGCTCAATTAGAGATAGTTAGGAAGTTGGGAACCAAATTGACCCTTATGGGTCTGTAACTCAGGTTTATTGTACACATTGAACCAAATGGTTCCATTTGTACACTCTCGGAGTTAAATTAACAGTGGTTTTACAATATAAATTGGGGTACCAGAGATAGAAATGCCATTAAATGGGGGTCCGTAGACTAAAGCATGTCAAACTGGGGGGGTCCTTGAAATGAATATGTTTCGGAATCACTGCTAGAGCCGTAAAATCTTCTCTTGACATATGTTTTCAAATGGGGGTCTAATAAATTAGATTTGGGGGTCCTTGACATGAAATATTGAGGACCACTGATACAGAAACATGAGGTTTTTCCAAGGAAAAAAAAATACATTTAAAAAAAGACTTAAATGTCAACGTCGGGGCCTAAATGGGGTAAGAAGACATTGATGGACAAGTAAGTGGCCATCCTTCAGTGTTATGTAACTGCCCATGTGTCTCTTTTGATTGACAGGACAATCAGGAGCAGGCCCTGTGTGTCATCCCTGTGGTCACCTCCACCAAGGAAGAAGAGAGACTCATCCAAGCCTGTACCAAGGTTAGAGAAGGGCTATTATCCCATTTAGGGAAAGAATATATATATATATATTCAAAGGATTTGTGCCGCATTTTTAGGATTTTTCTAAAATAGCAGACCTACAAGCTCGTAGCGTGCCACTCGTAGGTCTGCTATTTTTCAATAGCTAAAGTATAACATAATGCTTAGTTAAAACACCAAAAGGCGTTCCCGCCCCAGAATGGGTTATGGAGAAGAGTTCATTCATGTGTTTTGGCACCAATATGCTATGTAAATACACGCAATTCAATTCATCGAACCGTCTAATTTGTCTAGACTGATTTGTCTAGACTTCAGATGCATTGCTTAGTTTGCTTACTGTATAATGCTTTCTTTGATTTCGTGCACAGTGACTGAGATTTTTAGGCCAATTATTCATCGAGTGCTTTCTCCCTCTCTCTCTCTGCCAGCCTGTGGTGAAGCTAGTTTACAACAGAAGCAACAACAAGTACTCGTACACGAGGTGAGGAAGCAGCAACACGAACGCTCTAACGCCCCAACGCTGACTTTATCTGCTTTATTTTACCACTCAAGCTCCATGAGTACGATAAGGTTGAGAAGTTAAGATCGACTAGGACAGCGAGTAGACATGAACCTAATTTCTATCGAAATAACGTAACGAATATCCGGCTACAACTAAACGACATGCCTATAGCATCTAATCTATCTAAATAACATAACTAGCCCCTGTCAAACAGCTTGCCTACTGTAACATCAGATTTTTATGAGTTTTTTTTATAGTTTATCATAACTAACATCCATCTGCAAGTATACATCACATACCTAACATCTAGATGACAAAACTAGCATTTTTTTTTAAATGTCTTTTTAAAATGTATTTTTTCCTGAAAAACCTCATGTTTCTATATCGGTGGTTCTCAATATTTCATGTCTAGGACCCCAAAAGTTATCTGTAATTGGCCGCCGACCCCCCATCTGAAAATATGTTGTTCCAGGAACCCTATAGCTCCAGAAGCAAAGATTTGAGTTAAAAAAACTGAAACTCTGAAAGAATATATATTCAAAGATTTGAGGGACATTTTCACGAGTTTTCAAAAATAGCAGACCTTGTAGATCTGCTATTTTTCAATAGCTAAAGTATAACGTAACGCTTAAAACACCAAAAAGGGGTTCCCGCCCCCAAAATGGGTAAGAGACGAGGTGGTCAATAAATTAATCCCCGTCAATAAATTAATCCCCGTCAATAAATTAATCCCCCGACAGCAACTCGGACGACAACCTCCTGAAGAACATCGAGCTGTTCGACAGGCTGTCTCTGAGCTACAACGGGCGAGTGCTCTTCATCAAGGACGTGCTGGGAGACGAGATCTGCTGCTGGTCCTTCTACGGGCAGGGCCGCAAGCTGGCCGAGGTGTGCTGCACCTCCATCGTCTACGCCACGGAGAAGAAGCAGACCAAGGTGAGGAGGAGGAACCGTTGGGGTGTTTTACAACTATTGGTGCATTTGTTTTGTCTGTCAAGGTCATTGATTACGGTTATGTCATTTACATCAGTGGTATCCCAAATTTTTTCGTGTCAAGGAAAGGACCCCCAAATTGTCACTTATTAACCCACGGACCCTCATTTGAAAAGATATGACAGGGACCTCCGTTTAACTTCAAGGACCCCCCAGTTTGACACGCATTAGTCTACGGAGCCCCCAGTTAATGCCGTTTCTATCTCTGCGACCCCCAATTTATATGGTAAAATAAATGTTAATTTAACTCTGAGTTAACATACCGATAAGGGTCCATTTGGTTCCTAATAATCATTTAGCTGCATGGGGACCCCCTGGAACTCTCTCAAGGACCCCAGTGGTTCCACTTTGGGGAACCACTGATTTACATCACAGCATTAACTGGAGGCAAAGCAAGATACAGTAAAAAAAAGAAGGAAAAAAAAGTAGCTAGTGTTCTAGACTGGAACTCACCTATGCTTTTTACGGCATAGGCAGCTCCCGGCAGGATTGTGTGTGTGTGTGTGTGTGTGTGTGTGTGTGTGTGTGTGTGTGTGTATGTACGTGTCTGCGTCAATTTAACAAAGGTGCAGACAATCAGAAATCAGCAGAGAGAGACCGACGTTTGCGCTACTCTATGCCGAATTGAAGTGGACTCGGACCCAGACTTTTTTCTTTTTCTCCCTGGAAATATAAATGTCTGGGTTTCCGAGGCTAGAGAGATGTTCTAATCTAATGTACAGCTGTCAGCTGGCTGCTTGTGGACCACCCTGCCTCAGGGCATTCTGTGAAGCACTCGGCAGCCTTAACCCATTCTGACCTGAGATCAGATTCATACGAGGTTTCCACTAGGACACACACTGGTCGGATTAACCCATTCTGACCTGAGATCAGATTCTAAAAATGTCAGTCGTTCTTCGATTTTTCAAAAATAGCAGACCTACAAGCTCGTAGCGCGCCACTCGGTGGCGCGCTATGAGCTTGTAGATCTGCTATTTTTCAATAGCTAAAGCATAACATGATGCCAACACCAAAATGGGTTCCCGTTCAGAATGGGTTAATGGACACAGACGACAGGATTTGGATAAGATAGTCTCAAGGCTTTGGAATAGAATGTTGCTCTATAATATGAAGGTTTCATTGCCACATACCACTACCAACCGTTACATGTTGGCACGCTGGCTGTCCAAGCTGGTTTTTTTTCTCCTCGTTCATTTCATGTTTGGAAAGACTTTCCTACTCAATCTAAGCTCCTCAGCCCGAGCTATATACCCTCTCTCTAAATCCTGCCAGATTTGTTGACTAATATAATATTGACACCTCGGTCATCCCCTCCCATATCCACGATCCCCACTTAAGCAGGGCACTGTCTTCATTGCCTAACCCATTTTGTACATTACGTTATGCTTTAGCTATTTTAAAAATAGCAGATCTACAAGCTCATAGCGCGCCACCGAGTGGCGCGCTACGAGCTTGTAGGTCTGCTATTTCTGAAAAATCGAAGAATGGTTGACATAGAAACATAGCTTTTTCAGAAAACTGTCAATTTCAAACAGACATTTTTAGAATCTGATCTCAGGTCAGAATGGGCTACGGAACTCTGGATGAGTGGCTTTGACCTCATAACAACCGAAGGCATCCAAAGGTTCCAAACATCCGGTTTCTTCTTAAACCATTTCAGGTGGAATTTCCCGAGGCCCGCATTTACGAGGAGACCCTGAACGCCCTGCTCTATGAGACTGTTGTGCCCGTCCCCGACAACAGCCTGCTGGAGGCCACCAGGCGGCGCCACCACCACGCCCACTGCGGCTCTCACAGCGAGGACGAGGAGGCGGGGCCCGGTGGGGGCGGGGTGGAGCTTCGGGAGCGCGTCCGCCGTATTCACGTGAAGAGGTACAGCACCTACGACGACCGGCCCCTGGGACACTGAGGTGCCACAGAAAGCCCCCCCCCCCCCAACCCAACCAACCCCCGAGAAGTCTGGGCTCCACGGTGAAAAAGAAAATGGCCGGACACAAAAGTATACCTGCTCAGATATCGCACTTTGGTGCCGAACATTGGACTATAATAACACCTGCTGACATTCATACTTTTTACTCTTTTAATATGGTTCTCTCCACCACCACTACACAACGCTCTTTGTCATCTTCAAACTATCTAAAAGTGGCCTTACTATAATTAGTACATTATCTGAGATTATTTGTCTGGATTGTTGTAATCGGTAAATACTTCCTACGAAGCAAAATGTCGACAATGCATTATAAACGTATCGCGGGCATTGTAATCTTGTTTCATCGTAACATTATAAACATTTTATAATGAGTTATAAAAGGTTAAAGTATTCTAATACGAAATTGTAGTAGTATAATTGCTGGGACACATTTCTGGCAAGAATCATAGTGATTTATATTTGCATTATAGAATATGATAACCATGTCCGTGCACTGTTATATGCGTTATAGTATAATATACTGCAAGTGGTCATTGGGTACTTGAATTTGCTTTCCGTGACTTCTCCCTCGTCACGGTACAAAACATGTTCCGTGACGAGGGAGAAGTCACGGAAAGCAAACCGTACGGTGGCACTGAAGGTTGTTCAAGTCTCCGACATTATGACCGCAATAACGACTCATTCTGGATCCTTGAGTAATGAGTATGTCCCACACAGGCAATTTGACAAGGAATTGCAAATTCCCTATAGATACACGACTAGAAAACTCCGTACATGACACTACTACTGTTTTCTAAGATATTTTTTTTGCGGCTTACGCCTTTTATTGGTTTTTTAAAGGGACAGACAGTAGACTGACAGGAAACGGGAGAGAGATGGGGAAAGACATGCAGTAAAGGCCGTGTCGGGCTCGGGAGTCGAACCCGCGGCACACTGCGACTGGATTACCAGTCGGGTGCCCAGACGGTTACACCACCGCCTGGGCCCACTACTACTGTTTTGACCGCGACGGAGGACATATCGGGTTACAACTCGGACGGGGCTGAGTCTGCTCTAGCGAACCTCGCTCACAACTTGCGTGGTGGCTCAAGTTCGGTATGGCGTCCCCTCTGTCGTTGTCTAGACAATTTCAGTGTCTTATGTACGTGTTTGGAGGTTTTCTAGTCGTGTATGTTATGTACGGAATTGCAATTCCGTACATATCTATGGTATTTCCGTGAGGTTGGGTTGGCCATGAGAACATGGTCGTTCATCTTGACATCTGAGCCAGAGAATCTACTACTTTGGCTTTCCGTGCGGAGCTTAAAATCTTGCGTTGGCTCGTATTATGTCAATGCACCGTCTTTGAGGCATAGATTTAATGCCATTTATTTTTCCACCTTTTACATGAAGCACCCAATCACCACTTGATCACTGACTTCAATCGGTGATTACAATGCATTATACATTGTATTATAATGTATTTTAACTGTGAGAATTATTCATAATACACTATGATCCTGTCCCAAAGAAAAAGTCTGTGAGTGACCAGTAATTTATTTGTTATGATTTCATTATGGGTACTTTTTAAGTGCAATTATACAATGTTGTAAGCAGATTACAGTGCATTTATGCCTATAATGCACTATAGACATGGGTTTCATAGGAAGTATTACCTTGTAATGGGGGGGTGGGGGTGTTCTACAAATTAGTTGAAATATTTGGAGCCTCCTAGTGGAGTAAAACGGTATGCACTACTATATCATAGAAATGATAATGGTCTTTAAAATGTAGCCAGCAATCTTCTTAGCACTTCTTAGCACGTTGTTAGACAGGTGGGAGAGAATGTTTTCATATTTATACTTTGAGTGTATGTTTCATATTATAGGTTTAACATTTATATTTTCAGCGGTTCATTACGATTTGCCAAAGGTGAATAATGAAATAGAAAAAAATAACATTTAATGAACGTGATCAAGCTTTTCAGAAGGTTTTTACTTTTTAATCCCCCCCCCCCAAACAGGTTCTTCGCTCTGAATCAAAGTGTGCCTCTTAACTTTTTCCACTGTCTTGAATATAAAAGGTTTGAATTATGAACATTAACTTGTTTGCTATGTGGCTTTCTGTAAACTGTTTCAGTCAGCACTCATAGCATAGACATTTAAATGGAAAGCAACAAATGAAATGTAATTTTTTTTTCTTCTCAAAAACAAGCTTGGATGCATTCCACATAATGTTTCACAGCTGGTCATTTATTTTGCATGACGTTTTTGCAGTCTTTTTGCTTTTATCGATATCTGTACTGTACTGACAGTAGGTTCACAGGAGACGAGGAGAGAGACGAGGGGGTGTAAGACCTGCAGCAAAGGTCGTCAGGATCGGGACTCCAACCTGCTGTCAGATGGGATTATACCAGCCTAGGCCACAAAGTGAGATTCTTTTTCTTTTTAATACTGTTTTCATTATTAGGCGTTTTTTGTATATGACAACATCAGAATATTATCGACAATGATAATGAGTGTTTCAGTTATATAAAATGAAAAAAACAAATGACAGGTAATGTAAATGTTCCACATAATAAAAAAATATATATAAATGTGATAAACTAAAAAAAACTTAAACAATGACAAGTGTGAACAGACAAACAAAACTGACAACAGGACAGAGACACTCTTGCTCTCAAACATTCTCAACATGTTGTAAATCAAATGAATTACAGACATTATTTTTTAAATGAGAAAAAATAAATGTAGCATTTAGCAGACGCTCTTAATCCAGAGCTACTCACATTAAGCATACATATATGAAGCAACAGTTGACTTTTGGTTGTTGATTGTAGGAACACAATCTGACCACAAGAGGGCAGGCACAGTAAGTGTAATGACTTTATGGTCCCAGATCGGTCATGATGAATGATGATGACAACCGTTCTTTCCTTTTTGTGTGCATCTTTTTTGCATTTTGTAGGGGCTGCGTTTATTTCAATCTCTAGCTTTTGTAGGCTATAGCCTATTGTGGAAAGACATTGTGCCACACTGCTAAAACAAATGACGTGCAGCTCATCCCGGTGTCTAACGGGCCTATATATGCATTCCCCAGTGGCGGCGGGTCCAATTAAACTGAAGTGAAGTCAAGTGATTAAATAGCTCTATTATGGTATATGGTAGCCTGTTGGCCGTGACTGGCTGCAGTTGAGTCGTGACGTCATTCACTGCCCATCATAACAGGCAGACAACATAAATCACATAAAATACAGTAAAGACGCATGGTACACATAAAAACAATAAAACACTAACAGGATGGCAGTTCAAGAAGCAACAACGTTACCTCCTCCTCATAGCATTTATAAGGCCTGAATAGATACAGGCACAAATAAGAAGGACAATTTATATATCACTAAGGGAGCAGCCTGTATTCAGAGCTGAAGGGGATCATGAGAGTTGTCCGTATACAACTTTCTTAAGCACCTGTTTTTGGAATTCTTGATCCAGGCTACTGAAATGTACTCCACCTGCAGTTCCATCAGTTTGAAGATAATAGTTATAGCCTATAGTCTAAAGATGCTGCCGCTTGACAATATAGCAATGCTTTGTTTGTCTGTCCAAAACACATTCTGGGCCATTATCTGAACTCTGAAGGAACCCATGATCCGATACTTAGATAGGCCTATTGAGTATATGAGTACTGAATTGATGATAATCCAACTAACAACTACTATTATGGGCTTAATAACTCCAGGAGGGTTGATACACATAGAACCAAAATGGACCCTTATGGCCGGCGCCACGATTTATATAAAAATATAAATCGTATCAAATGGGGGTTGGGGGTCCGTGTGGCGTAAATGCTTGCATCTCGACAATGAAAAGGATGGAGAAACACGTCTGTAGTAGACAGTATATATAGGCTATAGTATAGGCCTAAACTTGCTCGTATAGCCAGTAGCCACCACACCACCTCTCACTTTCTCATGCCACGAGGAAACGGAGCTCTCAGCCTCAAATGCTGTGTGTGTGTGTGTGTGTATGTGGGGGGGGAGAGAGAGAGAGAGAGAGAGAGAGAGAGAGAGAGTCAATGGTGCTGCCTGGGAGTGGGAAGCTTGGCTTCTTTGGGGACAGTCAGTGATTTCAGCCCATTGATCAGTAGGCTAATGACAAAAGAGGCGGAGACCTCCTTCGCTGGCGTCATTCACAGGGAAGCTGAAGATGGCTCCTGAATGCGCCGCGGCACCACCACCACCACACCGATATGCGTCAGCCAGCCTCCAGCAGCTGTCAGGGTCAGGGAAAGCCTCTGCTTTGCCTTGAGCAAGGAACGAGGAAATAATACATTAGGCAAACAAAATAGTAGTAGTTGAAAAGGACGGAAGAGAAGACTATATATAGTAACCCGCGCCGCGAGCTGAGATTGCGGACAGGTCGCGTTGTTGAACGTTGTCCAACTGAACTGGCCACGGAGAGTCATGGGTTCGTCCACGGATGAGGAATTCAAAGAGAAATTATTATGGAACGTGAAACGGGAGGTGAGTGCGATTTGTTTCATTCACGCCCCTGTTCTTTTTTTTTTTCTCCCTCCACGCGATTACCGGTCCATCAGGTCTGTTTTTATACAGAAGAGCGTAAACCAGTTAATTCAATTACACACACCACGATGGAAAAATGTAACAGTCAATCTCTTGACAGCTCATATTATAGGCACTGGTTCAACGGGTTGGTTGACGTGTCGACAGGCACAAATGCGCGCAAGAGTGTTCTACTGTTTGGCTTTTATTAGAATGTGTTTTGTTTATTCTGAGCATCGATTGTAACGTTGATCCAGGGGCTGTAGTGAGAGCTGTCCTAATTTCTTATTTCGTGTTTTATTTTATTTTGTATACAGCAGCAGCAGCAGCAGCATAAGTTTTCCAGTTGGGCTAATTGTGTATAAGATTAAAATGAATATACTATACTACCCGTATCTGCGTTTTCGGAGACGCATGTGTTCTTATTTCCCATTTTGGAGGCGCCTCGCCACCCGCTGATACATTGATTTACGGAGACAATTATCCAATTATTGGGTTCTTCTGTTAATATGGAACAGGTGCTGGGCGCCTAACCACTCAGTCATCATCACACAAGGTCCCGTCTCATTTAGAAGTCAACAGCAAAACTGATACAAAATTAAAATATATAGGTTACACTTGGAAAACATCTACACAGAACAACAGGTTCTATTGTCGGTGGCTAACTATAGCAAGTAAATCATTTTGTTCTTTGTCAATAAATTCGTGATGTGAATCTCACTAGTAGTGCCCTCTAGTGGTTCAATAAGTAATTGCATGATAACACCTTGTGAAGATAACATTTTTATTTGTAACTTTAAAACTATAAAACATCTCAGCTGTAATAATAAATTCAATGGGGTCAAAATATCTTTCTCTGCCTGGCTGCAGCTCTTTAAACCTGAAACAATATCTATCAAAAACTAGCTTGAAATAATCTTAGTAATCAATCTTCAACAGCCTACTGTACACACACACACCACTGCAAATGATTAGGATTATATGGTATTCACAAACTGTCAGGTGCTAGTAATGAATCAATCAAACAAGAACAATTTAAATAGGCCTAGCTCAATACAAAGTTAAAGGACCACTTTTCAACCTATCTCAATATAATAGGTCCTCACTAATCATGATAAAATGGCACAAATTCTTTTCTACTCAGTCTGTGTCTCATGGGAGGGCTGTGGGCAGTTCATAAATCCGTCCACCAGTGACATCATCGTAAAGCAGATTTCTTTTTAAAACACATTTCTTTTTTTACAAAAATGTTTAGATTTGTATTGAACGATGGCTTCCATTTTCGCTTTGCTACTTTTCAGGACTAGAAAGCCTGCAGTTTCTATTAGCTTGGATTCCCCATCGATGATGTCACTGACGGGTTTCTGACCTATGCCCACAGCCCTCCTATGAACACAGACAGAGTAGAGTAGGAAAAAAATGGTGCCATTTTATCATGATTTATTAGTGAGGACCTAGTATGAAGATAGGTTGAAAAGTGGTAAAGTGGTCCTTTAACATTACAAGTTGTTTCTCACTTTAAATTACTAGCCTACTGCAGTTTGAAAATGATACACCTGACGAGCATCATTAGTACTTTATAGAGAACACCTTTGCTATTATAACCTGCTGCAAAGGTGATGCATATTGCATAGCCAGGCCAGCCAGACGCCAGCATATAGAGCACCGAAGTCTGACGTCACTTTCAGTAGAGGGCGTCAGTCCCCAGGTTCATGTATTTGTTTAGTTGCATTGAAATCCCCATTGACGCGATTTTAGATCGCCTCATATAACAACTGTGTTTGAAAAATTAACATGTCACCCCGGCCGCTTCACTCATATGGATATGAAGAATCAACTGACTGAGACGCTAATGTTACTGCTGCTGAATTAGTTAGATTTTCGCTAGAAGCAGACTGTATCATATATGAGTGACTGACTGTTGCAAACGATACAGAGACACCTCCCTGACAATAACGCAGAGACAGCTTGTTTAGTTTTGGACCACAACGCTTATAGTAGACGATATTAAGATCACCCCATGTTATTCTCCATAGAGAAAATACTTACAAACACACAATGCTGCCAACTACTAGCAACTAGTGGTGGACGACTGTACGTACAGGAGGAGGCTGAATAATTGACAAGAAGGCTGCGATGCAATGCAATATTAGATATTACTACTACTACTGCTGCCAGAAGCTGCTATGCATCACCTTTACAACAGGTCACAACAGCAGAAGAGCGCTCTACTAGGCACTGTTTATGAAAGGGATGTATCTGTCAAATCTCAATCTCTCAAAATTCAACACAAAATGCCACTTTCCACAGCAGCAGTTTCAAAATAACTGCTGTGGAAATTAAGTGGCATTTTGTGTTGAATTTTGAGAAAGTTTTAGTTGAGCTATTTAAAATTGTTCTTGTTTGATTGATTTATTGCAAACAGCCAGTTGGTAAATTTTTGCCAGTGATTTCCAATTTGCAGTGGTATATAATTTTGGGTGCAACTGATATTTCTAATTCATAAATATATTTACTAGACAGGACAATTCAGTAGGCAAAGCACGTATGACCCCTTTTGTTTTTGTTCGTTTTATTCTTCTGCTGCTACAGCCAGAACCGTGCAGTCGTCCTTTACACAACTCTACAGTATAGTCATTAAAACACTACAGAGACATGAAACTCACAACCATTGGCCAAAGGGTGGCGCTATAGCACTCAATTTATAAATGTAGACTTTGAACGGGTATAACGAATGCATCCGTTATCTCTGACTCTGCCGAGAAGGCAGACCGGCAGAGTCAGAGAGTCAGAGCTGGGACTGCAGGCGGTCATTTAGCACAAGGAAATTTCACCTCGTGCAGCTGCGGGTTTAATTAGGCAACACATTAGGGCAGGCTAATGCGTTTTTCCTATTGCATACATTTTATCACCTAAACTATAAAGAGACCTGGGTGTATAATGTTTCATTTATTTATCACAACCATGCACTAAAAAGGCTACTCGGATATTTGTATGGTGGTGGAGCGGGCTCTCGTCCGAATGTTGAGCTGCTTCTACCGGCTGTGGAAGTTGCAGCGGGGGCCGGCCTGCTGGCCTCGGCATCGGCCTCAGTGTTTTGTCTGCTTGAACTCCCCGCAATATTCCTTTTTTATATCGATATCCATGATTTTACCGGTTTGGTTTTCCCTCTGAAAAGATTTGAATTGACCCGCACGGCCCGTGGCGACAACATGACGTAGTGATGGCGTTGAGGTGCGGCTGCATCAAAACAAATCCGACTCTGTTCAGACTATTGCCAGTGTAAGTAAGTAGCCTTGCCGAGCCATGAGGCCCATAGGGGGCAGGAGCCTATCTCCTGTTTCTGTAGCCATGAGGCCCATAGGGGGCAGGAGCCTATCTCCTGTTTCTGTAGCCATGAGGCCCATAGGGGGCAGGAGCCTATCTCCTGTTTCTGTAGCCATGAGGCCCATAGGGGGCAGGAGCCTATCTTCTGTTTCTGTAGCGTGAGGCAGCTTGATGTACAAGTACACCCCCTGGACATGACACTAGTATGTCGCAGGGACTTATACCAATCCAACCCTTGATGCTGAGTGTCAAGCAGGGAGGCACTGGGTCCCATTTTTAGTCTTTGGTATGACCCAGCCGGGGATCGAACCCCGACCTCCCAGTCTCAGGGCCGACACTCTTAACCACAAGGCCACTGAGCTGGTTAGTTAGAGATAGGCCTACCATATTTCTGTAGATAAGAGAAGAACCAGCAGAAACGTTAGTGAAATATAATACTACCATACTTTAGTATAGTATAGTATAGTATATATATATTTTTAGATACATTTGACCTCACTGGAAGGAACTGTTAGAACAACACGACCACTCTGTCAGTGGTAAATATGATTATATCAGGACGGTTATTGTATTCTCCATCACCTGAAAACACATTTTCATCCCAAGGACAATCGATGGATTTTGACATTTAAACACACCAACCTGTGTGTGGCCACTGCCCCAGCCTCCGGCCTCTGTCTCGCTGAACCTTGGCATTGCCTGGCAACTGAAGGCTTTCAGCAGCAACAGTACAGTAGCTCAATACTTTAGGATTACATCAACTGATGATCAATTTAATACTGTAGTGGCGGGGACGGGCCCCCCCTCGCACTTAAACACAAGGTTGTTGCCACATCACCATGCTTCGAGGGGAAACACACACTGTTGACGTGCATTTCTGTTTCATTCTCGATTATTGTCATAGTTTATAGTAACTACAATATGTACGGTACTATATACAACCCATATTGACAAGAACATTCTGCCTATTTCCACTGTTCACAGGGTTCATATACAACCCCCATGACGCATTGTATGGGGAAGGATGTTTTAGATTTAGTCGACTAAAGTGTATTTTGGCGGGGCCTTGATGCCGTCGTAATGACTGAGTGATTTTACACTTATAGCCGATCTACAAGCTCACAACACGTCGCGCTTGTAGATCTGCTATTCAGCATGTAACCAAGTGTGAAATAACTTATACTGGATCTCTTGTCCACTAGTCCCGGTCCTTCCTAACATTTTAGTCTAGTTTTTATTTGTCGACGAAATTGTCAATATATTTAGTCTTTAGTTTTAGTCGCCATAGCTTAGTTTTCATTTAGTTTTCGTCAGTGAAAATAGTCGACCAAACATTTTTCGTCTTAGTATTAGTCGACAAAATCAACACTGCATGCAATGAGATGTTATGTATTTTACTATCCACAAATTACTAATTGTTTTCTGTTTTTTTTATTATCCGCAAATGCATTTGTGTGGTGTGAAGTCATATCAAATGCATTTGTGTGGTGTGAAGTCATATCAAATACATTTGTGTGGTGTGAAGTCATATCAAATACATTTGTGTGGTGTGAAGTCATATCAAATACATTTGTGTGGTGTGAAGTCATATCAAATACATTTGTGTGGTGTGTGAAGTCATATCAAATACATTTGTGTGGTGTGAAGTCATATCAAATACATTTGTGTGGTGTGTGAAGTCATATCAAATACATTTGTGTGGTGTGTGAAGTCATATCAAATACATTTGTGTGGTGTGTGAAGTCATATCAAATACATTTGTGTGGTGTGTGAAGTCATATCAAATACATTTGTGTGGTGTGAAGTCATATCAAATACATTTGTGTGGTGTGAAGTCATATCAAATACATTTGTGTGGTGTGAAGTCATACCAAATACATTTGTGTGGTGTGAAGTCATATCAAATACATTTGTGTGGTGTGAAGTCATACCAAATACATTTGTGTGGTGTGAAGTCATATCAAATACATTTGTGTGTTGTGAAGTCATATCCACAGAAACATGTCTTGGGAAAAAAATGTACTCTGTGGTTATTATAGCTACATTACGTGGCCATTTTCATTTGTACAATTTTGTGGATCCAATTCTACATGCCATGGGTAGCACGCTTTACACATTTGGGAAATTATGTCCCCTTTATATACCACAGCAATCTGTCAAATTGATCTCACAAATACAGTTTTATTACTTTACAATTGTTTTTTCTATGATTCCCATGTATAGTTTACTATCCGGAAATACATTTGTGTGGTGTAAAAAATAATCCACAAAAACAAAAGACGTGGTCAAATTGTGTGAAGCTTTTCATCAAGGTGCACTCGGAAACGTTATAATCCATTAACCCATTCTGACCTGAGATCAGATTCATACGAGGTTTCCACTGGACACACACTGGTCTGATTAAATCCTTTATCCTCACCATGTTTGAGCACTAATAGTGAGCATGTCATTGTCAGCCAATATTGGCCTTTCCTCACATCCACACTAGACACTATACTAGGCTAGTGGTCCAGCTTTCTCTGCCTTTGTGTCAGGGCAGGTGTTTGTATGAGATATCACACAAACCCCAAGTGGTTTCTTTTCCAGATAGCGAGTATATAAGCGACTATAAAGAAGGATGATTCAGAGCTGCCACTCAGTCAGGTTTGGTGCTGCATGGTCTACTGCTCGACACGGAGTGAACTGGCAATCTTTTGACATGTCTCGCCCTGACCCTGACGTGGTGGGATTGAAGTGAGACAATGAGGTGATGGGGGGTCACCTCATTTTAGTTCACATGAGGCTCAAATTTAGGGTCACCCTCAGTGGGGAACGGAGGTTCTAGAGACGTATTAACCCATTCTGGGCGGGCACCCATTTTGGTGTTAGCACTATGTTATGCTTTAGCTATTGAAAAATAGCAGATCTACAAGCTCATAGCGCGCCACCGAGTGGCGCGCTACGAGCTTGTAGGTCTGCTATTTTTGAAAAATCGAAGAATGACTGACATTTTTAGAATCTGATCTCAGGTCAGAATGGGTTAATCAGAACCAGTGTGTGTCCAGTGGAAACCTCGTATAGAATCTGATCTCAGGTCAGAATGGGTTAAGCAATCTGCGATG
>NC_137870.1:3436393-3448893 GCF_963924005.1 Protomyctophum bolini | reverse complement strand
TTTTCACGATTTAAAAAAAATAGCAGACCTACAAGCTCATAGCGCGCCACTCGGTGGCGCGCTATGAGCTTGTAGATCTGCTATTTTTCAATAGCTAAATTATAACATAATGTTTAAAAACACCAAGAGGTGTTCCCGCCCAAAGTGTGTTAACTTTGTGAGAGTTTATAATACGCCTCCCTGGAGATGGAACCTTGTCAGAAAGCCGGAACAGCCTCGTCTGTGTGCTTAATTGGAAGGCAGTGGGCATGTTTGCTGCATTTGCTTATGTTTTTTTTTAGCTGTTATCTTTAAAAAATAAATATATTATTATATATATATATCCTGCCCGTGTTCAGTGCTTCATACATTTTGACTGTTGTTTTACTTTTATGGCAATTACCGTATAAATAAATGAGATTTTCACTGATCATAGTTCATATACTGTATACAAGTATACTACTTGTGACTTGTGACTGTCATGGCAGACAGACCCCCCAGACAGTGTTTTGTGGCACGTTTGGTGTGGATTGGAGAAATGGTGTGCCTGTGTGGCCCCCCGGAGTGGCCCTTGGAGGTCCCTGGTGGTCCCTGGTGTGACTTGTCCTTATTTATGGTAGTACAGTGTCTGCGACTCTGCGCCATGTTTTGATACAGAGATATTATATAATAAGTAGCCTTGCTGAGCCATGAGGGGCCCATAGGGGGCAGGAGCCTATCTCCTGTTTCTGTAGCGTGAGGCAGCTTGATGTAAAAACAGTACAAGTACACCCCCTGGACATGACGCTAGTATGTCTCAGGGAATTAACCCCAACCCCAACCCTTGATGCTGAGTGTCAAGCAGGGAGGCACTGGGTCCCATTTTTAGAGTCTTTGGTATGACCCGGCCGGGGTATATATATATATATATATATATATATATATATATATATATACATATCAAAAAAGAGAGAAAAACCTTCCAAGGAAGGGACTGCACACTCCAGGGAACAGACTAGCACCTGACGAAGCTTACGGCGAAACGCGTCGTGCTAATAAATAAGTTTGATGCAGTAAGTTGTCCGTCTCTGTTCCCTGGAGTGTGCAGTCCCTTCCTTGGAAGGTTTTTCTCTTTTTTGATGTCTATGCCTGCTAACTAGACTTGCACCTCCTACGGGTCTTTTTGGATGTGCATGAGTCCCTTTTTTGTCTCATATATATATATATATATATATATATATATATGTATATACACACACCGCAATATATGCCATTCACACAAGATTTATCATGTTTAGGTACTAAACCCGCCTGTGCCAATGTGGAGAAGATGGCATTTCTTTTTTATTACTATTGATTCAGAAAGGTATCACTGATATTCACCGTATAGTAGCTATAAGTATAAGGCTTGCTTCCAGCTATGGTGGGCGCTTCAAATGTTCTCTCTGATATGAGCTGAGGGATGATAGGAGGAGCTCAATGGAAATAACTCAGTTCTAATGTTCTCTCTGATATGAGGCGAGGGATGATAGGAGGAGCTCAATGGAAATAACTCAGTTCTAATGTTCTCTCTGATATGAGGTGAGGGATGATAGGAGGAGCTCAGTGAAAATAACTCAGTTCAAATGTTCTCTCTGATATGAGGCTGAGGGATGATAGGAGGAGCTCAATGAAAATAACTCAGTTCTAATGTTCTCTCTGATATGAGGTATGAGGGATGATAGGAGGAGCTCAATGAAAATAACTCAGTTCTAATGTTCTCTCTGATATGAGGTGAGGGATGATAGGAGGAGCTCAATGGAAATAACTCAGTTCTAATGTTCTCTCTGATATGAGGTGAGGGATGACAGGAGGAGCTCAATGAAAATAACTCAGCGCGACCTTACGCGGTTATACGATATTTAAAATGAGTCGCAAATCTTTGAATATATATATATATATTCTTTCAGAGCCAACATTTTTAACTCAATTCTTTGCTTCTGCAAAGAATTCCTGCACTATACCTGCATCGAGTGATCTTGGTACACAGAAGTTGATCTATTGAAGATTCTGACCTTGAAAGTACATAATCTTTGTTTTGATTGTATTGCTGTATTGTTGTATTGTTCTTTCTGCTTTGGCAATGTAAACATATGTTTTCTCATGCCATTAAAGCCCTTTGAATTGAATTGAATTGAATTGAATTGCTTCTGGGGGGGGGGTCCCTGGAACAACATATTTTCAGATGGTGGCTCGGCGAGCCAACTACATACATTTTTTGAGGGTCCTTGCCATGAAAATGTTTCAGAACGACTGACGCATAGAAACACTGTCAGGATTTAGAAGACATTTGTAGAATCGACCTCAGGTGAAGCAGCTGTACTTAAAGCTGCCCAGACAGAGATGACAAATGTGAACACTCTGGCCTTTCCTTCTATAATAACGCAAACACACCAAAACAATGTCAATCAATGGCCTCATGCAGTGTTCTTATGGATGGTCCTTTGTGTGTGTGTTCTGTTCAGGTGAAGCAGATTATGGAGGAAGCTGTGACTAAGAAGTTTGTTCTTATGGATGGTCCTTTGTGTGTGTGTTCTGTTCAGGTGAAGCAGATTATGGAGGAAGCTGTGACTAAGAAGTTTGTCCACGAGGACAGCAGTCATATCACCGCGCTGTGCAGTAAGTACTCCACTCTTCTCCCATGTGATAATAAGTCTCTCTCCATCTCTCTCCATCTCTCTCTCTCTCTCTCTCACGCACAGACGCGCACACAGTCACACACACACACACACACACACACACACAGTCACACACACACACACACGCACACACAGCAGGTGAGCCTCAGTGCTGAGGTACACAGCACTTGACGTCACACTGCCTCTGACTGCTGCCTGCCGCATCAATGGAAAGTTAATAATTGCAGCGCGGAGTTAATGGAAGCTAATTTTAGAGGCAATCTGTGAAAAACTCTAGTTTTTCTGCTAAGGCTGTGTCTGTCTGCTGCTCCTCCCCCCCCCCCCCTTCTAGTACTAGGCGGTGGGATGGTGTGGTGATGGAGGGGGTGGTGTTGGGTGTGTGTGGGGGGGGGGGGGGGGGGTGTTATGTGGGTGAGTCATTCCTTAATTCCTGTGAGATCCATATTAGTACAGCCTGTTTAAGCCACAGAAACTTGTCTGGGTTCAGTCTGGTGACCCCCTGTGTGACTGTATACTGTTATAATACAGTGGACCAGTCAGTGTTGTTTTTGGCTTTAGTCATATATATAGTCTCTTGAAACGTTTTCATTTAGTTTTAGTCACATTTTAGTCACCTGTAATGTGTCTAGTCTAGTGTTAGTCGACTAAATATCATAAAATTCTTTCGACTTAATCTACAGGTGATTTAGTCGACTAAAATGTGTTTTGGCGGGCCTTGATGCCGTCTTAATGACTGATTTTACACTTGCTGAAAATAGCCGATCTGCTATTTTCAGCATGCATTATTGTAAAATGACTTATACTGGATCTCTTGTCCACTATAGTCCCTTCCTATAACATTTTAGTCTAGTTTTTATTTGTTCACGAAATTGTCAGTATATTTAGTCTTAGTTTTAGTCACTGTAGCTTAGTTTTCATTTAGTTTACATTTAGTTTTCGTCAGTGGGGAAAAAGGTAGTCGACGAACATTCTTCCGTCTTAGAAAACAACACTGCCGGCAAGATATAGGTCTTTTACCTTAATGGTGGGCCAGGGACAGTAAACCAGATTAAACCAGAACACATTAAACCATCAGTCTGTTTTAATTATAGATGTTCAATACTTTGATTGAGTGTTATTGGAGAAACCGCTTCTTCCACACCATCGTCTTCCTCCTGGCAGAGTCGCCATCCTCACCGCCGGCACTCTCTCTCTTAACCCATTCTGACCTGAGATCAGATTCATACGAGGTTTCCACTACTGGACACACACTGGTCTGATCAACCCATTCTGACCTGAGATCAGATTCATACGAGGTTTCCACTGGACACACACACTGGTCTGATTAACCCATTCTGACCTGAGATCAGATTCTAGAACAATGTCAGTCTTTCTTCGATTTAAAAAAAATAGCAGACCTACAAGCTCGTAGCGCGCCACTCGGTGGCGCGCTATGAGCTTGTAGATCTGCTATTTTTCAAAAGCTAAAGCATAACATGATGCCAACACCAAAATGGATTCCCGTTCAGAATGGTTTAATAATGGTAATCGTAGACGCCACAGAGGGATTGTATTTTACCTCCACACACAGAGCTATTGTACATTTCTATTTGCATAATAGTTTAAATCAATTTTCCCCCATTGGGCTGGCGTACAGTATACAGAGAAAGATACAGAGCAGTAAGTCTTAACCCATTTTGCGCAGGAACCCCTTTTGGTGTCAGCATCATGTCATGCTTTAGCTATTGAAAAATAGCAGATCTACAAGCTCATAGCGCGCCACCGAGTGGCGCGCTACGAGCTTGTAGGTCTGCTATTTTTGAAAAAATCGAAGAGCGACTGACATAGAAGACATTTTTTTTAGACCTGAGATCAGAATGGAAAACTGTCAGGATGTAGAAGACATTTTTTAGAATCTGATCTCAGGTCAGAATGGAAAACTGTCAGGATGTATAGAAGACTTGTTTAGAATCTGATCTCAGGTCAGAATGGAAAACTGTCAGGATGTATAGAAGACATTTTTAGAATCTGATCTCAGGTCAGAATGGAAAACTGTCAGGATGTAGAAGACATTTTTAGAATCTGATCTCAGGTCAGAATGGAAAACTGTCAGGATGTAGAAGACATTTTTAGAATCTGATCTCAGGTCAGAATGGGTTAAAGAACCACCATTCTTCTGTGCGTTAGAATCTGATCTCAGGTCAGAATGGGTTAAGGACAGGCCACAGCATGCTGCGCACCACGTTGTCCCTGCCACAGTGCCAGCCCGGCATGCAGAGCCAGACGTCGTCTACGCTATGACGTCACCGTGTCGGCGGTCATGCTAATCAGTCTTCTGCTGCAGTGGTGGGGGGAGGGGGGGGGGGGGGGGGAGATGAGAGGTCAGGTACTAATGAGCAGTGCTGATGTCATGGCATGGGGTGAGTCAGTGAAGCCCCCCCCCCTTCCCCCCTCCCCGTTGGCATTGCTTCTTAAGATGTTATAATTGTGCTGTATTCACTAATGAATGACGGATTAACCCATTCTGACCTGAGATCAGATTCTATAAATGTTTTCTACATCCTGACAGTTTTCATTCTGACCTGAGATCAGATTCTATAAATGTTCTTCTACATCCTGACAGTTTTCATTCTGACCTGAGATCAGATTCTATAAATGTTCTTCTACATCCTGACAGTTTTCTGAAAAAGCCATCTTTCTGTGACAGTCGTTCTTCGATTTTTCAAAAATAGCAGACCTACAAGCTCGTAGCGTGCCACTCGGTGGCGCGCTATGAGCTTGTAGATCTGCTATTTTTCAATAGCTAAAGCATAACATGATGCTAACACCAAAAGGGGTTCCCGTTCAGAATGGATTAATGCCATTGTTATCATTACAGAGCAGGAAGGAAGGAAGGCAGGGAGGGGTGTCTTCTTTTTCTGGCTTGTATTTCTTGCATCGGAGATGGAAATATTCATACTCCCTGTTTCTGAGGGATTTGATCCGAAGGGTGTTAACCCATTCTGAACGGTTTGGTGTTAGCATCATGTTATGCTTTAGCTATTGAAAAATAGCAGATCTACAAGCTCATAGCGCGCCACCGAGTGGCGCGCTACGAGCTTGTAGGTCTGCTATTTTTGATAAATCAAAGAACGACTGACATTTTTTCAGAATCTGATCTGTGGTCAGAATGGGTTAATCAGACCAGTGTGTGTCCAGTGGAAACCTTGTATGAATCTGATCTCAGGTCAGAATGGGTTAATCAGACCAGTGTGTGTCCAGTGGAAACCTTGTATGAATCTGATCTCAGGTCAGAATGGGTTAATCAGACCAGTGTGTGTCCAGTGGAAACCTTGTATGAGTCTGATCTCAGGTCAGAATGGGTTAACGTTGTGTAACGTTGTTGATTTAGTTTTGCATGGCATGCTATATATATATAGGACACAGTTGGGCAGTTTTTCCTGGACCTTTTATTGAGACGCATAGTGTGTAAGAGAGAGAGAGAGAGAGAGAGGGAGAGAGGGAGAGAGGGAGAGAGACGGGAAGCCGGGCGAGAGAACAAGTGGTGGTGGAAAAAGTACTCAATTGTTTTACTTAAGTGAAAGTATACCAATACTGCAATACTTCATTACAAGTAAAAGTATACGGAATTGAAAATGTACTTGAGTAAAAGTACAAAAGTATCGGCATCAAAATGTACTAAAAGTAAAAGTAGTCCTTGTGCAGAATGTGCCTTTTTCTAATCGAAAATCTCCAAAGTAACTCAAGTTTTCAAATAATTGTAGTGGAGTAAAAGTACAAATGTTGGCTCTGAGTAATGTTGGAGTAGAAGTAAAAGTACTGGAAATTGAAAATACTCAAGTAAAGTACAAATACCTCAACATTGTATATACACATAAGCACAGTATACTTAGTTACTTTCCACCACTGGAGAGAAGCAGACATGCAGCGAAGGTTGGCCTCATGGCGCAGTTAATCGGAGCGATGCATCGGAGCCTATATGTGGTTACGTTTGGAGCAGCGGTGGCCCAACGGTTTGCGGAGCGGTCTTGATATCGTGAAGGTCGCTAGTTCGTATCCCCGGACCGGCACGTTAGAATTACCACCGCTGAAGTGCCCTTTTGGACAAGGCATTGAACCCCTACCATGAAATGTTCTATGAGCAGGGCCTGGCTGTAAACAAGTTCTTCAGCTTAGTCCAGTTACCCTGCAGGGTAAACATAGTACCTTTAGTCCAGTTACCCTGGCTAAACATAGTACCTTTCCTTTCTTTACGTACGTGCTTCGACCACACTGACATTGATGTTCCCCAAATGGGGCCTTTTTTGCAGGATGGTTTGACAAACAGTCCAATCTTAAAGTATACACCCATTCACAGGCTGTGATAATGCATTTGCGACAGCCGAAGGCAGACGCACGCACGCATGGCACGCAAGCACACACGCACACACGCAACTTACTTAACCCCTCCGCTTAAGCCCTATATCTGAATCTTTCTTTAGCCTAATATAACCGTAACATATTTTTCAACCCACTAAAACCTGCAGGAACCGGGACCTGGATAATGGTCGCATAGCTTACAACATTGATTTATCAAACTGTACTTATTACTATACATACATACCGGTAGTATACTACAAATGTGTTCTATATGTGGTTCTCAATAGTACAGACAGACAGACAGACAGACAGACAGACAGACAGACAGACAGATCAGACACTAACGAAGTGAAACTTCTTATTTATACTGGCTGGTGTTAAACTCTACATCTTTCTCTCAATGCCCTTTTAAGTGTGTACTTGAGGGTGTTGATGCATCTATTCAACTGCCCGGGTGCGTGTGCTTGCTTGCGTGTGTGCGACTGTGCGTGCGTGGCGTGCGTGTGTGTGAAGGCACACTGCTGTCGTGGCACTGGCGATGTGAGCCAAGCTAAGTGCATTATGCCCAGAACAGAACAGGACGACCATTCTCTACTAGTCACGACTTCTCTTACACTGTAGGGTGCACTGTGTGTCTGACAGAGCTTTTACACTGTAGGGTGCACTGTGTCAGGGGGGGGGGGTAGGACCACTATACCAGTTGACCTGTAGTAAGTCTCATGGTCGGGGGGGTAGGACCAAGTCTAATGGGTTTTGGGATTTGTTTATAAACATTTTGGTATTTGTTTATAAACATTTGGGATTTGTTTATAAACATTTGGGATTTGTTTATAAACATTTGTGATTTGTTTATAAACATTTTGGGATTTGTTTATAAACATTTGGGATTTGTTTACAAACATTTGGGATTTGTTTATAAACATTTGGGATTTGTAAGTCTCACGGGGGGGGGGGTAGGACCACTACCAGTTGACCTGTAGTAAGTCTCATGGTCGGGGGGGTAGGACCAAGTCTCATGGGTTTTGGGATTTGTTTATAAACATTTTGGGATTTGTTTATAAACATTTGGGATTTGTTTATAAACATTTGTGATTTGTTTATAAACATTTTGGGATTAGTTTATAAACATTTGGGATTTGTTTACAAACATTTGGGATTTGTTTATAAACATTTGGGATTTGTAAGTCTCATGGGGGGGGGGGGGGGGGGGGTAGGACCACTACCAGTTGACCTGTAGTAAGTCTCATGGTCGGGGGGGTAGGACCAAGTCTCATGGGTTTTGGGATTTGTTTATAAACATTTTGGGATTTGTTTATAAACATTTGGGATTTGTTTATAAACATTTGTGATTTGTTTATAAACATTTTGGGATTTGTTTATAAACATTTGTGATTTGTTTATAAACATTTTGAGTTTTGTTTATAAACATTTGGGATTTGTTTATAAACATTTGGGATTTGTAAGTCTCATGGGGGGGGGGGGTAGGACCACTACCAGTTGGCGTCTGTGTGTCTGACAGAGCTTATACACTGTAGGGTGCACTGTGTGTCTGACAGAGCTTATACACTGTAGGGTGCACTGTGTGTCTGACAGAGCTTTTACACTGTAGGGTGCACTGTGTGTCTGACAGAGCTTTTACACTGTAGGGTGCACTGTGTGTCTGACAGAGCTTATACACTGTAGGGTGCACTGTGTGTCTGACAGAGCTGTTACACTGTAGGGTGCACTGTGTGTCTGACAGAGCTTTTACACTGTAGGGTGCACTGTGTGTCTGACAGAGCTTATACACTGTAGGGTGCACTGTGTGTCTGACAGAGCTTTTACACTGTAGGGTGCACTGTGTGTCTGACATAGCTTTTACACTGTAGGGTGCACTGTGTGTCTGACAGAGCTTTTACACTGTAGGGTGCACTGTGTGTCTGACAGAGCTTATACACTGTAGGGTGCACTGTGTGTCTGACAGAGCTTTTACACTGTAGGGTGCACTGTGTGTCTGACAGAGCTTATACACTGTAGGGTGCACTGTGTGTCTGACAGAGCTTTTACACTGTAGGGTGCACTGTGTGTCTGACAGAGCTTTTACACTGTAGGGTGCACTGTGTGTCTGACAGAGCTTATACACTGTAGGGTGCACTGTGTGTCTGACAGAGCTTTTACACTGTAGGGTGCACTGTGTGTCTGACAGAGCTGTTACACTGTAGGGTGCACTGTGTGTCTGACAGAGCTTTTACACTGTAGGGTGCACTGTGTGTCTGACAGAGCTGTTACACTGTAGGGTGCACTGTGTGTCTGACAGAGCTTTTACACTGTAGGGTGCACTGTGTGTCTGACAGAGCTGTTACACTGTAGGGTGCACTGTGTGTCTGACAGAGCTGTTACACTGTAGGGTGCACTGTGGCCCCTTTTCCACCGGTTGGTTCCAAGTGGGAACCGGTTCAGTTCTTTTTAGTTCTTAGTCCATGAGCCAGAGCTCCAAAATTGAAACGTTAATTATGAATTGAGTGGAGCAAAACCATACCTATATTAGATTCTTATCACCATGAAACTTCCCCAATTGAGTACGTACACGAAGACAATGATTTATTGTATTACAAATTTTACATTTTTAAATATGCAAATGAGGCATTATGTAGCAAAATATGCAAAATAATCGAAAATATGAAAAAGCTACTACTGTGGAAGGGTTATCATGTATTAATTTACTTATATTGATCCTATAAACAATTTAATATAGGGTAGAGTTTGCCCACCAATGTTGGAGCTCTGGCTCATGGACTAAGAACCAAAAAGAACTGAACCGGTTCCCACTGGGAACCAACCGGTGGAAAAGAACTGAACCGGTTCCCACTGGGAACCAACCGGTGGAAAAGAACTGAACCGGTTCCCATTGGGAACCAACTGGTGGAAAAGGGGTCTGAGTGTCTCACAGAGTCTCCTGAGCAGTCCTGCATCAACTCAACTCACTAATAGAGCTGCCTCATTATTCCCAGATGCTGTGTTGTTGTCGTTGTTGTTGTTCTTTTGGGGCAGCAAATTTAGATTTTTTTAGTTTGAGTCAGTCTTTTGAATAGTTTTCATTTAGGTTTTGGTCACATTTTAGTCACCCGGAATGTTTTAGTGTTCTCTCTTCTCCTCTGTCCCTGTCCATACTGTACTTGTGCCTGTGGTATACAGTATCTGTTCAGTGGCAGGTCATCACATGACCCCGAGCATCCTAATGAGCCAATTAGCACATGCTGATGATGCTGGGAGACTAACCCCCCCCCCCCCCCCCCCCCCCCAAAGCCCCCATCAGATCCATAGATCTGATGGACTTGAGAAAAGATTCAACAAATAAATGCCTTCTAAATCTTGACAGTTTTCTGAAAAAACCCCATGTCAGTCATTCTGAAACATTTTCATGTCAAGGACCCGCAAGATTATTATATGTAATTGTGGCCGCCGACCCCCATTTGAAACATAAATATGTAGTTCCAGTGACCTCCCAGAAGCAAAGATTTGAGTTAAAAATGTTCGCTCTGAAAGAATATATATTCAAAGATTTGCGCCACATTTTCATGATTTTTAAAAAATGGCAGACCTGCAAGCTCATAGCGCAGCACTCGGTGGCGCGCTATGAGCTTGTAGATCTGCTATTTTTCAATAGCTAAAGTATAACACAATGCTTAAAACACCGAAAGGGGTTCCTGTCCAAAATGCTCCTGCAGACTGGAACGCGTTTTTCGGGAAGAAAAAAACATCAGGAAAACTCAGCAAAAAATCTTAAAAAAAACACAGCATTGTGCAGGTACTTTTAGTCTTGATAAAATACAGAATCAACATCCGGTTAACTGCTTCATCAAGCAAACGCAGATTGATAATGAGCCAGGTGTTCTGTGAGCCTTTGATTAGACAGCTGTTTATAAGTTCAGCTGTCATCAATTCATTCATTATAACAGACCGCTGAAATTCAGCGATGCAGCCAATCAGAATCGAGCATTCAGCCGTGTAATCAACATATAAAGACAAGATGCACACCTGTTACTGTATCCCTTTTAACTGATTATCCACACTAGAGGCCCATTAAAGGGACACTTCACCCTTTTTGCAAAAATATATATGTTAATGATGTTTAGAACACTTTCCTGGGGGTCTTTATGTGTTTAATATGTGGTTTTAGCTATTTTAGATTGTAGCAGTGAGCCTGTTGTCTCTGATGTCATGGACACTGGGCTCACTACCTTCCTGGACTACAATTCCCATAATTCTTTGGTGCACTGCTCCTCCTTGTGGACAGGGGGAGAGCTGTCTTACTGAGACAACATGTAGTCCAGGAAGGAAGTGAGCCCAGTGTCCATGACATCAGAGACACACTGCTAAAATCTAAAATATCTAAAACCACATATTACACACATAAAGACCCCCAGGAAAGTGTTCTAAAGCTTCTAAACGTCATTAACATACATGTTTTTACAAAAAGGGTGAAGTGTCCCTTTAAGGAAGGAACACCGAGGACTCCCTACCTTTTAGGCCTCTAGTGTGGAAAGGATTTTCTCAGAGGAGACGATACACCAGAGCCTCAGCTGAGGAGTGAAAATGGATTTGCCCGGAAAGCCCTTAATATACACACACGCGCGCTTGTGCGTATGTACGTGCGTGCGTGCGTGATACTGTACACTGTAAGGAAGAGAAACAGAAAACCTGCACGCTAAATTAGAAGAGTATTCTTGCACTGCTCATATACTGTACACACTGTACAAATGAATGAAAGCAGTGCAGCTGCTTTCATTCATGTTGACTATTTGGCTTTGATCAGTACAGAGATTAAAATAGGGTGCGTTTTGCATCCCAAAAACGCAGTTTATAGTTAACCCATTCTGACCTGAGATCAGATTCATACGAGGTTTCCACTGGACACACACTGGTCTGATTAACCCATTCTGACCTGAGATCAGATTCTAAAAATGTCAGTCGTTCTTCGATTTTTCAAAAATAGCAGATCTACAAGCTCGTAGCGCGCCACGAGCTTGTAGATCTGCTATTTTTCAATAGCTAAAGCATAACATATTGCTAACACCAAAACGGGTTCCCGTTCAGAATGGGTTAAGGGACGCAATAAAACAACGACCTCTGCATCCACGGGATGCACTACTGTACTCAGCATGTACAGTTAAAAATATTGCGATATTTTGCTAGTTTTAGTTATTATAATAAACATTTCTTCTTCTGTTTTCTACATGAATATAACCACATTATAACCATATAAAATGAAATGGGAGTTAAATTCTGCAATCTGTAAAAAAATGGCTAAATATAACGTTGTTATTATAAAATCATAAAATGTCCCTGGGACTCATCTAAAACACCATCCCTGCAACCCGGGACTCATTACATTGCACACCTAAACCTAACCTTAACCTTTCGGTGTTTTAAACATTATGTTATAATTTAGCTATTGAAAAATAGCAGATCTACAAGCTCATAGATATTTGCTTCTGGGGGGGGGGGCGGGGGGGGGGGGGGGGTCCCTGGAACTACATATTTTGA
>NC_137870.1:3391393-3431393 GCF_963924005.1 Protomyctophum bolini | reverse complement strand
AAAGCTCGTATGAATCTGATCTCAGGTCAGAATGGGATAATAATGATGTGTGGTGGCGGCGTGGTCTGCTATCAATTTACCATGACAAGCCTATGAGTGCATTAGTCTATGAAATATGCAGGAGGAAGCCCCCTGTGTTAATATGAATACTGTCTCCACGTTTTGTATACTGTATTTGTGTTTAGCGTATATACATACAGCCGTGTGTGTGTGTATGCTGTGTCTCAGGGAAGGCGACGACTCCAGCAGAGATCTTTTATAATGGAGTTAAAAGATGCAGTGTCTGCGTTTTTGTTTTATTGGAAATTCCGACTCGCCTCAATTTCCCTCACGTTGTCTTGACGCTATAATGGTCCTGAAAAGCTGTCAGTTTTGTGTCGAGTGCTTTTCAAATGCATCTCTTCTCTACTCTCTATACTGTGCTCGGGGCCTACAGGAGAAAACACCAATGTTTATACCGCTTATAGTGCACCATTCTGAGGTTCAACGGCAGTACAGTAACAGTTGGAGTTACTGTACGCCCGTCTATATTCAGGGATTTTTTATTCTCCAAAAACCACGCAGAGCTGGCTGCAAGATGATAATGACTAGCTGTTTGTGTCGCAGACAGACAGACAGACAGACAGACAGACAGACAGACAAGGCCTATAGGGTACCATGGAGGGCCTAGTTATTGTTATTGTCTCTTTTGAAGAGCACTTTATAGCACACAGTTTAAACAACATAATGAGACACAGACACAATTCAGACTTATTAGAATTTTAGTATTCGAATACCCGCTGGGCCCCACATAACGGAGGTGTCTAGATCACAATCTGTTAATATCTATAACTGTTAAAGTCTGTTGAGCAATGAAACTATGCAAAGGCACACGTCATGGATACATCACACTGCATACACACACACTCTATATCCGTGTATGACAGAATGGAAGGGACCGCGAGGCCATTATATTCAACACAATTTATTTTTTTACACAATATACTATATGTACTGGTAGTAGTATAAGGGGGGGGGTCCATTCTTCATCTCTCTGTCAGCTATAAAGTATAAGGGGGGGGTCCATTCTTCATCTCTCTGTCAGCTATAAAGTATAAGGGGGGGGGTCCATTCTTCATCTCTCTGTCAGCTATAAAGTATAAGGGGGGGGTCCATTCTTCATCTCTCTGTCAGCTATAAAGTATAAGGGGGGGGTCCATTCTTCATCTCTCTGTCAGCTATAAAGTATAAGGGGGGGGTCCATTCTTCATCTCTCTGTCAGCTATAAAGTATAAGGGGGGGGTCCATTCTTCATCTCTCTGTCAGCTATAAAGTATAAGGGGGGGGTCCATTCTTCATCTCTCTGTCAGCTATAAAGGGGGTCCTTGGCCTGAGAAACTTTGATGGCGGCTCCTGGGCTGTATAGCTATATAAGCCCCTGGGCTAACACAGGATTGTTAACCCATTCTGAACGGGAACCCATCATGTCGTACTAGCTATTGAAAAACAGCAGATCTACAAGCTCGTAGCGCGCCACCGAGTGGCGCGCTACGAGCTTGTAGGTCTGCTATTTTTTAAAAATCGAAGAACGACTGACATTTTCAGAATCTGATCTCAGGTCAGAATGGGTTCATCAGACCAGTGTGTGTGTCCAGTGGATAAACCTCGTATGAATCTGATCTCAGGTCAGAATGGGTTAATTCAAAGAGATGCTACGCAGGGCCAGACGCTGGGGCTGCATGCTGACCGCCCATGGAGATGAGACAGGCATTAAGCCCTTCTGCACGGGAACCCCTTTTTGGGTGTTTATAAAACCATTATTTTTCCACTTTATCTATTGAAAAATAGCAGATCTACAAGCTCGTAGCGCGGCACTCAGTGCCACGCTACGAGCTTGTAGATCTGCTATTTTTTTGAAAAATCGTGAAAATAATCTTTATGAATATTTATTTTTTATTTTTTAACTCAAATCTTTGCTTCTGGATGGAGGGAGGAACCTTAGAACAACATATCTTTCAGCCCAGCGGGCCAATTATTACATATAATTCCGGGGCTCCCTTGACGACACGATGAAATAGTTTGAGAACAACAGAAACATACGTTTTTTTTTTCTCCTGAAAACTATCATGATTTTATAGAAGACATTTGTATAGAATCCAGGTATCGGGTCGAAATGAGTTAAGGGGGATGAGCGGCGCAGACCCAGAGGGAGGGAGTGGGCTGTGAGAACCGATACACCTTCTCTCTCCCTTTCTAATCCCTCTCCGTCCTCATAACCTTTTCTCTTTTCCTCCCTCGGTGCCTCTGTGTGCAACCTCTCTCACTCCCACACAGATGAAATGGACAGCGCTGTGACCTGTCGATGGTGTGTGTGTGTAGTGTGTGAGTGTAGTGTGTAGTGTAGTGTGTGTGTGTGTGTGTAGTGTGTGTGTAGTGTAGTGTAGTCCCTCACAGTAGGACACGCCATGGACATGTGTGTTGTAAAAACTAAAATAAAATAAAAAAATCCTGAAAATGGTAAGACAGACAAAAACCAAAACTTTTTGTGTTCCAAAATACCTATATTATTGCGAATGCAGTGAGCAGTTACTATGAGACCTAGCAGATCCTGTCTGTCTGTGTGTGTGTCTGTCCCGCTTTTGTGCCCATATATGGAGCTGAGTGATTTGTTTGTGATTGATGCAACACACTCGTGGACGTATAGCTGCGTTCGCTTCCTGCGTTTGCGCGTCTTACTTGTATAGATAGGTGCTATGGGAGAGACTAGGAGCCGGCAGCATTTATTGTAGATATTAGGAATGGATATATTGGGTGTGTGTGTGTATGTGTGTGGGTGTGGGTGTGGGTGTGTGTGTGCTTGCATGTGTGCGTGCGTGCGTGCGTGGCTGCGTGCGTGCGTGCGTGCGCGCCTACCTAGATCTTATGACAACTAACAAAAATAGCAGATCTTCAAGCTCACAATGCATGATGTAACTGATTTGACCTATCTTCATTATCCTGGATATTGTATTGTGTACCCTTACTTTTATGTTTGGTTGAATTACAGTTGATGGTGGTGATGGTATGTGTGTGGGAGAGGGTGAGCAACCTGTCTGTGTATTTGTATACTTGCATTGTATGTTATGTTTTTAATGTAGCAGGGACATTTTCTGTGATGGCACCCAAGGGCCCCTGGGCACGTGCCCAAAGTGCCCATATGATAGATCCGGCCCTGGAGCACATGCCTATTTCACCCACACCATAACGCAGCCAATGCTGGCTAGTGAAACAGGCCAGAAGTGATACGTCATAATGATGTAAAACTAATAAACTATGTACCAAGCCATTATTAGACTATCAAAAATTCTCATTTGGGGAAAAATGGACAGTTCTGGCCATGCTGTAGAATAGATTACACATGTCGTGACTCATGCACACAAACAAGCTTAATTCCCCCCCATAAGTCAATGCTCAATCAGCCGCAGCGCCGTTCCACAATCACCGTGATTAGCAAAGCCTCTCCAAGCTTAACCCTTTATGGTCTGAGGTCCATTAAAAAAAAGGCTTCTAAATCCTAACATTTTCCCCATGTTTCTATTCTGTAAACTTTATTTTTACATTTTCTTCTGTTATTACATTTTGACAGTACATTGCATTACATGTTCCCCATGTTTCTATGTCAGTGGTGCTCAACCTTTTTCACGTCGAAGACCCCCAGAATTAGGCTCTATTGGGACACGGACCCCCCCCATCTCAAAATATGTAGTTCCAGGAAACCCCCCCAGAAGCCAATATTTTAGTTACAAATGTTCGCTCTGAAATATAATATTCAAAGATTTGCGCCACATTTTCACGACTTTTCAAAAATAGCAGACCTATACAAGCTTGTAGATCTGCTATTTTTCAATAGCTAAATTATAACATAAGGGGTTCCCGTCGAGAATGGATTAATGGAGATGTCACAACCATCTTGCAGGCAGGGCATAGATTATCGTAACGTGATACTATAGTTGCTGGCGTGCCACCCATGGAGGCTGCAAGGCTGCTTTCAAATTATCCCATTTTTGGTGGGAACCCATTTTGGCGTTAGCATCATGTCGTGCTTTAGCTATTGAAAAAAAGCAGATCTACAAGCTCATAGCGCGCCACCGAGTGGCGCGCTACGAGCTTGTAGGTCTGCTATTTTTGAAAAATCGAAGAACGACTGACGTAGAAGAATTTTTTTAGAATCTGATCTCAGGTCAGAATGGAAAACTGTCTGGATGTAGAAGACATTTTTAGAATCTGATCTCAGGTCAGAATGGGTTATTCAATGAGAGCGTGCAGCCTTTGTGATGACATGCTGCTGCTGCTGCTGCTTTGGAACCACAAACACGGTACACGTTCACACTAGGACAGACAGACACGATAGACGTTCACACTAGCACAGACAAACACGCACGATACACGCTCACACTAGCACAGACAGCACAGGAAGGCAAGGCAGAGAGTGTGAATAACATCACTGAATAACATCCCGTGACAAAAGAACCACTGGAAAAGAAGAAAATGGGAGGGAATATAAAACGAGGGAAATTTAATGAAAGTGGGTTGTTGTTGTTGTTTGTTACAGCAAATATGGATTGACATAGAGAGAGAGAGAGAAGATTGGATGAGATGGGAAAGCTGTATTAGGCTCACAGACAGTAAAGGCTCAACATAGAAAACAGAATTCTTCAGGAGTTAACCCGAACTGTTTTAGATTTCGGAATATTCTCTATAATGAGGACGGGGGGTGACAAAGGCACAGAAGATGTGTGAATGAGAGGAACAGTAAGGTGAGAATCTCAATTAATTAAAGTGTGGTGTGCATGTGTACTGTATATCTGCATGTGAGTGTGTGTGCGAGTGCGTGTGCACATTTCTGCGTCTGTCAATTAATTAAAAGACCAAGAAAATAAGTTAAAAAGTGACAGTGAAAGAGAAAAGCACACTGTTTGTTAGTGGGCAACTTTGCACCAAGGTGTTATGTTTGTGATTATTACTGAGGGTACAAATTTCACAAAAAATATAATTGACTAATTACCACATTTTGTAGAAACTCCCGAGTCGAAGGTTCACACATGCTCGCGTGGGCTATTCAGTCACTGAACTTAATTTGAAGATGAGAAGGGGAAGTTAAAGATGGAGTGCCACAATGTTTGTATTTTTCCAGTTTTTCATGTGTCTATGAGGTGACAATACTTCATTAGACACCCTGGAGTCGTTTTTATGTGCAATGGCCGTGTATTAACTTTGTATTTAGGGTTTCTTCCTGGAGGCTGAACCCTTGACAGTCAAACGGGCCAATGAAGTAAACAGTGATATAGTGACATCACACTATCAGCCCCTCCCCTAACCCCTCCCCCTTTATCATACAACTACAGCTGTGGGTCGGTGGTCAGTTCAGGTGGATCACCACCCATCACCACCCACCAGGCAAACCAGGCATACTTAATGAACTGGTGGGCGTGTCCACATAAAAGCATGATTTTAACAAATACTGTACACTTTTTGGAAAAAGTTCTTCCCCCTTATATTGTAATAATACCTGATGATCATGTTTTTAGGGTGGAAAAATAATGGTGGCACTCCATCTTTAAGAATTCAGTATCTCTCCCGTTCTGTTTTACACGTAGTGGGACTTTGGTCACAGTGTACCTGACGGTGCATCTTTCACTTTGGTCACAGTGTACCTGACGGTGCATCTTTCACTTTGGTCACAGTGTACCTGACGGTGCATCTTTCCCTCTCAGAGGAGCGTTTCCATTCCCTGCTCGTCTCCTAACAGCCTACTCCTGCCCAGCGGGGTATATACACACATAAAGGCTGTTCCTGCAGAAGGGAACGCCGCCCGCGGGCCATGTCACTGCTCCAATCTCTTCATTTTCCAACAGCAAGCGAAAAGCAGAAAGCGAGAAAAGCGAGTGGTCGCCATGCCAACCCGGGGCTGACCCTCCCCTCTACCCCCCTCTCTCTAAACACCCTCACATCAAACGCGCGCGCGCGAGAGAGAGAGAGAGAGAGAGAGAGAGAGAGAGAGAGAGAGAGAGAGAGAGAGAGAGGTGATGAAGAGAGGCTGAGGAGAAGTCTCAGGAGAGTGTGTCAATTTGCATTAAATCACCTGCTTGAGCAAGAGCCTTTTTCACCTTTTTCCTCGTATGCCCGCAAGAATCGGCATGTTACTCAAAGTCGTGTGTGTGTGTGTGTGTGTGTGTGTGTGTGTGTGTGTGTGTGTGTGTGTGTGTGTGTGTGTGTGTGTGTGTGTGTGTGTGTGTGTGTGTGTGTGTGTGTGTGTGTGTGTGTGTGTGTGTGTGTGTGTGTGTGTGTGTGTGTGTGTGTGTGTGTGTGTGTGCGCGCGTGCACGTGCGTGTGCGTGTGCGCGTGTGCGTGTGTGTGTGCGTGTGCGTGTGCGTGTGCGTGTGTGTGTGTGTGTATGTCTGGATGCTTCTAGTCCCAGGCTCGATTTCACCGTCAACTTCACTCTACACATCTGTATTAATAGCCAACACACTATATCACAGTTTCATAGTGCATGTGGCAGACCCCTATAAGATCTCATTATACTCCCCCCACGGACGTGTACATGTTTTAAAACGTATCCCATGTGAGTTGCAGACCTGAACACATGTATATACTGTTACTGTAACAGGGTTTTTATGATGAAGCTGATGGTTATTTTTTCCCCCCCGTCCGTGGTAAGCAGAGTGTGCTGGTGGCTGTGGTGTGTGTGTGTGTGTGTGTGTGTGTGTGTGTGTGTGTGTGTGTGTGGGTAGAGTCTGGCTCATGACCTTTGAATGCCAGCCCCCTCTCTCTCTCTCTCTCTCTCTCTCTGCCTCCCATCTCTAACGGTCCCCCCCCCCCCCCCCCCCCCCCCCCACTGGACTACCTAATGGAGCAGGAGAGTCATAAATAAATACCGGTAATCTTAAACCCATTCTGACCTGAGATCAGATTCTAAAAAATGTCTTCTAAATCCTGCCAGTTTTCTGAAAAAGCTTATGTTTCTACGTCAGTCGTTCTTCGATTTTTCACAAGCAAAACCTACAAGCTCGTATGAGCTATGAGCTTGTAGATCTGCTAAAGCGTAACATAATGCCAACACAACGTTGAATCCCTGCACCACTCACTGTATTCAGCGTGGTGATTGGTTGGTTAGTTAATTGGTTAGTTAATTGTCCAGTTAATTGTCCAGTTCGTATTTTATTGCTAGTGGCAACGTTTCCTGTCCTGTTGGATTGTGGGTTTTTTAAACCCAGGATTTGAAGTTTCTATACCGCTTTCTATTTAGTCTCTGTGACACATCTAGGGGCCGCAATCTGGCTTCCTGATTGGTTAGTCATTGCGACCGGGGTTCTTTTTTTCGACCAATGACAAAGCTTCTAGGAACATCTTTGAATGCAGATTGCGGCCCCTAGAGACTGCATTTTTTTTGGGGGGGGGGGGGGGGGGAGGAGGAGTGTTCTAGCCATTGCTGGCTGTCTGAATACCATAAAAAGAACACACAGTCTGAAGCATGTATTAAGCCCACCACACACCGTCTGCGACCGTGTGCGGCGCGGCGCGTTGCTGCGCGGCGCCGCGCGGAAAATAGAACTGTGTTCTATCGCAAGAAGCGGCTCCGCGCGGCGGACGGAGCCGGTGTGCGTTAGGTTCATTGAAAATAATGGAGGCGGCTGTGCGCGCCGCGCGGCGCCGCGCGGGGGACGCAGACGGTGTGTGGTGGGCTTTAGTTTGGCACTTTTTCCCAGAATTCCCGCACACTGATTATGATTAAAATGGAAGTCATACTTGATAGTTTTTTGGAAGGAATTCGGGTGCAGTCCTATACAAAAAAATTAAATAAATCAAAGCACCTTCACACACACACACAAAAAAGATGAGAGAAAACAATGCCTTTGCCACAGTACGCGTGCACAGAAGATATCTCGGATCTTTTCTTTTCTTAGAGTTTTCCATTTGCGTCCTTGTGTTTTCACACAGAGAGCTGTGAAAAGTGTCAACACTGACTGCAAGTCTTGACGGTGACAGAATAACCCATTCTGACCTGAGATCAGATTCTAAAAATGTCTTCTACATCCGGACAGTTTATTTTATTTTTATATATATATTTTTTATCCCACGATTTTGTAACCCATTTTTCACCCCTGTGTCAATCATCTAATGTGATCCTGGGCTCTACACACCCCAACCTAGTCCCCATATATTCCTTCATTCCTGACAGTTTTCTGAAAAAGCTATGTGGTTCTTCGATTTTTCAAAAATAGCAGACCTACAAGCTCGTAGCGCGCCAATCGGTGGCGCGCTACGAGCTTGTAGATCTGCTATTTTCCAATAGCTAAAGCATAACATAATGCAAACACCAAAAGGGGTTCCAGCCCAAAATGGGATAAGCAAGGTGATAGATGTTAATATAAGATGTGTTGTATATATAGTACAGTTGTCAAAAGGCTCATGGAGAGTATAACTCCCATCCAATCAAGCCTGAGTGAGTGGCAGCTTGTCCATTGGCCACACACAGGTGTTGGAGGCTATACAGGGCTCGAAATAGCGACCATTTTGGTCGCAAATGCGCCTGAATTTTAATCTGTGCGATCTCAAAATATAACTGGGCGCACCAGTGCTACTGCATATAATTACTGTAGTGCGACCAAAACGATCGCGACCGAAAGTGTCGCGGGCCGGTTCCCTCCCGCGAGATGATTTAAACTTGTAGAGCATAAAGATCTGAGCATGTAAAAAAAAAAGTAAGTTCCTAGTCCATTCCTGTCCAGAGTTATGATTGTTTAAAGAAATATCTCCTTGGCTTCTTCTACTTCCTCTAACCTCCCGTCAGTCCGTGGACTGATTGGGTGATCAACATCAGCTGGACCTGAGGTCCTCAGCTGTGAGAGACAACAAAAGGGCTCAATTGAATGGAATGTGTGGAGTCACACGCACACATTTATGATGACGTTATGAAAATAACTTCTCATAAATATATACAGTAGGCCTATATATATATATATATATATATATATATATATATATATATATATATATATATATATTTTTTTTTTTTACTTCAATCAAAAAGCAGGCCTACATAAAACAAAGGGTTTTGTAGCCATTTACAAATTCAGAAATTATAGCAGAGACAGTATTTAGAATTTAATTATATTTTCAACTGGTTTATTGCCACAAAAATAGCATCTCATACCAACTGGCTTGTAGGCCAGTGGTTCCCAAAGTGGGGTCCGGGGATCCCTAGGGGTCCTCGGTTAAATGATAGTTAGGAACCAAATGGACCCTTATGGGTCTGAAACTCTGAGAGTGTACTACATACTATGGGTAAACCAATTTCACTGTACATTTGTACACTCAGTTAAATTAACTTTGATTTTATGGGTCCCAGAGATAGAAATGGGGAACGGTAGCCTAATTCAGGTCAAACTGGGGGTCCTTGAAATGTAAATAACTGAAAATCACTGCTAGAGCCGTAAAAATCTTCTCATATGGGGGTCCCTGGCATATATTTTCAAATGGGGGTCCGTGGGCTAATGAGTGTCAATTTGAGGGTGCTTGACATGAAAAATGTTGGGAACCACTGCTGTAGGCTACAAGTGTAATAATAATGAATGTAAAAAATCGATTACATATTGGTGCTCGTAAAATTTTGGTGGGTGCTCCTAATTTTTTTCTGGTGCTCCTTCATTCTGAATTTGGGAGCACCAGTGCTACCAAGTAAAAAAGTTAATTTCGAGCCCTGCTATATAAGTAGACCTGTCCTGCACTCATTTACCCCATTCAAGCTGAGAAGATCACCACACCAGTGCTGTGTCTGGTTGTCTACCAACCTCCAGAACACCCTCTCTCTCTCTCTCTCTCTCTCTCTCTCCACCCAACTGTGTGCGTCCATGAAAGCAAACGTGAATAATAATAATAATCTTTATTGTCCCGAAGGATATTTGTCTTCACAATCTGTTCAACAGTTCAACACCCACATCAAAAACAACACAGAGCACATAACACCAAGACAGTACAAAAAACAAAACATGAGGTCCCCACAAGCTGTGTACAGAACCATCCTATCGGCGGGGCAGTTTGTTTAATGCCGCGATGGCTGAGGGGACAAAACTCCTACTAAAACGGACCTTTTTCCATGGCAAGGTTCTGTATCTTTGTCCAGATGGCATGAGGTTAAAGAAACGATACAGAGGATGGTCAGTGTCATTTTATATCGAGAGTGCTAGTCGTGTGATGGCGTTATTGTTCATATCAGAAAGTGTGGGTGTAGGAAGTCCGATGATTTTGGAAGCAATACGGGTAATACTGAAAAGTTTGTTCCTGTTAGGCATGGACAGTATGGTGTAGAAACATGCAGAACAGTACAACAGAACAGGTTGAATAATGCTTTTGTACAATAATAGCAGAAGATGAGGAGCAACAGATAATGATCTTAGTTTACGGATTACATGGAGTCTTTGCTGAAAGCGTGACTGGATAGATGTAATGTGTTGATCAAACCTGAGTCTATTGTCCAGTGTGAGTCCAAGATATGTGAAGCTGTCTACCTGTTCTATTGTTTTACCATTAATGAGGAGTGGGTGAAGTCCAGTGTGGGTTGTTGTTTCAATGACCAGTTATTTTGTTTTGACCACATTCAACTCTAGATAGTTGTCAGTGCACCACTGTGTGAAATGAGAAATGGTATTCGAATGGATCGTTGCCACTTCAGTGATGCTTGCGGAACTCGACTCCGTCTCGTTCCTGACCGCATCCCTGTATCGTGGGCAATAATCACGTTAACCCACACACACCCTCTCGTATAGCCTAATCACAGCCAAGAAGAATGACATACCAAGCACCCAAATGATTAAATTTGTTACTGTACATTACATGCATATTGCTATATAGAGACATACATTTCCTATTTATCCACATATGCACATGGCGTGTATATGAACCTGAATATGGTATTTATATGCAGCATAAGCTATATTCTGCATATACTTGCCATATTATTATTGGCATGATATGTTAATATAAAATAAAACCATAGCACCACCATTAGTGGTTCCCATTGTGTGTGTGTGTGTGTGTGTGTGTGTGTGTGTGTGTGTGTGTGTGTGTGTGTGTGTGTGTGTGTGTGTGCTCAACTCCTGTTTCATAGTCAGAACTGTTGGACACAAACTATCATAGTTTCAAAATACAGACCGGAAGGAGGACAGACAACTTGTTGGATAGGGACATGTCCTTTCTTTCTGACTGACTGACTGACTGGCTTGCTGGCTGGCTGGCTGGCTGGCTGGCTGGCTGACAGGCAGGCAGGCAGGCAGACAGGCAGACAGGCAGACAGGCAGACATCAGACAGACAGACATCAGACAGACAGGCAGGCAGGCAGACAGGCAGACAGGCAGACATCAGACAGACAGGCAGGCAGCATCGTTGCCACCAGTAATTACAATAGCGGTGTTAATTAGATCTACTAATGACTTCACTAATGGATACTTGCACCAGCTCACTCCGACGTGCGCACACACACACACACACACACACACACACACACACACACACACACACACACACACAGAGCAGGCTCAGACTGGTTAATTTCCTTCAGGGGAAATATAATACAATGTCTTTCAAGAGTATTATGCCAACACTAGCAAAAAATTAATAAAATAAAATAAGCCACACCTCTCCCCTCTCTTTCTCTCTCCCTGAGTCAGCCTATCAAGTCTTTTGTCTCTCGCCCAGCAATAAACTTCAAGGCAATTAGCAGAGATCTCTGGGACTCGATCCCCCCAAGCTGGCGAAAGAAAAAAAAGGTCATACTGTTAATGGTCTCAGAAAGTTGCTGTCACTTTCATTTTGCACTGCCTCTGATATTCAGCACATAATGACGCTAACTAAAAATGATGAGGTCTAATAAATGATTAACTTGATAGTGGGTACATCAACCCTTTCCAAGAGCATAAGGTGCTCCCTTTAAAACCCATTATTTTTTCTTTTTTTTATATATTTTTTATCCCACGATTTCTGTAACCCATTTTTCACCCCTGTGTCAATTATCTAATGTGATCCTGGGCTCTACACACCCTCCACCAACCTGGGGAGAGCAACGGACTTAACTCATGCTTGAGTGTCCAAGTTGCTCCTTTACACCTGACAGGGGGGAGTTTCCCTGGTTGGACGTAGCGCGTGGAAGGGACACGTTATTCCAACCAGTTCCTTTCCCCTCCATCAGGCGCCCCGGCTGGCCAGGGGGAGGTAGTTTAGTGACCAGGATTACGGCATGTTTTTGTGAGGGTACCTACCCTAGGGGACACGGGGAGAACATGCAAACTCCACACAGAAAGGCCCTATCGCCAACCCCCGCCTTCAGGTATGGGCACTGATGACGCGGAGGAGGGAACACGCCGCCAGTGCCCACAGCGTCCCCAGTGGGAATCGAACCCAGGACCTTCTAGCTGTGAGGCGACGGCACTACCAACTGTGCCACCGTGTTTTAAACACCAAACTCATAGTACCGCACAGAGTGCCGCGCCACGAGCTTGTATAGGTCTGCTATTTTTTTGAGAAATCATGAAAATGTGGCGCAAAATCTTTGACTATATTTTCTTTCAGAGCAGAACGTTTTTTTAACCCAAAATCTTTGCAATCTGGTTAGAACTCATCATATTTGCAGATGGGGGGGGGTCGGCGGCTAATTACGTGTATTTTTGGGGTATCCTTGACATGAAAATGTATGAGCACCACTGACATAGAAATAGAAACATAGGTATTTTTTTTTTCTTTCTTCAGAAAACCGTCAGGATTTAGAAGACATTTGGTAAAGAATCGTCCTCAGGTTTAAATGGGTTTAACCCATTTTAGGCAGGAACCCCTTTTGGTGTTATAGCATTACGTTATGCTTTAGCTATTTAAAAATAGCAGATCTACAAGCTCATAGCGCGCCACCGAGTAGCGCGCTATGAGCTTGTAGGTCTGCTATTTTTTCAAACTGTCAGGATTTAAGACATTTTTAGAATCTGATCTCAGGTCAAAATGCATTAAAGAACCACCATTCTTCCGTGTGTTAGAATCTGATCTCAGGTCAGAATGGAAAACTGTCAGGATGTAGAAGACATCTTTAGATTCTGATCTCAGGTCAGAATGGAAAACTGTCAGGATGTAGAAGACATTTTTTGATTCTGATCTCAGGTCAGAATGGAAAACTGTCAGGATGTAGAAGACATTTTATAGATTCTGATCTCAGGTTAGAATGGAAAACTGTCAGGATGTATAGAAGACATTTTTAGATTCTGATCTCAGGTCTAAAATGGGTTTAATAAAACAACCTACAGGTTTTCCTTGGTGTTCTTCGGTGACACATCGTCCAGAGAGGCATTATATTATGAATACACAGTGTTCAGTAAATATATGCGTGGCACTCGAGTCGTGGCACAAGGACAACATTACACAAGCTGACGTCTTTGATGTTCAAGGACCGCGGCAATTATTCAGACCATGACTGCAGCTGTGTAGTGTAGTGACTCAGTGAGTCACCTTCAGTGCAGTCTCTGTGTGAGGTGAGAGACAGATAAAGATGCATGTTTATTCACTCTGTTCTCGGAGTCAGATTTAACCCATTCTGACCTGAGATCAGATTCTAACAGTGTCTTCGATTTTTCAAAAAATAGCAGACCTACAAGCTCGTAGCGCGCCACTCGGTGGCGCGCTATGAGCTTCGGGGGTTAATACAGTATATCTCATCTCATCTACATCTCGGACTTATTTCCACTGACACTGAACGGAACAATACTTTAAAATACATCACAAATGCATAACATTACATATACATTACATAATACAACACAACAAGTACAGTACGTCCCTATCCATCCCTCTAAAGATGACCCTTTTATAGGGGAACCTTTTCCAGTAGCCATTGTTTAGTCTTCTGTTTAAATGTCCGAGAATGATGAATGAAGAATTATATAAAAATGAGCATGAATCATAGACATAGACACACGAGGAGCAAGACACTCAGGACATGAAGTGAGGAACTAGCAAAGGGAACTGAACGAACAGGGGAGTGTATAAATAGACACAGGCTAACTAGGCACAGGTGAAACAAAGCTCAAAATCAAGACGGGGATTGGCTGGGGGGACTAATAAGGCCCAATCCCAATTGCCTCCCTCAAAGCCCTGAGCCCTGGACCCTCATTGACTTCAATGACGTCAGCTGTAAGTGCTTCAGGGTGAGAGGCTGCAAGGGCCCCAAATTGGGCTCCAAAGAAATGGGACAGCACTTTGAAGATGAGTCCGCCATTCATGACACTTTGCATCACTTTATAAAAACTGTCCTTATATTCACAGCCAGTGCCTACACCTACATGCTTGGCCTATATTTATACATGTCTATCACGTCTATTTTAGCATTTAAGCCCCTGATTACAGGGAATAAAACCAACCCGTCAATTCCGTCAACGGAAGGTTTCGATTTATTGCTTCCAATCCATCAATTCCGTCAACGGTATAGGTCAAGGGTTAAGTAAAAAAGAATCAGTACTTCTTCCACCGCTGAAAATTGGATATTGACAATAGATGCCTTGAACCGCGAGGAAGTTGCAACTGGACAGAATGCAGAGCAATTATTGTGCCCAAGAAGCCCCTTACGGGAGTCAGACTACTTACTTATTAATAGGCTGTGCGAGGGAGGGAGGGGGGAGGCTGATGATGGGTGGATGGATGCGTGCAGGCGAGGCCAGCGGTCACTGAGGGATTATTAGGACAATCGCACTGATGTGAGTTTGTTTCGCTTTTGTTTTTCCCACACAGCATGACGGCTTCACACTGCATAGCACAATCTATACACTCCTCTCTCACATGCAAATACCCAGGCACACTCACGCACGCACGCACGCACACACACACTCACTCGTATTCGATCCATAAAACATTTGATTGTATGATACACTATATTTAACCCATTTTGACCTGAGATCAGATTCTAAAAATGTCTTCTACATCCTGACAGTTTTCTGAAAAAGCTATGTTTCTATGTCAGTCGTTCTTCAGTCGATTTTTCTAAAATAGCAGACCTACAAGCTCGTAGCGCACCACTCGGTGGCGCGCTATGAGCTTGTAGATCTGCTATTTTTCAATAGCTAAAGCATAGTGATGCGGCGAAAAATTCACAAATCAGGTCCGAACATCGGATGTTTGTTCAAAACCACGGACAGCGCTCGTAGTTTCAGAAAAAAAGAGCGAGGGAAAATCCTATTTTAAATGGTACATGTATGCATATGCACGCACACACACACACACACACACATACACACACACACACACACACGTACACCCTGCTGTTCTGCATTGTAGACAAGCTTGCAGGCGGAGAGGGGCCTATAGTGCGAGTCCGACAATAAACACACAGCAGGCTATATTACCGTCGTAAAACACTAGCCAGACTCCCTCCTCTCCCACCGTCCCCTACAGTCAGTGCTTTAGGACGGTGGCTGTCTAACCCATTCTGACCTGAGATCAGATTCACACGAGGTTTCCACTGGACACAGGGAAGAGGAGACCGCAAAGAAGTGCAAAGGCTGCATGTGTCTCTTGCCAAACAGGGGCAATGGATGCGGTGGGAAGGTCTGGAGAGAGGAGAAAGATCAACTGGAGTGAGCTATGGGAAAATGGAAGCAAGCAACACCAGCTTCATCATAAGAGCTATATATGATGTGCTGCCATCATCACCAAAAAAAACCTACGTCAGTGGTATGGCGAGGATCCAACCTGCTCCCCCTCTCAGACACATCATGTCTAGGTTGCAAGACCAGCCTCACACAAGGCCGCTACACCTGGAGGCACAATCAGGTCCTCAAAGAGCCTGGCCTGCAGCACTTGAGATCAAGAGGAGTGCAAACAAACTCCTTACCCCCAAGAACAAGCAATCCCATCAAAACGACAATATTCATCCGGGAGGGACAAGAAAAGCCCAAGTATCCTCCGACAAAGCCAGAAACTGGACACCTACGTAGCCATGGCCCGGGACTGGAAGATGCTTGTCGATATTGGCCATGCAGCAACTCATTTTTCCACCTGAGATTGCTTCCACCAACCTTAGGCCAGACATGGTACCATCTGGTCCCCTTCACGCACGTCTGTGTACATAATAGAGCTGACAGTTCTCCCATGGGAGAACTCTGTTGAGGAGGCCTATATGAGCGCAATAAACTGCGATACACAGAGCTGGCATGCAGACGCAATTCAGCGTGGCTGGAATGCAAAAAGTCTGTCCAGTCGAGGTGGGATGCAGAGGATTTGTGGCTTCTTCCACCATCAGGCTATACTGAAGGAACTTGGCATCCATGGACAGGCTCTGTGCGGCAGACAATCAGAACACTTTCTCAAGCAGCTGAAAGAGGCAGCCAGTGGATCTGGATTAAAAGGAAAGACCCACACACATCTGAGAACTCCATTCAAACCCCTCAAACATGAGGGCATATGAGGTATGCGGTCAGCTGCATGGCTGGCTCAGGGAAGAGGACGCACCAATCTCAATGATTGGGGCATGGGACACAAGCTAAGGCTTGATCACCCTTTAGCTGGCCACCTTTGATGAGGGTGTATATAGTGTTGGAAGGCTGAAACACCCGCTGATTCAAAGGCACACTACTGAGGATGTGTCCCAAAATTTAGACATCATACCCTAGTTAAGAAATACACCTCCTAATGCCACTCTTAACATCAAGGCAAATCTCATGTGAGCCCACACCATCTATTGGCACAATGGACAGTCTTAACATCACGTCCCGTGTTTTATGATTCTGTGGTGTTCCGTTGTAACGCTTGAACGCTGTCTTCCATATTCGAATACTAAAATTCTAATAAGTCTGAATTGTGTCTGTGTCTCATTATGTTGTTTAAACTGTGCTATAAAGTGCTCTTCAAAAGAGACAATAACAATAAATAGGCCCTCCATGGTACCCTATAGGCCTAGACATAACTTGGCCCTCGGGGGGGAAACTGATTGGAGAACCCATTAGAGCTCCACACGCACCTTATCTGCCTGCCTGCCTGCCTGCCTGCCTGCCTGCCTGCCTGCCTGCCTGCCTGCCTGCCTGCCTGTCTGCCTGCCTGTCTGTCTGTCTGTCTGTCTGTCTGTCTGTCTGTCTTGCGTCAGTTCTGTTAAACACATTCCCACCGCAGTCTGAAGCATCACATTGAAAAGCATCACCACACCATCCACTATACGGGGCAGCCATGGGGCTGTCACTTAGTCCACGGTTTAATGCTAGGAGGCTTTTCCACCTAAAATGGACAGACAAAAACCTCTGTGTGTGTGTGTGTGTGTGTGTGTGTGTGTGTGTGTGTGTGTGTGTGTGTGTGGGAGGGAACGGGGGCCGTTGTTACAGGTTTCTGGCTCCCGACCTTGTAAATATTTTAAAAGTCTGACTGTATATCTCTCACCTGCCTCATTGCGTGGGGGTTTGCTGAGGTATATAATCTCATTTCAGGGGTCTCTGTTTGCAGCCTGACTCAATAAAAAGTAGGTCTATTAACCCATTTTGCGTGGAAACCCATTTTGGTGTTAGCATTATGTTATGCTTTAGCTATTGAAAAACAGCAGATCTACAAGCTCATAGCGCGCCACCGAGTGGCGCGCTACGAGCTTGTAGGTCTGCTATTTTTGAAAAATCGAAGAACGACTGACGTAGAAGACATTTTTAAGAATCTGATCTCAGGTCAGAATGGAAAACTGTCAGGATGTATAGAAGACATTTTTAAAATCTGATCTCAGGTCAGAATGGAAAACTGTCAGGATGTAGAAGACACTTTTTAAATCTGATCTCAGGTCAGAATGGGTTAAGCATCGCCACAGCCCCGCTCCCAGGAAGAACGTCTCCCCTGCCGACAGTGTGTTGACAGAAATATGCATATTGTGTTCTATCGTCTCCACATGATGCAGTGCTGGCTGCTTACCAATGTCTCTCTCTCTCTCTCTCTCTCTCTCTCTCTCTCTCTCTCTCTCTCTGGCACGACAATGCTTTTTATTGAACAATATGAAATATCTTTTTTATAACGTTTTATTGAATTCTTAGGTTTTCACATAAATCAAATGTATAGATGAAGTGAGACACTAGAAAGGTATAAATTAGGTATAAATTATAAGCACAATGCAATAAAACAGACAAGAAAAACAAAAAGCACACAAACAAAACAAAACAAACAAACAAACAAAAGAAAATGGGCGAGCAGCACGTACACAATACAGTCAGTTATTCATTAGGGGAAAAAATATAAATACAAATATATACACACATACACATGGGCCAAGAGTACAGCTGGGGCTCTCCAATCCAATGAATCACTTCCTTCATAAATCACAGTATACAGTAGATACATCCCTGGGCAAGTAATCTATCAGCGGCTGCCATATTCTATTCATAAAGTAATTTTCTCTCTCTTTTAATTTGGCACTGAACCTCTTCCATTGGAAGTACTTTTTTTCGTGAATCCAATTAATACAAAATGCATTTTCTAGCTACACAGAGAAGCTTATTAAAACCCATTTTGGGGGCGGGGTAACCCCTTTTTGGTGTTAGCATTATGTTATGCTTTAGCTATTGAAAAATAGCAGATCTACAAGCTCATAGCGCGCCACCGAGTGGCGCGCTACGAGCTTGTAGGTCTGCTATTTTTGAAAAATCGAAGGACGACATACTGACATACAGTAGAAACATATAGCTTTTTCAGAAAACTGTCAGGATGTAGAAGACATTTTTAGAATCTGATCTCAGGTTAGAATGGATTAAGTAGCTTAGCCCTTCTAGGATCTAGCACCCCAAAGGTTGAGCACTTTATAAGTCTGAACTGTTTATGTACACGGCCCATTTCCGCGCGTGAAGGACGAGCGTGTCATGTGAACCATGACTACTATTAAAGGATCAGCAGTATCCATATTGCATTGCAAGTTCCTTTCTTATTTTTTTTCTCTCTTATTTGCAGTTGGCAAAGAAAAACAATACGAATCCATACCTTTTACATAGCCTACTTATTTGTAACTCTGAGAGTATATACAATTGAGTATACATTCTGACCCCTCCACGAAAAGGACCTCGTTGTCCTGACCCCTTATCTATCAATTATACATTATGGATCTATAGTGTGGACTGTTTTTTTCGTCTGTGGCATTCAATTGGGGCTGGGCTGGGCAGTCCTTTCACAAGGAGGGGGGGGGGGTGCAGGTGGGTGGCCATATATAGGACGGTGAGGGACTGGATCAGGTGGGTGGTGCTAAGGTAAAATGCAGGTATACTTAGATAAATAGATAGATAAGTATATAAATACTTTTTTTTTGGGCGGCTTTCGCCTTTATTTTATATTTTGTATAGAGGGACAGACAGTAGGCTGACAGGAAATGGGGAGATAGAGATGAGGGGGGGGTGACCATAGAGTTATTATACAATAGAGAAGACACCCAGAGGAAATCCTGAAGCGCAATGGACATAGTGGCCGAAGAAGGTATTGCAGTTTGGTAAGGTTTGGTCCTCAAACACATGAACGCGCACTAGGCTCCGTCCACTCTGCCGGTCGCTCGCGCGTTCATGTGTTTGAGGACAATCCATCCAGAATGCACACTGCTCCTAAACCGGAAGGAGGAGTGGATTCGCCTCATGCGCTTCTGAGCAACTCAATGCAAGTGGACGGGAGGAGAACTTGGGTGTCTTCTCTATTGTATATATACTCTAAGGGGGTGACATGCAGTAAAGGCCGTCGGGATCGGGAGTCGAACCTGCGGCACACTGCCAGACTGGATTACCAGCCAAGGTGCCTGGACCGCTGAGCCAAGGCCCAGGCCACCATACGCTCTTATGACAAAGTTCTTGCTGGTTAACGGCAAGGAAGCTCTGAGAAGGAAGTGAAGTGGTCACGTGACACTTTCATGGACACTTTCATGGGAGCCAAACTCACACAGGAAGTGCAATGAATACATGGCAGTGAATGGAGCCGGCTGGACCAGCTCATAACAAACATTATTTATGAACAATTGAGACCTTTTGTAAAGTAATCACCACTTCCGGAAAATAACAGAAGACATGTCACAGGTTGTTTTCTAATCACTTACTTTTCGATGTGCACAGAGTGCACAGTATATAATTTTATCTGAGGATCTAAACAGAAGACATTTTGTAGAATCGTCCTTGCAGGTCTAAACGGGTTGTTAATCTCTTAAGATGTTCTCTCTCCACCTCCTCCAGGCGCCATCGAGGCCTGCCTGGGTCACATGCTGAAGAGGCGCGCGGCCGGCTTCCTGCGCAGCGACAAGATTGCCGCCCTCTTCACCAAGGTCGGCAAGGTCAACGCCACGGCGGCGGACGTGTGTCGCAAAGTCCAGGAGCAGCTGCAGCAGCAGGCCGAGCTCACCAGGTCGGTTAAACTATAGAGTTATTATATATTATAACGTTTTATTTAGTCTTATAGGGCCGATTCATACTCCTATTTTAGAGCCGAATAAAAGTCGGTTCGGCGCTGTGTAGAGCCTACAATGTGACGTCATTTGAGGTTCGGGGGGGGGGGGGGGATGTCATTATCAGCTATTGTGACGGCGGTATTTTTGTGTCCCTGACGTCAATGACGGAGGCGTGCCGTGTCTGGGTGGCCTTGAGCCACATGAGGCACCGGCCGTGCTGACCTTAATAGGTCAATTTGGGGGTCCTTGACATGAAAAGGTTTGAGAACCACTGGTCTACCATTCAATGGACGCCAGTGACATGAAGGAGACAGTACTGTACATCCGACACTTCACCCCAGAAGCTACACAAGTGTTGTTTTACCCATTTAGGCCTGACGTTGACATTTAAAAAAAATGTCTTCTAAATCCCAACAATTTTCTGAAATACCTCATGTTTCTGTATCAGTGCAGTGGTGCTCAATATTTCATTTCAAGGACCCCAAAAATTATATGTAATTGGCCACCGCGACCCCCATCTGAAAATATGTCATTCCAGGAACCCCCCCAGAAGCAAAGATTTGAGTTAAAAAAACGTTCGCTCTGAAAGAATATATCCAAAGATTTGCGCAGCATTTTCACCATTTTTCAAAAACAACAGATCTACAAGCAAAATAGCAGATCTACAATATAGCTAAAGTACAACATAATGCTTTAAAACACCAAAAAGGGGTTCCCGCCCCCCAAAAGGGGTTAACCATTTTTAGCCCCTGCCAGTTTTTTTTAACCCCAGTCTTTTATATTTATATTGTCCTTTACGTTCGTGCTCGTCAGACGTACGTATACGTACGCTTCGTGACGTACATCGTCAACGAGCGCTCCGCTGCACGACACGTCAGCCACAACGACTCGCGGTGACAGATTGACACCCTGCGTCACGTGTGAACCCACGCAGCAACATACAGTATACTGTAGCACACATGAAGCAGAACATTAGAGGCAGCCGTGTGAGTGACAGACACTTTTACCACCGTTCTCGTCCACTCGTGATTTATATCTCTTCATCCAACTTGTGACGTCGTCGACGTCGCCGCATGCATGCTGCTGATAAGTACAGTTCAGTTATAATACAGTAGGACAAAATGCAGTAAAGCAGGATAGGTTGATGCATCAGGGATGATAACAGAGTGAAATATGATCATGTTGTCGCCAGCGGCAGTCACAAAACGTCTGGCAGGGAGTGTGTATTGGAAGCGCTGTGTTGGCGCTGTGTCATAAGCTCTCTCTGTCTGTGTGTGTGTGTGTGTGTGTGTGTGTGTGTGTGTGTGCGCGTGCGTGCGTGCGTGCGCGCGATATGATGAACGGCTTTGCCTGCAGGCACTTAGCTGCAAGCCAAGCTGTTTGCAAGTCCATTAGGTGTCCATTAACCCAAGCCACATGGCTACCATGGACAACTCCAGGGCTAAAGCACACACACACACACACACACATACACACACACACATATGCACACACACACACACACACACACACACAAACACACACACACGCGTGTGTGTGCGTGTGCGTGCGTCTATATGACTGTCTGTCTGTCTATGTGTCTGCCTGTGCGTGTGTATGTGCATCTATCTACAGTATCTATTTATACTGTACATACAGTGGTGGGGAAAAGTATACTCAAATGTTTTACTAGTAAAAGTACAGATATTCTATACCTGCAAAAAACGTACACAAAATGCTTTTCAAAATGCCTACAAAGAAATAAAGAAATTAAGTGGCTTTATTTCAGGTGATACAAAAATAGAAATAGCATACGTTAATACAAATTTAAATACCCCCAATCATTGAGGAACATGCATAAAGAAGTAATATCATAATATAATAATAATAATAATAATAATAATAATATAATATATCATCTCATTCCGCTCCAAACACACTTTTGCGTCCTCACTTTTTGTCTTCAATGTTTGTGTTTACACAAACAAAAAAATGGCCATTCATTTTCAATTTGCATTTAACCCATTTAGACGATTCTAAAAATACTTTCTAAATCCTGACAGTTTTCTGAAAAACCTCATGTTTCTACTGTATAGACCGATTCCGTAGCGGTTTCATGGTCGCAGCTTACGTATTTCCTGTAGGCGGACTCGACGTAGCTGCGGGGATAAACCCTCACCAGGCGCATCTCTTCCACTACAGTGAACGGCAGAGTGACTGATGTTAGTTTGCCTCAAACTTTACTCCTTTACCTGCTTTTTTACTAACACTAACATTACAAAGATGCTCCAGAACATCGAGATGAACCTGTGTATAGTTTATGGCTGCTCCAACAGTAGTGGCAACATAAAAAATAAAAAAAACGGAATGTCTAATATCCACCGCGGTGGCTGAGACCAGAGCCATTGAGTAATGGTTGAGACGAAGCAGTGAAAGATACATAACGCCAGTCTTACCCAATACCAAATCTTTCTGTTTTATTAACACAAGGCTGCTGTACTTTATACCTCATACTTTAAATGCTTAGTATGAGGTATAAAATACAGCAGCCTTGTGTTCATAAAACAGAAAGATTGGGTATTGGGTAAGGCTGAAATTATGTATCTTTCAGGACCTTTCACTGCTTTGTCTCAACCATTACTCAATGGCTCTGGTCTCAGCCACCGCGGTGGATATTTTGACATTCTGTATTTATTTATTTTTTATGTTGCCACTACTGTTGGAGCAGCCATAAACTACACAGGTTCATCTCGATGTTCTGGACATCTTTGTAATGTTAGTGTTAGTAAAAAAGCAGGTAAAAGAGTAAAGTTTGAGGCAAACTAACATCAGTCACTCTGCCGTTCACTGTAGTGGAAGAGATGCGCCTGGTGAGGGTTTAAACCCCGCAGCTACGTCGAGTCCGCCTACAGGAAATACGTAGGCTGCGACCATGAAACCGCTACGGAATCGGTCTATATCAGTCGTTCTCAAACATTTTCATGTCAAGGACCCCCAAAAGTATATGTAATTGGCCGCCGACCCCCATCTGAAAATATGTTGACATGCGTGGTACAGTAGGTTAAAACTACAGTAACTCATGGCAAGTTCAAACTCACCCGTGGCTCCCGGCATGCGTGGCAGGTTAAAACCTTCCCTGTAAGGTTAGTGTCACGGTTCGTGACGTGTTATGTTTAACTTGTGTACCTTTTATTTTGTAGTATTGTTTTGTGCCCATCCTGTCTGCCCCTGTAGTTCTGTACCTGCCTTGTCTAACCTGTATTGTGATTAGTCCTTGTTTTCCACCTGTGTCCTCTTAGTCCCCCAGCCAATCACCTGTGTCCTCTTAGTCCCCCAGCCAATCACCTGTGTCCTCTTAGTCCCCCAGCCAATCCCTGTCTTGATTTTGAGTTTTGTTCACCTGTGTCTAGTTATCCCATGTCTATAAATAAGTATGCCCTTGTGTTTTCAGTTCTTTGTTGGTTCGTAATTTGTGTCAGTGTTATTTAGCTCCTCGTATATTCCTAGTGTTATTTTCTTGCTCCTAGTTATTCCCTAGTTTCCTCGTGTTCCTGTGTTTGTCGGACGAATGCCTGTCGGATTTTTAGTACGTCGGACCAAACACATGCACACGCCGTGGCAGAGAAGGGGGGGCATCACTACTAACATTAGCACGCACGCACGTGCACGCGCACGTGCACGCGCACGCACGCAGACACACGGGATCTCCTCTGTGGATGCATTATGTGATCTCTGGATGAGGTCAGTTTCCTCATACTGGGATGTCTCCACTGGTTGTGTGTGTGTGTGTGTCATGTGGGGGATGATGTGATCAATCTGGTTGTGTTTTATTTCCCCAGAGAGAGCGAGACAGAACGCATACAGTCAGTCCCCCACCCAGAACTCATGCATGCTTTGGCACTTTGGTCTGTATGTATCCTACTGTACTGTACTGTACTACTGTACGCAACACCCCATATTATAAGCCATTTATACCTTATTATATCATGCAAAACATATACAGTAGTCTCCACCAGCCGAAGGTTGGTCCGTCCGTCCGTCTGTTACCAGCTAATCTCCGGCACCATTAACCCGGTCGATGCCAACACACACACACACACACACACACACACACACACACCACACACACGCACACACACGCACACACGCACACACACACACACGCACGCACGCACACACACACAATTCAATTCAATTCAATTCAAAGGGCTTTATTAGCATGAGAAAACATATGTTTACATTGCCAAAGCAGAAAGAACAATACAACGATACAGCAATACAATCAGAACAAAAATGATGTACATTTGAAGGTCAGAATCTTCAATAGATCAACTTCTATGTACCAAGATCACTGGATGCAGGTATAGTGCAGGAATATACACAATGATTAGTCTTTAGGGTGGTTGTGTTCCATTTGATATACACACACACACACACCCTGCATGCCAAACGATGAACCTCTGCTCCAAATTTTCTAGAACGGTTATAGCGCCACCATGAGGCAGCTTTTCTGCTTTTTTTCCCCCTCTATACTGCACCGATCTGCGTGAAACGTTGCACGCACACTCCCTAGAGGCCAAGGACAAACCTTTGACCTGCATTTTATCACATCTGCCTTTTATAGCGCCACCAGGAGGCCGACTTTTGCAAAACAATTTTTTCGATATAACTCCTCCAGATGCTGTACAAAACCCCCGCAAATCGTTACACAGTATCTCTATGTGCTCAAGACAGATCTGTCCGAGATTTCATATTCCATCCTAATTGGCTAACATTGGCTTTCAACAATTTGCAGGATTGGCCCCATTTTGAACAAAAAGTCTCAAATCATGAACGTAGCGTGAAATCTTTCACGCACTTTCCTAATAGGCTAAGGAATATATCCCACCCTTCCCATTTTTGGAAATGATACGTAGCCTGCAGGGTTAGTTCAGTCAGACATACTCCAGGGAGTTCATGCCGTGCTCAAACGCGCATACTATACTCAATTTAGCTGCTTTTACCTGTATGAGTGAGTGACATATAAATAAATAAATATACACATCTTGAATAGCACACACACACACACACACACACGCACGCACACACACACACACACACACACACACACACACACACACATACACACACACATACGCACACACGCGAGCGCGCGCACACACACACACACACACACACACGCACACACACACACACACACACACACACACAGGGCTTCATTGCTCATTTACTCCAGTTGCCGTAGCAACCTCGTTACACTATTGTTGCTGAGAGGAGAGAGAGAGAGAGAGAGAGAGAGAGAGAGATACACAGAGAGAGAGAGAGAGAGAGAGAGAGAGAGTGAGAGAGAGATACACAGGGAGAGAGAGAGAGAGAGAGATACAGAGAGAGATACAGAGAGAGAGAGAGAGAGAGAGATGGAGAGAGAGAGAGAGAGAGAGAGAGAGAGACAGACAGAGAGAGAGAGAGACAGAGAGATACAGAGAGAGAGAGAGAGAGAGAGAGAGATACAGTAGCACATATTGTTTCTGTAGGGCAGAAAACGTGTATATCTCCATATTCCAACTTGTAGGTTGTTTTTCTTAACGTAGTAAGAGTGGTAGTTTGTTGTGCAAAGTGTGTTTGTTGCACAGGAAGCAGTGTAAATAGCCTTCAATCTATGATGGTGCGAGGTGTCGTGAGCTTGTAGATCTGTTATCTTTGCTTGGTTTAAGTGTACTTATCATCAATTTTGAACAAGATCTTGTGACTAAATAATAACTACATTACCTAGGGTATAGGTACCGTCACAAAAAACATACAGTAATCCTGGTCTCTAAACTGCCTCCCCCTGGCCAGCCGGGGCGCCTGATGGAGGGGGAAGGAACTGGTTGGAATAACGTGTTCCTTCCACGCGCTACGACGTCCAACCAGAGAAACTCCCCCCTGTCAGGTGTAAAGGAGCAACTTGGACACTCAGGCATGAAGGAAGCATGAGTTCAAGTCCGTTGCTCTCCCCTTGTCCCCCATATATGGGGACTAGGTTGGTCTCCCCTTGTCCCCCATATATGGGGACTAGGTTGGTGGAGGGTGTGTAGAGCCCAGGATCACATTAGATTATTGACACGGGTGAAAAATGGGTTACAAAATCGTGGGATAAAAAATATATAATTTTAAAATAATAACTACATTGGATCCATTGGATCCTTTTACCCCCCATTTCCTTTTTTTTGCACGGTAGAGCATGGTGTCTACCTGACCAGCAATGAAATGGTGTAGAGTCGAGATCACGGTTATTTTTGGCAGCAAATTTCCATTTTAGTCCTAGTCTCTTGAATAGTTTTCATTTAGTTTTAGTCACATTTTAGTCACCTGGAATGTTTTAGTGTCAGTCTAGTTTTAGTCGACTAAATATCATACGATTTTAGTTCACTGAAACCAAGGTGTACTAAAATGCTTATTAGTAAACAATGGAAAATGCTAGAATCATAATTCTTTTTTCATTGTAAAGTACAGACATGCAGCTTGAAAATGAGACATTTCCTGACATTGTGCATGCTCATATCGCACATATTTCTATTGTCATTCAAAAAGTCGCGAAATCTGGCCCAATGCACAATAAGATCTTATTAAGAGTGTCCAGTCAAAGGGTTAAGTAAAACAATTGAGTACTTTTTCCACCACTGATGTGTGCCACATCTTATACAGTAAGGAGAGTAAAATGCACCTGCTGTGTATACAGTATACCCGTGCATCATGCATGTGCAAATGAGTGCGCACACGTTTGCACAATATAATAGTGCAGGTGTGTCTCAGCACAAGCGTGAGCGTGAGTGAGGCGAGCCAGTGGTGAAGAAGTGCTTACTGTAGGTTTTTGAGCAACGATGGAATGCTAAATGAGAAGGAAAAAGGTACAATAAAATCCAAGTAACTTCTGCCTATGTGAGCGCGTAGTAGATATTATTGTGATCACTATTATTTTCACAATCTGACACACAGATACTCACATGTTCTCCCCGTGTCCCCTATAGGGTAGGTAGGTACCCTCACATGTTCTCCCTGTGTCCCCTATAGGGTAGGTACCCTCACATGTTCTCCCCGTGTCCCCTATAGGGTAGGTACCCTCACATGTTCTCCCTGTGTCCCCTATAGGGTAGGTACCCTCACATGTTCTCCCCGTGTCCCCTATAGGGTAGGTACCCTCACATGTTCTCCCTGTGTCCCCTATAGGGTAGGTACCCTCACATGTTCTCCCCGTGTCCCCTATAGGGTAGGTACCCTCACATGTTCTCCCCGTGTCCCCTATAGGGTAGGTACCCTCACATGTTCTCCCCGTGTCCCCTATAGGGTAGGTACCCTCACATGTTCTCCCTGTGTCCCCTATAGGGTAGGTACCCTCACATGTTCTCCCTGTGTCCCCTATAGGGTAGGTACCCTCACATGTTCTCCCCGTGTCCCCTATAGGGTAGGTACCCTCACATGTTCTCCCCGTGTCCCCTATAGGGTAGGTACCCTCACATGTTCTCCCCGTGTCCCCTATAGGGTAGGTACCCTCACATGTTCTCCCCGTGTCCCCTATAGGGTAGGTATACCCTTGCACAAAAAACATGCAGTAATCCTGGTCTCTAAACTGCCTCCCCCTGGCCAGCCAGGGCGCCTGATGGAGGGGAAAGGAACTGGTTGGAATAACGTGTTCCTTCCACGTCCAACCTAGGGAAACTCCCTGAGTTCAAGTCCTTTGCTCTCCCCAGGTTGGCGGAGGGTGTGTAGAGCCCAGGGGGTGGGGCTGTCGCTCCGGTTCGGCCTCTATCGTTTTATTTCTATATGGTGCTCTTCCTGGTTGCCCTAGGACTGTCTAAAGAGGACAAGATGCGAAGACCGTAAGGGCGCCGCCATGTTGCTCACATGGTGCTCCATGGAAGGAAAGAAACATGCGCAGTGGGCTTTAGGCAGCCAACACTTCCGCGTTCAGCTTCCTTGGTCTCAACTGCGCATGTTTCTGTCCTTCCATGGAGCAGGGTTGCCAAGTCTGCTTATTTCCCGCGACTTTTGGCGTCCTTTTTTCCAGAGATCCTTTTCTTTTCTTTATAGGCTAATTATTAGTATAATAAGTTACTAAAACATTAATTATCATAGACATACATAGTATTTATAATGATAAATGCATCAAATCTTGTTTATTAGGATTATATAGGATCATATTATTGGGTTTGTTTTTGGAGGTTTGGAGCTTGTAGGTCTGCTATCTTTGAAAAATCGAAGAACGACTGACATATAGAAACATGGCTTTTTCAGAAAACTGTCAGACATTTATAGAATCTGATCTCAGGTCAGATTGGGTTAAACCACACAATGGGACATGTCTGTGTGGACAGGCAGTGTTGGCCCATTTCAATGTGAGACTCAACATGTTCACACAAGCAGACGTCGTGTTTGTAATTCTCCAAGGACGATCTGGGGCTACTTGTGAAATACAGTGATGGAAAATAACACACTTTAGAGTTGGGACTAGACTAGCCGATAGCGCCGCTGCTCCTTCAGTTTCGTTGTTTACAAAATAAAGTTTATTTTTTATTATTGGAATTTGATCATTGATGCAAATTCTAAACATATATGGATGCAGCTGCAGGAGTTGTGTTGCTTAAAGGAATGCATAGTTGCGTTCTCCTCCTCAACTGCTGCGCAGCAACAACAAAAATATAAAAAGGAATGAAGAAAAAATAGGAAAAAAATCGAATCGAAGCAGCAGCTGCACCTATTTGAAATAGAGCTTCGCGGTCCCTCCCCCCTTTCAGAACAACGAGTAGGCATTTCAAAACGTATTTATTTAAAGACCTTTTAAGCGTCGTACCAAAAGCCAACTCTTGTCGTGACAAATCATGACAACAAATACAATATTTCGGGCCAAACAAAGAATTAGAAAGTAGAAAAAAACGGCAGGTTACAAGTTAACACTTTTTTTGTTGTTTTTCTTCTTTGTAATTCTTTGTTTGGTCCAAAATATTGTGTGTGTTGTCATGATTTTGTCACGACAAGAGTTGGCTTCGTACAACGCTTAAAAAGTCTTTAAATTAAAAAGAATTGAAATGCCTGCATGGGACAAATGCATTGGGCCACTCGTTGTTCTGAAAGGGGGAGGGACCATAGTCTCGCACAGGGCCCTGCAAGCTGCTTCTTACTAAGTAGAAACTGGGGGTCCTTGACATTTTTTATCGTTGAGAATCACTGCTAGAGCCATAAAAATGCTCTTATTTTTCTCTCATGGGGGTCCCTGGCACATATCCGCGGGCCAATTAAGTGTCAATTTGGGGGTGCTTCGTGCTTGACATGAGAAGGTTGTGTATACAGTATGCCATGTCCGGTGTATTATAAGGCATGTAAGGACTGTATAGCTATACGGTGTATAAGGGATGGGGGGGTGAGCGTGTTGCCTTTGGGGATGATGGGCTGGAAGAAGAATTGAAATTCAGATCACGTTAAATGTCGCGGCGTGGAATTAATCATGGTGGCATTATTCCTCTGTCATATTCACGTTGACTCGTTAGCTCAGGATGTATAATCGCCAGCCAGCCAGTCGGTTATACGTGTTGACATTTGTTGACATTTTGGATTCAACAAAGAGACTGTATGTGTCACGATATCAGTCTGTTGTACACTTTTATTATGTAGTGTTGTCCTAGTGTTTCCTGTCCTGCCTATAGTTGTGTTTGCCTGTGTTGTCTCACCTCCCTGTGATTACTATAGTTTTCTCCACCTGTGTCCTGTTAGTCTCCCAGCCAATCAGCTGTGTCCTGTTAGTCTCCCAGCCAATCAGCTGTGTCCTGTTAGTCTCCCAGCCAATCCCAGTGTTGATTGTTTGTTCTGTTCACCTGTGTCTTGTGATCCCTGTGTCTACTTAAACCCTCAGTCCCTTGTGTTCCCTGCTTGATTCTAGATGTTGTTACAGTGTTCAGTCCTAGTTATGTTCTGGTAGTGTTCTTTGTATTCTCTCTTGTGTTCCTGTGTTTTGGAGAATAAATCACCTACATTTGACCTGCTCTGCTCCTGCTCTGTTCCTGCAATTGGGTCCTACATATCCTGAGTCGCACCGTGACAGTATGTGTACACCGATACGCGGGAAACGGATGTTTGAACTCACCGACGGTTGGACGGTCTCCATGATTGAACACACCTGTTGCTGTGCATGGTTACATCAATGGACAGATGTTTAGCACGGAGTCACATTATATCATTTAAGTCTCGATAAACCTCAAAACCGTGACATATATTGTTAGAAAATGACTTCTCTCAAAGGTTATATATTTCAGATCCAACTGATGAATTTTGACTTCATCTGGGGTACTGTATGTTCAATTAATAATTATATTTGCTTTTGCTCATGAATGGCTTCAGAGCTTAACCCATTTTGGGGCGGGAACCCCTTTTGGTGTTAGCATTATGTTATGCTTTAAGCTATTGAAAAATAGCAGATCTACAAGCTTGTAGATCTGCTATTTTTGAAAAATCGTAGAACCACTGAAAAACCGCCAAAGCACAAAGCACCTGCATTACTGTTCTGTCTCTATAGTCAATAGTCTCCTTCAAATTCCATTAAGCTCAGAATGTCTGTTGTCATTTTATTTTTATTCGTTTATTTTTATCTCATACTTTTGCGCTGATGAATCATATTTCTGTGTAACTTAAAGTAGTTTATGAATGGGATTTTTTTTAAACTGCCAAATTAAGGTTCATGAGGTGCACAGATGCGGCGGTGGCTTAGGGGTAACCGCAAGGTTGCCAGTTCGAACCCTGTGGGCTCCCCCAGAGTTATAGTGTCGAAGTGTCCTTGAGCAAGACACTGAACCCCGGCTATAATTGCTCCTGATGTGCTGGTTGGTGCCTTGCATGGTTTCCGCCGCCATCTGTGTATGAGTGTGTGTGTGTGAATGGGTGAATGTAATGCACAATCTATGTAAAGCGCCTTGGATAAAGGCGCTATATAAATGCACCATTTACAGATGGTCACAGTTGTGTTGTGAGTCGAATGCAAACGCCAACTTTCTTTTGGTAAAATACGTTTCACGACTGTTCAAGTTATCCTAAAAGAAAACTTCAAATGTTAACCAAGAGAGGAAAACTTCAAACACGTCATTATTATACTGTGACAGAACCCAATGTGAACATGTAAAGGCAATCTGTGGGACACATACTCAAAAGACAATTCATAAACAATGAATAATGAGGCAGCACAAAATGTCAGAGTTATGTAGTATAAGGATTTTACTCGAGTAAGGAGACAAGACTTACATGACCTGTTACATGCATGGAAACCCAGTCTGGCTCCCAGAATGACAAGAAACATCAGCTTATATAGCTTGTTCTCACATAGACAACCCCCAACATATAGATAGCCTCAAGGCATTCACCAAATGGGGCAGTGGCATCATAAACAAACAGGCGGACAGAAAACAGCCTGTAACTTGGAGTATTATTACAATGTTTATCCCTAAATTTCCACGACAAACATTACTGCAATCCATTACGGTATTACAATACAATTACAGTATTTGCAAAGTATAGTACAAATAAAATAGAATGTTTTAAGCAAATCTTTTGCTCTAAAACACACACCAGTTAGGTGACGATGCTTCTAAATGCAGCATCCAAAATGGATGGTGTTTTAACTAAGCATTATGTTATACTTTAGCTTATTGAAAAATAGCAGATCTACAAGCTCATAGCGCGCCACTCGGTGGCGCGCTATGAGCTTGTAGATCTGCTATTTTTGAAAAAAAATCGTGAAAATGCGGCGCAAATCTTATGAATATATATTCCTTCAGAAGACTTTGTTTTTATTTCGACGTCGGGTCTAAAATGTGTTTTAAACAGCATTCATATCAGTCCAATGCAGCCAAAATATGTATAGAAACAGTGAGATGTAAGGATGGACCGTGTTGGTGGTTGTGATCTGGAGGAGAAGAATATACTCTTAATGTTCTGTCTCTGACTGACTGCCCCTCCCGACACACAGTGGAATCAATCCAGGCAACACACACACACACACACACACACACACACACACACACACACACACACACACACACACACACACACACACACACACACACACAGACTAGGTGAAGAGCATTGCAGGCATCGTGACTGCAGTATCTGACACCCCCCCCCCCCCCTCTCTCTCTTCCTTCAACAAGCACATACACATAATTTGGCACACACACGCACGCACACACACACACACACACACACACGTGCCAGACAGCCCACACACAGTGTGCCATTGACAGCGTTCCCTTCACCTGGCTTTACATTGATTGCCTGTTTTTTTTGTTTTTTTTATGACAATAACATAATGTTGAAGTTTTTGCTGATCACTTCGACACTCTCCACTCCACTTGCCAACAACGCAAAGCTTCGCGGTCCGGAACCACCTGGCAGTTTTACCCATTTATAGGCCTGACGTCGACATTTAAAAAAAAAAGTCTTCTAAGTGATGACAATTTTCTGGAAAAACCTCATGTGTCTGTATCAGTGGTGCTCAAAATATGTCATGTCAAGGACCCCCACAAATTATATGTATAATTGGCCACCGCAACCCCCCCATCTGGAAATATGTTGTTCCAACGGGGACCCTCACAGAAGCAAAGATGTGAGTTAAAAACGTTACATTCAAACATTCGGGCCACATTTTCACGACTTTTCTAAAATAGCAGACCTACAAGCTCGTAGCGAGGCACTCGGTGCCGCGCTACAAGCTTGTAGATCTGCTATTTTTTCCAAAAAGCTAAAGTACAACATAATTCACAAAACACCAAAAGGGGGTTATAATATAATCCCGCCACCAAAATGGGTTAAAGTAAAACCTTCGAGTATATACTTTTTTCCGACCCACTGGTATTGATGGACCTGACATGGATGTAGACCGAGTCGAACCCAAGTGCAGAGTAACAACAAACAAGAATAGTGTTTAAGTATTTAATAAAGAATAAGGCAGATCTTACACTGACAATGAGAGTTTGTGAAGAGTCCAGTCTTATCCACACTTTTCCTGGGCTGTGTGTGCTCCAGTTCCTGTTGATTTCATTGGATATCATTGGTCATCTGACCAGTTTCATTGGCTTTCATTGGATCAAATCGACAGGAACTGGAGCACACACAGCCCAAGGACTGTCTAAAGAGGACAAGAAGTGAAGACCGTAAGGGCGCCGCCATGTTGATCACATGGTGCTCCATGGAAGGAAAGAAACTTTATGCAGCCTTGGTCTGCAACTGCGCATGTTCCTTTCCTTCCATGGAGCACCATGTGATCAACATGGCGGCGCCCTTGCGGTCTTCACTTCTTGTCCTCTTTAGACAGTCCTTGACACAGCCCAGGACAAGTGTGGATAGGAGCAGGTTGATTGGCAAAGTGTTCACAGGTGGGCTGACGAGGGAGTTGAAGACAGGTGTGTAAGTGGGACTGCTTACTTACTTACTTACTGCCCTTTACGCCGGCTGGCATGTAGGGCAGCAACAAAGGATCTCCACTTCAGTCTGTCCTGGGCCAGCGTCTTTATAGATCCCCAGGTGTGATGCAGGGTCTTCAACTCTCCCTGTGGGACTGCAGTGTGGTGGAAATGAATGTGGGAGTGGCCATGGTGGTGGAGTCACAGACTGAGAGGGGGAGAGAGAATGTGACAGGACCCGCACTCTAACAATAGTTTTGACCTTTATATGCCCTTATATGGAGATGTTCTTTATTTCATAACGCTTATCCAGGAGAGCCCAGAGTGTGGGTCATGAACCGCTGCGCCGGCAGGGCTCCTCCACGGCATCGAACCGCTCGCCGCAGCCCCTCCTCTCCGCTCAGGCCATCCGACACATCTGGGTCCGCATCGCCCTCTTCGACAAGGTCCTGGACAAGCTGGTGCAGCACATCGTGGACACCTCCAGGTGAGGTGTTTTATACAACCCATTCTGACCTGAGATCAGATCCATACGAGGTTATTCCACTGGACACACACTTGGTCTGGTTAACCCATTCTGACCTGAGATCAGATTCTAAAAATGTCAGTCGATTTTTCAAAAATAGCAGACCTACAAGCTAAATATTTATGTTGTTCCAGAACACCCCCCCTCCCCCAGAAGCAAAGATTTGAGCTTAAAACGTTCACTCTGAAAGAATATATATATTCAAAGATTTCTTTCAAATTTTCAAAAATAGCAGACCTATACAAGTTCGCAGAGCTTGAGCTATGAGCTTGTAGATCTGCTACTTTTTCAATAGCTAAAGTATAACATAATGCTTTAAGAACACCAAAATGGGTTAATATTGATTGAGGTACCTTCTTGCCTCATTGACTAGAATAAAGGAGCCATTTGTCTTAATAATAATTTGCTGAAGAACGAGTTATCAATTCCCAATAATAACTCTTCATTATGTGGTCTTGTCTAGCCTCTCCCCCTGCACTTACAGTAGGTATGTGTGCTGTGTGAAATATTGTCCAATTGCCCAACTCAGGTTTGCATGCAGAGCCCCTAATATGACAGATGAAACCTGAAATGTGCAGCTTTCTCGAGAGGGCTTTATCCACACTTTTCCTGGCCTGTGCTCCAGTTCCTGTCGATTTGATCCAATGAAAGCCAATGAAACTGGTCAGATGACCAATGATATCCAATGAAATCAACAGGAACTGGAGCACACACAGGCACACAGCCCAGGAAAAGTGTGGATAAAGAGTGTATTCTCTGCATTCTGGACTGTATAACCATATATATATTTTTGCTTCATAATAATTATCATGTTGTGTCTGTTGTGTTTTTTTTATACAGTAAATACTACGAGAAAGAAGCTCTGATGCACGACCCCGTGTACGGGCCCATCCTGGCTGCTCTACTCGGTGAGTTTTATTATCAACCCATTCTGACCTGAGATCAGATTCATACGAGGTTTTCCACTGGACACACACTGGTCTGATGAACCCATTCTGACCCGAGATCAGATTCTAAAAAATGTCAGTCGTTCTTTTTTCAATTTTTTTCAAATTTTTCAAAAATAGCAGACCTACAAGCTCGTATCGCGCCACTCGGTGGCGCGCTATGAGCTTGTAGATCTGCTATTTTTCAATAGCTAAAGCACGACATGATGCTAACACCAAAATGGGTTATAGCATTAATGCCCTATAGCGTACACAGTACCGTCAGAGATCAAATCATCAATGAAATGCTGGTTGTTTCGCGGTCCAGTTATATACAAATAAGAAATATGAACCTCTTCCAGTATGTTTTCACACATTGCGTGTATGACTGTGTGTGTGTGTGTGTGTCAGGGGGGCAGTCAGACAGATATTTTGTGAAGCCACTAAGGAAATGAAAGTTCATATAATGGCCTGTTGTGGCGCTGTCACTGGACCCAGAACAACCCATAGCCCCATAGAAGTCCATGTATTTGGGCCCAACTTCACCTAGACTGTATTACCTTAATAAACATGGTCATGAATACTTTTTGCTTCCAGTCACTAGTTTAAAGTCTCATTTCTAATGTCATAATATTCTTTTTGGAAAATTATGGTCCCATGTATAAAAGAAAGGACCATAAAGTCGCGCATGTTCTGAGGGGCGTGGCTACCGTTACAGTCTATGAATGGGATCCCCCACCCACTCGAGTCAAAATAAAAACCAACGAAGAAGAAGGGGGGAAGTCCCGCCTCGTTGTCTGGGCCAGCCAATGGGCCAGCTGGGCCTGGGCCCGGATCTAGAAAGGTGGCTGCCTCCATGGCAAGGACTGACACATAGAGAGAGGGTTCATTTTACATTCATGTTAGACCCGCGGAACGCTTTGTCCATATTTTTTACAGTCTATGGTGTGTGTGTGTGTGTGTGTGTGTGTGTGTGTGTGTGTGTGTGTGTGTGTGTGTGTGTGTGTGTGTGTGTGTGTGTGTGTGTGTGTGTGTGTGTGTGTGTGTGTGTGTGTGTGTGTGTGTGTGTGTGTGTGTGTGTGTGTGTGCGTGTGCGTGTGCGTGCGCGCGCGCGCGTGTGTGTATGACTGTGTGTGTGTGTGTGTCGTCAGTGGGGCCCTGTGCTCTGGAGTACACCAAGCTGAAGACGTCCGACCACTTCTGGACGGACCCCTCGGCCAACGAGCTGGTCCAACGCCACCGCATCCACGGAGCTCACCGCAGCCAGGACGCCTCGCCCAGCCGCAGGCCTGCTCTGGGGGTGAGGGGGGAGGGGAGGGGGGGGGGCACGTCTTTGGAGCTATAGAGCACCGAAGTCCTGACGTAACTCGCTCATCCCTTTGATTCCCCTGGTTCGCGGAAGTAATTTCTCCATGGAGAATAACATGGGGTGATCTTAATATCGTCTACTATAAGCGTTGTGGTCCGAAAATAAACAAGCTGTCTCGGCATTATTGTCAGGGAGGTGTCTCTGTATCGTTTGCAACAGTCAGTCACTAATATATATGATACAGTCTGCTTCTAGCGAAAATATAACTAATTCAGCAGCAGTAACATTAGCGTTTTCTCTCAGTCAGGTTGATTCTTCATATCCATATGAGTGAAGCGGCCGGGGTGACATGTTTATTTTTCAAACACAGTTGTTATATGAGGCGATCTAAAATCGCCTCAATGGGGATTTCAATGCAACTAAACAAATACATGAACCTGGGGACTGACGCCCTCTACTGAAAGTGACGTCAGACTTCGGTGCTCTATAGTCTGGAGGTGTTTGTTTGTTTGTTTGTGTATGTATGCATGCGCACAGTGGTGTCATGCTCGTAGAACGCAGTACTATGGCGTGGAACAAAAACGGTACGGAATGGTGCGCGTGCGTCCATACTAGATTCAAGAGAAGACGCATCTAACCTCACGTCACCAGACTTTCCAAGAAGTATACCCAGTGGTTTTACTTGCATACAGGCTGGTGGGTGTGCCTCGATCCCCCTAGATTCACGCCTTGTCAAGTTCCCCCAAATCAAAATGGCTATAGCTACTATACTTTGCATAACAGCAGGTTTTATCTGTTTACCTGAAATGCCTTCTCTCACACAGCATGGCTCCAGTAGTCTACTGCTTCTGTGGTGTTGTGGCACACGCAGCAAGAATGCCTCCTCCTACTCCAACAGTGTTGCCAACTCTTGTGAGAGAAATAAGCCAACCCACCTCCAAAAACCCCCAGCTCAGTGGCCTTGTGGTTAGAGTGTCCGCCCTGAGACTGGGAGGTCGGGGTTCGATCCCCGGCCGGGTCATATACCAAAGACTCTAAAAATGGGACCCATTGCCTCCCTGCTTGACACTCAGCATCAAGGGTTGGATTGGGACATACTAGCGACATACTAGCGTCATGTCCAGGGGGTGTACTTGTACATCAAGCTGCCTCACGCTACAGAATCAGGAGATAGGCTCCTGCCCTATGGACCTCATGGCTCGGCAAGGCTACTTACTTTACTTACCTCCAAAAAACAAGCCCAAAACAAGCCAACTCTTAGCGAGAGAAGTAAGCCAAATCTTCCAAGCCAAAACAAGCCCAATAATGGCCAACAACATCGAATATCCTGAAAGTAACCGAGCTTTTCATGGACCAGAGGGGTGGATTCAAACTAGCCCTGGAAACCCACGGCGGCTCCCTATTGGTTCACCCGCCCCCCCCCCCCCCCCCCCCCCCCCTCTGCACTCTTATTGGTTAGGGAAATATGTATTTTCAGCATGCAGCAACCAAGTGTAAAAATGACTTATACTGGATCTCTTGTCCACTATAGTCCCTTCCTATAACATTTTAGTCTAGTCTTTATTCATTGACAAAATATTGTCGACATATTCGGTCTTATAGTTTTAGTCACCGTAACTTAGTTTTCATTTAGTTTCCATGTAAGGTTTTCGCCAGTAAAAAAAGGTAGTCGACAAAAACAACATTTTTTTTGATTGATTGATTGTTTATTTATTTTCGTGTCATGCACACCTTGTGCCCAACCCTCATGGGTTTATAAGACACCATTTCACATTTGCAATTACAGCATGTTTTTACATTACATAATTTATGCATTTTACAGCATGTTTACATTACATAATTCATTATATTACACCTCAGATGTATACAGAGTACTCTGTCTTCTTTCCCAAGCTTGACAAATAAAATCTTGCTACAACGAAAGTCCCTTTGGCAAAACATATCTCCATTTTTACACAGTCATTTAAATCTAGGAAATCCCCACATATATAGAAGACATCTTATTAACCAAAATATCCCTTAAGGCATCGTATTTAGAGCAGCAAAACAAAAAGTGAACTTCGTTTTCAATTTCATCTAGATCACAGAACAGACAATATCTCTCATCTTCAGGTGTGGCATTAAACCTGCCAGTCTCCAACACTGTTTCTTTCTTTTTTTTTATATATTCTTTATGTAACCCATTTTTCACCCCCTGTGTCAATCATCTAATGTGATCCTGGGCTCTACACACCCTCCACCAACCTAGTCCCCATATATGGGGGACAAGGGGAGAGCAACGGACTTAACTCATGCTTCCTTCATGCCTGAGTGTCCAAGTTGCTCCTTTACACCTGACAGGGGGGAGTTTCCCTGGTTGGACGTAGCGCGTGGAAGGAACACGTTATTCCAACCAGTTCCTTTCCCCTCCATCAGGCGCCCCGGCTGGCCAGGGGGAGGCAGTTTAGAGACCAGGATTAAACGACACTGTTTCTAATCCATTCTGTCTGTCTTTGGGTTCCTTAGTTCCGTAAAAGGCAGTCCAGTGTCAACATGTCTGAGGACAAGTTCGCTGCCTCTGCCAGGGAGTACGTTGAGTCGTTGCACCAGAACTCTCGCACACACCTCCTCTATGGCAAGAACAACGTGCTGGTGCAGCCGGTAGGAACCTGTTCTCTCTCTCTCTCTCTCTCTCCACTGCGTGTGTGTGTGTGTGTGTGTGTGTGTGTGTGTGTGTGTGTGTGTGTGTGTGTGTGTGTGTGTGTGTGTGTGTGTGTGTGTGTGTGTGTGTGTGTGTGTGTGTGTGTGTGTGTGTGTGTGTGTGTGTGTGTGTGTGTGTGTGTGTGTGTGTGTGTGTGTGTGCGTGTGTGTGTGCGCACGTTTCAATTTGATTATTATGCCGGTCTAACCACATTCAACCTGGTGTTCCTGTTTTGGGCATGCCATTATTTCTAAAAAGGTTTCAAAAATAGTGAAAAAAGCAGATCTACAAGCTCACGGTGTATTGTGAGCTTGTAGATTGTCTATTATCAAGAAGCCAGAACCCTTGCTCATTATTTGCCCTGAAACACGACACAACTTCACCCTGTTTTGAGCGGCTGGCTATACATTTTCCCCAGCCTCATTTTTAGTTTTAGAAATATTTTAAAAAATATCATTTTCATGTTGAGCACCTCAAATTGCCATGTACTTTTTTTTATTATGAGAAATATATTTTTTATGGAATATATTACACCATCATATATTATATGATGGTGTGACAAAAGTTGGGTTTAGACATCTAGAGTAAAGAGTAAAGAGATTTGAAGAAATCGAAATTTGCACGTTCCATTGGAAAAAGCACATTCATCCAGCTCAGATATTTGTCCTAATAATTCATCACTGAAGGCATATCACACGTGATATAGTTAAGGACATCTGTCGTCGGCAGTGCACTGTTC
>NC_137870.1:3383291-3391193 GCF_963924005.1 Protomyctophum bolini | reverse complement strand
ACACGTGATAGTTAAGGACATCCGTCGGCACTGCACTGTTGAAGAATATGCATGCACATTATCTACACAGCTGACACAGCTACATCGATCATAACAGCTCACCCCGTGCTGCTAAACTCTCAGTAGCACATAATTGGTGCTTTGTACGCTGCACACCTACGCAGTAATCTTCTATCCACACATAGCTACAGGTCGCATAGGATAGCCCATTCCATTGTTTGGTCATTCCTCCCTTCCTACCTCATAATTGAGGTAACGGCTGCCCTTCTTTCAGGGTCTGCATCACGTCATGGTATGACTATGTGGTGCCATCACCCTTCAGCTGCAAAACAACGGAACCATTCCCTGAACAATGAAATGGCCACAAACTCCACTCGTATAGTTCACTGTGTTTTCGATGCAAGAGAAGAAAAGTGTGCGAATGAGGACACAGAATAAAAGTAGACGAATAACTGCGTAGAAGTTAGCATCGACTAGCCTCGGAAACCCAGACGTTTTTATTTCCAGGGAGAAAAAAGTCTGGGTCTGAGTCCACTTCAATTCGGCATAGAGTAGCAAACATTGCTCACTCTCTGCTGATTTCTGATTGTCTGCACCTTTGTACAATTGACATACACGCACACGCACACACACACACACACACACACACACACACACACACACACACACACTCCTAAGTAATTAGTCTCATGTCGCGCAGCTGCGCATATATTCTCCCGGCGGATCCTGCCGAGTTCCAGGCTAAGCATCGACAGACTGTGGAGTTCTTAGTCGGGGAGTGAGTTTCACAGTCGAGACGTATATATCTCTGAGCAGGAGACTCGGTCGCCCATGATACAGAGCTTGAGATGGGGACTTAGTTGGAGGAAGTTTGTGTTTCCAGAGTGGAGGTTTGTGACTCGAGCAGTTCATTAACGATGTAAGACCAGAAAAGGTGCTCCACCAGGTCAGGAAACGTTTGTTGTGGCGTGCGTTGTTTGGTATTGCGTAATAATAATAATAGAATAGCAGTTAATAGCCAATAGACAGAGATGTACAGTACATAGCTGGAACAGTGGAACTTGTAGTCTGTGTAGAGGATCGATTATGACAGGATCACAAAGACAGAGTTGAAGTTAGCCTCAAAGGCCAAAAAAGGCATATTGAAAAATGCAGGCCAGATGTTTTTCCTTTGGCTTCTACTCTAGCATACTACGTTCTACACAGACTGGTGCAGTTATAGGTGACTCGGCCTGTTATAGCGCCACCATGAGGCCGAATTGGAAATCAGCCTAGTGGGAATATGCTGCTGATATGGAATATGAGAAATCAAACAGACCCGTCTTGATTACATGACTATATATAGATATAGAGTAATATCCAAAAATGTGTGTCGGCCTCCTGGTGGCGCTATATGAAGTGCAGATGTAGAAAATGCAGCGTGTTTCCTTGACCTCTAAGGGAGTGCACATATACAGTACAAGGTTTTTCACAGATCGGTGCAGTCATACTATAGGTAATTAAAACATGAATCGGCCAGTTACAGTATAGGCAAACTGTATAGCCAAATAGAGCGTCGCAGTCCACCCCCCCCCCCCCCCCCCCGTTCATTTTCCTCCTAGACTTTTCAGAAAGTATTTATTTAAAGACGTTTACGCCGCGGACAAAGCCAACTCTTGTCGTGACAAATCATGACAACAAACACAATGTTTTGGGCCAAACAAAGAATTAGAAAGTAGGAAAATATTGTTCAGGAGCACTCCTGTAAAGCCAAATCTTTAGCCAATCGGGATGGAGTATGAAAAACCTGAAACACACATTTTGTTTAATGACTATAGCGAGACTATATTTGCGTGATGTTTGGACACAATCTGTAGGAGTTCTGTCAAAACACGTGTTTAGCTCAAATTGGCCCCCTGGTCCTGGTGGCTGATGGTCCCTTTGAAATGTGTGGCATTGCTTTATGGTTTTAACATTGGACGACATACAAATGTTTTTTATATTGGATGACATAGTGTAGCGTGGCACTTTTTATTTTAATGTTTTTCTTTTTACAGTGGACAACATAGTGTAACGTGTCAGTGGTTTATGGCAAAAAAAAACCTTCTTAAAAAAATAAAACTATTGATCTCAGTAGCTTAATTAAACGGCAATAACAGTCGATCAGTTAACAGGACACAGCCAAATAAAGGATGTACAATTCAAACTGAGAGGACACAGTATGTTTATGTTTATTCGACTTTCAGCATGATCACAGGTTTTAAAAGACAGGACGGTGCCATTAAAAAACACTGAATCATTTCAACGATCACAAATATAAAACTTCAAATCTAAAATGCAATAGCCTATCTTTTTTTTTTTTTTTTTAAACATATGTTTATTCATTTTCTTTATATTACACAAGTATTTTCAACAATTGACATATATTTCCCCCCCCCCCCCCCACATCCCTCTGGCAGCACAAATACAAACAAAATCTTAAAACGAAATGAATTGACAATAATAAATACAAAACAAAAATAAATAAATAATGACAAAACAAAAAATAAAACGAAAAACGAAAATAAAACACATTACATACAGTTAAACAGATTCACAATGTCCATCACAGTTCCCTACACCCACCCCCCAGCTGACTACTCGGATAACCACTATACATCCAAAGCCTCTTCAATATCACCTCGCCTAATGAAGTTCAAGAAATTCTCCCATATCTTATAGAATACCTCAGGTTTCTTCCTAATTACATAAGTTAGTTTCTCATGTGCCAAACTGGTTGTTAAATTCCTCAGCCATGCAATAGCCTATCTAAAAAATCCAAATGGTGTACAGTCAGCTACAATATAATGGGTGCATATTTTTTTTGGACGCAATTAACTTGGCACACCACACAGTATATGTCCAAACGTTGCAGAATAGATGTGGATCAACCATGTAACTGGACGTAGTACAAAGAGGACACGCTCCTCTCCTCCTCTGCAGGGTGCTGCTTTTTGCCAAAGATCTTTCAGGGGAATGTTTTAGTTTTAGTAACTCCGCACGCCTCCCACAGGGCTCATGCACCCTCTCTCTCTGACTGGGTGTACAGTATGTGGGATATGATATGACGGCGTGGGTTTGGTTAGAAATCCACACGTACTTGTTGTACATGATTATCCCATTCTGAACGGGAACCCATTTTGGTGTTTAGCATCATGTTATGCTTTAGCTATTGAAAAATAGCAGACCTACAAGCTCATAGCGCGCCACCGAGTGGCGCGCTAAGAGCTTGTAGGTCTGCTATTTTTGAAAGATCGAAGAACGACTGACATTTTTAGAATCTGATCTCAGGTCAGAATGGGTTCATCAGACCTAGTGTGTGTCCAGTGGAAACCTCGAATGAATCTGATCTCAGGTCAGAATGGGTTATACTGTACGACGAACACACAGCTCGGCGCGTGAACATAACCGGCACGCTCGCGTTTGCACACGCACGTTGTCACCCACACAACACAGCGGGGCCCTGGCGTTGCTTTGCGTTGCAGAGATGGAGCTTTAGCAGTTCCTCGTCTTCCTCTCCACCCCCATCTCTGCTGCCTACCTTCTTCTTCTTCTACTGCTACTTCTTCTCTGTCTCTCTACACTTCTATATAAAAAACGGAAAGGAAATCATGTAAGGTCATGTAAGGGAAAATAAACGTATACAGTAAAGGTATATTCAGTGATTTCACTTAATTCAAATATCACTTTTTTTTTGGATTTGTTGTGATAATCCTCTCTACTATAGAGTGTGCTGACCATATAAGGAGTTCCTCCCTGTCCCCAGTTAACCCCTGGGGGTCAAAAAACCTTAGGTTTAGTTTTTGACTCTCTATCCTGATTGGACGAAGGCTTAGGTCCCACAGCCAAAAACGAAACCTAAGGTTTTTTGAGTGAAATCACTTACTCTACCTTTAAAGATTCAGATTTGACGGGGGGGGGGCAGTTTTGAATTGCGGCCGTCCGTATAGGTGCCCTTTGAGAGCGGTTTTGAAGGAGTCAAGGGATTTTTGCATGTCTTAATGGCTGTTCGTATAGGCGTTCCACATTTTTGGTGGCATTATAGGAGCGAAACGAATTTAAGTCCCTTGTTTGTGCCGAATCTGGGTCGCACATGGTTTGTTGAACCCTAAGCCATTCCAGCCTGTACTGTATACAGTATGACGTATTGGCATGTTTTTTGTTCTTGCTTAATGTAAATCTCTCTGGATTAAGAGCGTCTGCTAAATGCCTAAACTGGCTGCAGTCCAGAGGCTATGGCTAGTAGGAAGTAGGATGGATTACTCTGTGTGCATACTAGGGCATTCACTTCTAGACATTTTTACTAGTTGACTAGTTTACTAGTTTTACTGGTCGACTAGTTGTTTAACTACTTCATGTTAACCCCCTAATAAATATAAATATTTGTACATTTTAAAAACTGTGTACATTGGTGACTATCTACCTGATCTTGAGGCCTAAACAACTAGTACCAACAAGGTCGACTAGTGGATTTACTAGTTCCTATTATACCCTATTCATGTTTGACATGGACGGACGCACTTTCTTGGTGACAAAGAAAGTTGGTATGGACAGACTTATTCATAATGTGATGTTGTGTCCACCTGTCCTCCTGTCTGTCCTCCTGTCCTCTCCCCACAGAAGAAGGACATGGAGGTTCTGCGTGGCTACCTGTCTCTCCACCAGGCCGGAGACACCCTCACCCTGAAGTGGACGCCCAACCAGCTCATCAACGGCACGCTGGGAGACTGTGATCTGGAGAAGAGGTACCGTAAACTTTTTTTTTTTATCCCACGATTTTGTAACCCATTTTTCACCCCTGTGTCAATCATCTAATGTGATCCTGGGCTCTACACACCCTCCACCAACCTAGTCCCCATATATGGGGGACAAGGGGAGAGCAACCTAGTCCCCATATATGGGGGACAAGGGGAGAGCAACCTAGTCCCCATATATGGGGGACAAGGGGAGAGCAACGGACTTGAACTCATGCTTCCTTCATGCCTGAGTGACCAAGTTGCTCCTTTACACCTGACAGGGGGGGAGTTTCCCTGGTTGGACGTAGCGCGTGGAAGGAACACGTTATTCCAACCAGTTCCTTTCCCCTCCATCAGGCGCCCCGGCTGGCCAGGGGGAGGCAGTTTGGTACCGTAAACCTTAAAAAAAAAAAAAAAAAAGTCCTGAACTCATTCACTGAAGCACTGAGAAAACTGTTGCGCCTTTCTTCGTCCTTTTACGGTAGCGGTGGTCTCAAAAACATAAAGGAACTTTGACAGGAAAAGACTCGCTCACCGTATAAACAAAGAAGTAAAACTCCTTAGACTTGAGACTTAGAAAAATATATTTTCTTTTATTTTAAGATGCTGTGCTCATGGTGCTCTGTGCTCATGGTGAGATTAAAAAGCAAAACGTTTTCGGTCCTCAGACCTTCGTCAGTGCTATGGTTTTTTACAGACAAAGAACTTGCTCTTAAACAGCTTCCAAATAATACAGCTCAGGTGCTGTGCATTACTAATTGGTGACATCACCATGTAACAATCGGCCTTTTGTTTAGAAAGGTAAATTATTAACTAAAGGAAAAAGACGGGATCGGCAGGTTTTTAGCTTAATGAAACTCACACATTTAATAACTAAATCAATCAATCGGACAATACAACACCCTCGCTTCTGACCATATACCCAAAATAATAAACATACAAACAATCAACACTCAATTCCTCAATCCCCTTTCAACCCAACAAAGTCCCGACGTCAGTTGTAAACAACAAACACAAACAAGTTCGTCACGCGAGGCAGGCGCTCTGAATCAACCACGGTCCCGCGACCGTCCTCTTCTCAGTACGCTCCCACAGTATAGTTCATCAGATCCACATGAAACGCAAATTAGGGATGCCCCAAACTATAATCCACCGATAATCCAACAGAACACGGATATCTCTCACCCGCGATGCTTCCCGTTGACCGGCAGTTCATGCATGAATCCAGCGCAGACGACACAGTCTCCCCAGCATTCCAACACGGCCGCTTACTCCGCGTTTGGCTGAGCCCGACAGTCTGTAGATTGTAGTTTAGGCTGCAGGTTCAACAGTAGTTAGTCGATGTGATTTTCCCACTAACCACCGACCCTGGCGCCTCTGAGATCTCCTCACCCCCGTTCACACTAGTACACAGGTCTCCTGACTTCCTGCACCACACCCTCTATTTGACAAGTGGCGTGTGGCAATCACTGTCATGCTAATCAGGCCCATTACCTCCCACATGAATTGGAGGTGCACATATCACAGGGTTTCGCATGTATTCATATCACACGTATACAATTACACACATAGGAAAAAGTAGATAATAATAATAATATAATGTGCATTTTGTCACAACCAGATTGTGGGCGTGGACATTACAGAAGAGATAAATATACTAAATCAAAGTTATATATGAAACAAAAATATTGCATACATCACATGTTGACAGACTTATATAATCACTTTTTGAATATAACTTTTTACTCTATAGGTAGCACTGGAGGGAGAGATCTTCATTCAAGCCACCTGGATTCATTCACTGCCAGATTAAATCAATTTAGGCCTGATGTCGAAAAGTCTTCCGAAAGAATATAACATTCAAAGATTTGTGCCGCGTTTTCGCGATTAAAAAAAAAATAGCAGACCTACAAGCTCGTAGCGCGCCACTCGGTGGCGCGCTACGAGCTTGTAGATCTTCTATTTTTCCAATAGCTAAAGTATAACATAATGCTTAGTTAAAACACCAAAAGGGGTTTTTCCGTCCAGAATGGGTTTAAATACCTAAGTCGAGTAAATGACCACTTTATGTTTACATGTTAGAATATGAGTACACAGTCAGCTCTAAAATCTTTGATTCTGTGGAAAAAGGAAAACCGCTAAATATTTTTATATTTTATATTTATTTAATGAATTAGAATTGCTCACTAGTGTCACCTCTTGTGTTTTAATATGGCTTGGCTTGCCCCCTTTTGTTTTATTTCACTGGTCCCTTCCTCTATATAGCTCTTAAATGCCTCTCTATAATTGTCCCCCTATCCTTTGTCTCTTCTCTTGTCCTGTACTATTATAGCATCTACTGGGACTATGCGTTGACCGTTCCCTTACGCCAGATAGTGTGTATGCACTGTCACCAGAGACGTGAGTATATACACACCAGCACCTTCACCAGCACTATCCATAGCTCTAATGCGTTTCATTTAGAGCTATATGTTACTCTCAACTTCCGCCACTCGCATGAATGCAGACCAGCCTCTACTCTTTGGCGTAAATAAAAAGAACGTTTTTGCTACTCACCAAAACAAGGGCGAGTTGTGTCATTATAGAAAGCCTAATTTCCTTAGTGGACGCACTCTGAGCCCCCCCCACCACACGTATAAACTGTACTGTACAATCAACCAAGTTCTAAAAGCAATTCCATTTTCATCCATAGGGGGCGCCGCAAATGCGAGAAATGTAACCGTTTGTCGCTAAAACATGAATTTTGGGGGTTAAATCCCCTCCGAATCACTTACACATGATCTAAGGTGTGACTTGAAATTGTAATAGGCTGGCAATATTAGTGGGAGGGGTATAATGTAAGCCACTGCGGCAACCACACTCTGCAAATTTTCTAGTTTAGACTGTAAGAAGTAAATTGAAGCGGGTCATGTTTGCATGTTTGGAATTGTAAACAGCTGAAATCAATAACATGTCAGTGTTCCGAAATTAACCTGAGGGCCACATTAAGTGAAGGTGGGGGGGGGGGGGTGGTTTACGCCAATAACAGTACGGTCATTCTGTCTCGGAGTCGAGGAGGCCTCATGTCGACTGAGGGACGGCTGCGTTTAATAAGCGCTCGTCACATTAAGCTATCGATTGTTCCGTCTTTATAAAAGTGTTCATTTCC